>NC_083426.1:53860228-54195431 GCF_020745735.1 Hemiscyllium ocellatum
GCCAAACTAGTTTAAAGCATCCCGAAGAGCTCTAGCAACACTTCCTGCCCAGGACATTCAAGTTCAGGTGCAATCTGTCTTCCTTGTACAGGTCCCACCTTCCCCAGAAGGTATCCCAATGAGCCATATAGCTGAAACCTCCCTTCTACACCAGCTCTGCAGCCCCATGTTCAGCTCCACTCGCTCTCTGTCCCTAGCCTCACTAGCCCATGGTCTGTGGAATAACATAAGTCACTTAAGAACCTTTTACCGATATATCTTTCCTTGTATAAGAGCCCCACAACTGTTTATTGTCCTGATGAGGAGTTACCAGACGTGGAATGTTAACTCTGCTTTCTCTACAGATAGCAGGGGTCTGGCTGTGAGTTTCACAAGCAATTTCTGTTTCTGTCACAGTATTCCAGCTATGGTCTGAGTAGTGCTGTGCATAAATTTAACAAGGCTATCCTATTTTTATACTTGGAAATAAAAGCTAACGTTTCATCGAATATGGGAATAGAATTAAACCATTTGAATCTGCACTGCTATTCAGTCATGGCTGATATCATAGAAGCCCACAGGCCATTTGGCCCGATAAGTCCACACTGACCCTTCAAAGAGCATCCCACCCAGACCCATTCCCCTACCCTATTACTTTGCATTTCCCTAACTAGTGCACCTAACCTAGATATCCCAAAAGACTATGGGCAATTCACTTAACCTGCACATCTTTGGAACGTGAAAGGGAACCAGAGCATCCGGATGAAACCCACACAGACACAGAGGGAATTTACAGACTCCACACAGACAGTTTCCCGAGGCTGGAATCGAATCGGGTGCCTGGTCCTGTGAGGAGGGAGCAGTGCTGACCATTGGGCCACTGTGCTGCCAAGATATTTTCTCAACCCCATTCTCCTGCCTTCTACTGTAACCCTTGATTCCCTTTTTAATTAAGAAACTATCTATCTTTGTCTTAAATACTCAAGGCTTGGCCTCCATTGGCTTTTGCGGCAATGAGTTCCACAGATTCACCATCCTCTGACTGAAGAAATTCCTCCTCATCTTAATTCTAAACGATCGGCCCCTCACTGTGAGGCTGTGTTCTCGGCCCCTCGTCTTTCCTATTGGTGAAAATATCTTCTTTATGTTCACTGTGACCCCTCAGTATCCTGTAAGTTTCAATGAGATTCCCCCCTCAGCCTTCAAAACTCCATTGAGTACAGACTCAGGGAGTCATCAACCACTTCTCATATGACAGTCTATTCATCACTAGGATCATTCCTGTGAACGTCCTCTGGACTCCCTCCAAAGCCAGTACATCCTTTTATAGATATGGGAGCCAAAACTGCTCACAATATTCCAAATGCAGTTTGACAACAGAGCCTGTACCCCCTCAGCAGTACATTTCTACTCTTGTATTCTAGCCCTCTTGAAATGAATGCTATCATTACGTTGCCTTCCTAACTACTAACTGAATCTGCACGTTACCGTAAGAAAATCCAGAACTAGAACTCCTAAGTCTCTTTGTATTTTGGATTTCTGAAGCCTTTTCCCCACTTAGAAAACAGTCGACACCTCTATTTTTCCTACCAAAGTGCATAAACTCATACTTTCTCACATTGTGTTCCATCTGACACTTCTTAGTCCATTCTTCTATCCTGTCTAAGTCCTCCTCAGCTTCCCTCCCTCCAACTACCTTTGTGTCATCTGCACACTTCATAACAATGTCCTCAGTTCCTTCTTCCAGATCATTCAAGCATAAGCTGAATAGTAGTGGTCCCAAAACTGACCCCTGTGGAACTCCTCTCGTCACCAGCTGCTAACCTAAAAAAAACCCCATTATCCCCACTCGCTGCCTCCTGGCAGTCAGCCAATCCTCTATCCATGCCAATATCTTGTTCCTAACAGCATGGGCTTTTATTTAGCACCCTCCTGTGTGACACCTTTTCATAGGCATTGTGTAAATCCAAATAGGTCACGTCTGCTGGCCCACCTTTGTCTAATCTGCTTGTTACCTCCTCAAAGAATTTTAACCGATTTGTCAAGCATGATGTCCCCTTGACAAAGCTATGTTGACTCAGCCCTCTTTTACCATGTGCTTCCAAGTATTCCACAATCTCATTCTTAATGTGGACATTAAAAGCTTAACAACGATTGAGGTTCGGCTAATAATAGGCCTATTGTTTCCTGTCTTCTACCTCACTCACTTCATAAACAGAGGTGTTACATTAGCCATTTTCCAGCCCTCTGAGACCCCCCCTCCCCCGACTCTTGTGATTCCTGAAAGATCACCACCAATGCCTCTACTATCTCTTTAGTTATCTTCTTCAGAACCCAGGGGGGTGGTCCATCTGGTCTGGGTGATTTGTCCACTTTCAGATCTTTCAGCTTCTCCTTAGTGTTGGTCACTTTACTCACCCCTGCACCCCCCCAACTCACTTGAAGTTCTGGTATGCAGCTGGTGTTTTCCATTATGAAAAGTGATGCAAAGTACCTATTCAGTTCCCCTGCCATTTATTTGCTTCCCATTGCTATTTCCTCTGCCTCATTTTCCTGTGGTTCAATGTTCAATACTGCCTCTCTCAAAAACGCTTGCAATCTCCTTTTATATTACCAGCTTTCCTTACATTTAATCTTCTCCCCCAAAATTGCTTTTTTAGTTATCCTTTGCTGGTTTTTAAGAGCCTACTAATCCTCTGGCATCCTCCTAATCTTCACCATATTGTATGTTTTTTCTTTCGCTGTCAGCCTTTCCTTGGTATGTTTATTTTTCTCAGGATGAATTTCTGGTGTGGCTCCCAAACACACCCCAGAAATCCATGCCATCGCTGCTCCACCACCTTCCCTGCTCAGGTCACCTTCCAATGAATTCTGGCCAGCTTCTCCATTCTGTCTTTGTAGTTCCCTTGACTCAATTATAATACCATTATATGTGATTGTAGCATCTCCCTCTCAAACTGCAGGGTGAATTCTACAATATTATGGTCACTGCCCCCAAAGGGGGTTTCCTTCACATTGAGTTCCCTAATCTAGTCTGCCCTATTACACATCACCAAATCAGAATTGTCTGTTTCCCTTTATCTCTACTACAAGCTGCTCCACAAAAAATCTCAAAGACATTGCATGAATTCCTTTCCTTGAGATCCACTGCCAACCAGTCCACCTGCATAATGAAGTCCCTCATAATTACTGCAATACTGCCTTTCTTAAATTACTTTTCTATCCTTTGATTTATTTTTTTTCCCCCACATCTTGTCCACTGCCAGGTGGCCTGTACATAACTCCCATCAGGGTCTTTTCTTTCTTTGCAGTTTCTCAACTCTACCCATTCTGACTCTATATACTTCTTGCTATTGATTTAATTTCTTATTGACAACTACCCTGAACTTGTAGGCTTGCTTCTTGTGATTCATATATGAGGACTCCCAAATCTCTCTCTACTGCAGCTATCTGTAGTCTTTGTCAATTTAAATAAAACTCAGTTCCTTTGTTGTTCTTGCCAAAGTGCACAACCTCACATATCCTAGCAATATATTCTATCTGCCAGTAATTCAAGTAAAAGTGATGAGGTTATTACCTAAAAATTAATTTACAAAGATGAAAAGTAATAGGATAAAAAGCTGAAGGTGAAATTAAAATTATTCTCCAAGATCATTGCAGGTCTGTTCCCCCACCGAAGTTTCATTTTTCCAAGATGGAAGGGTTGAAACTATAAGTCAGATTCAGTGGCTACATTTGATTCTGTCATTGTGTTGAATAGGCACATTTACTTGTATAGGTGGACTTAGAAGATCAGCAAGGCTGGGCAGAGAGAGAGAGAGAGAGAAGGGTGTCTTGATCCTCACTGGTCCTGTGGTTGTGATATTTTCATATTGCCTGGATTTTTACAGCAAAATAATGATTGATTTCTGTCGGCCAGACAGGTTAAGAATGACCGATTTCCTCCCTTAAATGGCATTAATAATTCAGATCGGCTTTTGCAACAATTGACAATGGTTACATGGTCACCATTATATTATCTTTTATTCAAGATTGGTTTTTAAATGGAATTCCGATTTCATCACCCACCATGCAGGGTTTCAAAATTATGTCCTTGGAATGTTAGTCTGGATTCTTAAATACTAGTTCAGTGCTATTTCCACTACATTACTGTACTCCCTTCTCTGAAAGGTCAATTTAAAGTTAATTCAAAGGCTTCTTTTTCAAGATACTGGTTTTAAAATAGAAATGTTCTTTTAAATTTCTTCTGATCTGTAATACCAGAACTGCACAATTGTGACAACAGGAAATTGATACCATAAATTCAGAGAGGTTTTTATTTTAATTAATTGATAAATAAAGATAGCTGCTACTCAGTTCCACAGCATGTTGTTCTTTATTCATTCTGAGTAGGTCGAAGGTCTGTGCCTTAAGGTTTCACAAATGTGTTTATCATCAGCAAGGAACACTACTATGAATCTTAACCTCCAGACGACATGAGCTTTCAGCGTTCTTTTTCACTGTCCAAACAGTACCATTTGGATTCATAGTTTAGTTACACTTGGGAAACACCCAGCTCTTTAGTGTCTTCAAACTATTCACACAGCTTTCCTGGTTTTAGAACGTATTAGCCAGCTCTTACAGTGCCTCTGGAGTTCCTGTCTGCTTTGTTGCTAAGTAAAAGAAGACTGACTTCTTCCTGAGAAATGATTTGGACTGGGGTGGACAAAGTTAAGAAGCACACTAGCTTTCGGAGCGACGCTCCTTCATCAGGTGATTGTGGAGGGCTCGATCGTAACACAGAATTCATAGCAAAAATTTACAGTGTGACGTAACAGAAATTATACATTGAAAAATTGATTGTCTGTTAGGCCTTTCATCTGTTAGAATACAGTGATAATTTCACTTCTTTCATGTTTAAATCACAAAACCTTTTTTTCCTCCGGGTGCTCCGGTTTCCTCCCACAGTCCAAAGATGTGCAGGCTAGGAGAATTGGCTATGCCAAATTATCCATAGTGTTAGGTGTATTAGACAGGGGTTAATATAGGATAGGGGAATGGGTCTGGGTGGGTTACTCTTTTGGAGGGTTGGTGTGAACTTGCTGGGTTGAAGGGCCTGTTTCCTTAGATTAGGGAATCTAATCTAAGCTAGGAAGAATAATGAATTGTGAGGAATGCATTGAGCACCGTCAGAGAGATATTGCCAAGTTGGACAGGCGGACAGACGGACAGACATCAGGCAGAGAAATTTCAATGCAGAGAAATGTGAGGTAATGCATTTTGTAGAAGAAACACAGTGAGACAACATAATACTACTTTGAAGGAAGTGCAGGACCAGAGAAACCTCGGGATTCATGTGCATGATTATCTAAAGTTGACCAGGCAATTTGAAACGATTGTTCAAAAGGCCTGTAGGATCCTTGAGTTTACCAATGGGATCCTGGGGTTTACCAATAGCATCTTTGAGTTTACAAATGGAGGCATAGAGTATAAGAGTAAGAAAGTGATGCTACACCTCTACAAATCATTGGTCACACCACATTTGGAGTATTGTGTTCAGTTTGGGCATCTTTTTTAAGGAACGATGTTAAAGCTTTGGAGAGTGTTCAAAAGAGATTTACAAGAATATAATAGGAATGAGGGATTTTAAGTACATTAGAGATTAGAAATTGGGTTTATTCTCCTTGGAGCAGAGAAGATTAAGAAGTGACCTTATTGAGGTGTTCAAAATGCTGCACAAGACCTCCAACCAACCCTATGCATCAGATATATTGAAAACATTTTCTTCCTCTGGACCCATGGCGAGGAGTCACTGAAACAACTACACAGTGATATATCAACGAGTTTCAATGCACCATCCAACTTACCATGGACTCTTTAGTATCTGTCTCATTCTTGAACACATGCATCTCCATCAAAGATAGGCACCTCAGTATCTCACTCTACCACAAATCATCCAGAACTAGAGGGTGTAGGTTTAGGGTGAGAAGGGAAAGATATAAAAGAGACATACGGGGCAACTTTTTCACACAGTGGTACATGTATGGAATGAGCTACCAGAGGAGGAGGCTGGTACAATTGCAACATTTAAGAGGCATTTGGATGGATATATGAATAGGAAGGTTTTGAAGGGATATGGGCCAGGTGCTGGCAGGTGGGGCTAGATTGAGTTGGGATATCTGGTTGGCATGGACGGGTTGGACCAAAGGGTCTGTTTCCATGCTGTACATCCATATGATTCTAAATCCATGGATAATCTCACAATATTACACTTATCTAGCTTCCACCTGAAACATATTAAAACAGCCATCCCCTACAGATAAACCCTACGCATACACAGGGTCTGTTCAGATGAGGAGGAACATGACAAACATCTGAAGGTGTTCGAGGATGCCCTCATAAGAACAGGGTACAATGTTCAACTTCATCGATCGCCAGATCCAACGTGGCAAAGCGAGAAACCTTAATGACTTCCTCAGGAGACAGACACGAACTGCAACGGACAGGGTACTCTTCGTTGTCCAATACTTCCCAGGAGCCGAAAAACTACACCATGTTCTTCACAGCCTGCAACACATTGTTGATGATGATGAGCACCTCGCCAAGACCTTCCCCACACCTCCACTTCTCCCATTTAAACAACTGCAAAACCTTAAACAAATGATTGCATGCAGCAAACCACCCAGCCTTCAGGACAACATCGACAACAACACCGTACAATGTTGACATGTCAACCACTGCAGGACGTGTCAGAACGTCAACAAGTATACCACCATTACCCGTGGGGACATCACTCACTGCATACGCAGCAGGTACACATGTGACTCGGCCAACATTGTCTATCTCATATGCTGCAGGCAAGGATCCCCTGAGGTTCTGGGATTTATATATTAATAAACCAAAACCTGCATTCTAAAAGATGAATGACATAACAATCCAGTTTTGTTCAATATATCACTATGACATTCTAATCTCTTGCTATAAATTCATTTAAATCTGATGATTTTATACTCGACAACTGCCTGAAGGAGTGACGCTCCGAAAGCTAGTGTGCTTCCAAATAAACCTGTTGGACTATAACCTGGTGTTGTGTGATTTTTAACGTCCTTACTCAAAGTGCTAGAATTTGGAATCCACTACCTGAGAGTGTGGTAGAGCCAGATCCCGTCGAAGTTTCAAACGAGTTATATATGTATATTTGAAAGTGATGAATTTACAGGGCAATGGAAAGAAGGGCTGGAAAATAGCTTTATCAGGAGCTGATTCGACTTAATGGGCCAAATGGCCTGTATTTTAAATTCTATGATTCTTAGTGCAGGAGTCCCCTGAATCTGTCAAGCTTGCTAATCGGTGTTCCATTTTGGAAACTGGTGAGGGTGATGGTTCCTCAGGAGAGTGGAGCCAGAGTCAAACCCAAACCCAAAATACCATGGGTAAACCAGCTGTTCGGGAGAGCAGGAACAAGAATAGGAAGAACAATAGTTATGTAGGATTTCACAGACGGGGGATCAGATGGGTGTTTCTGTGGCAGTGACTGTTACTTTAAAAAAGTGTGTTACCTCCCTAGTGTCAAGGTCAAGGATGTCACAGAGTGACTGCAGGACATCCTTCTGTGAGAGAAGAATCACCCAGAAGCCATGATCAATATTGGTATCAACAACATAGATAGGAAGAGAAATGAGGTTAGGAAGAAATTTAAAAAGCAGGATCACAAGAGGAGTAATCTCAGGATTATTCCCAGTGCCATATGCGTGTGTGTGTGTGTGTGTGTGTGTAAGAACTGAGGGAATGATTGATTAAACATGTAGCTGGAGAACTGGCAGAGGGGGAAGAGCATTAAATTTCTGAGGCATTGGATCTGGTTCTAGGGCAGGTGGGACTTATACTATCTGAACAGGTTACACCTTAATGAGATTGGGACTGAAATGCTCAGAAATTTGCTAGTGCTGTTGGATTGGAAGATTGGTGGAGGTGACAGTGATGGTAAATTTGAACTACCCACTCAAGGGGATGGGAATTGGGGTGGGGTGAGAGGTAAGCCAGGTAGAGAGAACAGTTAATAAAGCATACTGTGTTCTTGGCTTTATTAATAGGAGCATGGAATACAGGAGCAAAGACATGCCATATAAAAGATTTGTTCGACCAGTTCTGGGCACTGCATTACAGGGAAGGTGTGATTGCTTAGGAGAACGTGCAGAAGTGAATGACTGAGTTCTGGGAACGAGAAACTTCAATTATGAAGCACATACAGGAAGGTGAGGCATATTTTTGGTATTAGTCTTTTGTGGAACATACCTGGCTGAGCATGCAGTCTGTGCTATGGGTAGAACCTCAATGCAGTTCGGGAGGGAATACCAGATTTTGACCCAACAACAGGAATAATACAGATAATATTTCCAAGTCAGGATGGTGAGTGGTTAGAAGGGAACTTTCAGGTGGTGGTAGTGTTCCCAGGTATCTGCTGCCCTTGTCCTTCTAGGTGGAAGTGGTCATGAGCTTGAAAGATCTGAGGATCTTTCGGGATTTTCTGCAGTGCACCTTATGAATATTACACACCCCTGCTACTGAGCATTGGTGGGGGAGTGAGTGGATGAATGTGGATATAGTGCTAGTCAAGCAGGTTGTTTTGCCTTGAATGGTGTCCAGCTTCTTAAGGAGTTGCAATTCCTTGTTATTGGAGGCTGTTGTTGGAACTGCACTCATTCAGGCATGAGGGGAGTATTCCAACACATGGCCAATTCACCTGACCTGCACATCTTTGGACTTTGGAAGGAAACTGGAGCACCTAGATTTGAACATTGACTGCTTCAGTATCTGAGGAGTGCTGAACATTGGTCAATCATCAGTGACTATACCACTTCTGACCATTTGATGGACAAAAGGTCATTAATAAAGCAGCTGCAGATGGCTAGGCCTAGGACACTACCCTGAAGAACTCGTGCAGATATGTCCTGGAGCTGAGACAATCGATCTCCAAAACCACAACCATCTTGCAAAGTGCCAGGTATAACTCCAACCAGTGGAAAGTTTGACCCCAATTTGCATTGACTGTAGTTTTTCTTGGGCATCTTGATACCTAACACTGTCAAATGCATTCCTGATATCAAGACCTGACACTCTTAACTCACCTTTAGAATTGAATTCTTCTGTCCATGTTAGAATCAAGTTTGTAATGAGGTCAGGAGCTAGGTGGTCTTGGTGGAACCCATACTGGGTATCAGCGAGCAGTTTATTGCTGAGCAGGTGTTGCTTAACAGCACAGTTGATGACACCTTCCATCATCTTACTGAGAGTAGGTTGATGGGCGGAAATTGGCTGGGTGCATTTGTCCTGCTTTTTGTACACAGGACATACCTGGGCAATTTTTCATATTGTCAGGTAGATGCCAATGTTGTAACTTTACTGGAAAAGCTTAGCTAATAGTGCAGTGAGTTCTGGAGCACAAGTCCACAGTATTACTGACCGAACATTGTCAGGGCCCACAGCCTTTGCAGTATCCAGTATATTGCTTGATGTCAAGTGGAGTGAATTAAATTGGCTAAAGATTGGCATTTGGAATGTTGGGGACCACTGGAGGAGGCAGAGTTGGATCATCTCCTCAGCACTTTGTGAAAGCTCAGCCACGTTACCAGGACTTCAACAGCTCAGCCTCCTCTGTCCAAGGGTAGGGCAATTGCCGTTCAGGTTCACACTGTGATGGAGACCGATATCCTTTTTTACCTGTGCTTAGGGTAAAACTCCTTTCACGTGCCTCCTGGGGTGCTGTACCCGATGGAGGGGGTTGGGGAGGGGATTCCACATTCCTAGAACTAATTCCCTTATCCTCCCATCCTGCACCCAGCCTCAGGTCTGACAATGCCGTCTCCACCGCTTGGTTGGCCAACCGTTTGTTCTTATTAATATTTTCATCAAAATTTGCACATGCAACCTTGAGCTCATGGAGGGTCAAAGGAAGCCCATCCTTAATGACACTTAACCCCCTTTTTGTAGCATTATGTAACCAACTGTTGTAAACCTTCTGCTCGTGTTGTTGTTTAGCTTCCTCTTTCTTTTTTTAAGCATGCATCTCTTAGTTTAGCCATAATTTTCTTACCCTTCTTTCCCCCTGTTCCCTTTTTCCATACTAACTCCGTAGCTCTTTTTACAATCTCCAATTTCCACGTACCCCCTGCAGGCCATTCATCAGGTCCCAATTTTTCTGTTAGCCATCCTGACAATTTCCTGAGTGACTGTGCATCCTCAGGATATTCTGCGCAGACTGTTATAATTAATGATCCCGGATCCTCACATTTATCCATAAACTGTCCCATAATATTCCCTAAACTTTCCCTAACCTTTTGTGAGTGTTGCTTTTATGAGATCCTGCTCAAGGGACTTTAAACCCACTCACACACACGTACGTATCTAACTATTCCTCCTTCTTACTGCGCTCCCAGCGCCTTTTTTTCCTACCTTCTATAGCACTCCCAGTGCTTTTGTGGTGGTCCCTTTAAAAAGCTGTTCACTGGTTCGTTCTCGATCCCGTCCGGTAGCAGCTCCTGCTGCGGTGAGTTGGATCCAGGTCCGCCCCTGACTTGGGGAGACACTAGTCGTGAGTCCCAAACGGTATACTCACGTCCTAGTTGGGCCCGTGTCCACCTTGCCACAGCAAGACCGTGTCCTGTTCAACCGTCACCAGGAGCCGCCTTCCGTTGGGATCCCACCGCTGCCACCAAAATGTGAAAGCTCAGCCACGTTACCTGGCTTTCTGTGAACACCTGTCCAAGAACAGAGAACCACCACTTAATTAATACACTTCAACAGTACTGTTTTTATTCAAGACTATCAGTATATGAATATACTAACAAGGCTTGGGAGAGAAAAGCCACTTAGACCACACTGGGTACTAAAGAGTGGATTCTCTCACCGTTGATAGGGTAAGTTGTTACATTTATACATAACTTCTCACGCAATACAGAGTCCCGTGTCATTAAGCTATCGCAAAGTATATTAATCAAAGTATACTTAATTGTAAGCTTACACATCAAAACATGCTGTAAATCTAACACACAGACACCAGCACCCATCTGGTTAAGATATTAACACTATCTTTAAAGTCTGACATTAACTCCCATTATTTTTCTAACTCTTCAAAGCAACAGTCAAATCTCAGAGATGCTCTTTAAATGTAAACATTCAAACCTCATTAATGTGTTACAGCTAGACCGTAAGGCTCCAGTACTCCTCTGATGGCTGCCCTTTGACCTAGTGCTGGTACTATGTCATTCTCAGATCTGTGGGATTGGACATGTTTACCCAGCCTGTGCAAGTTGCTATATTAGCAATTTGTTCGCTCAGGATGCTGGGCAATATAGCCAATGTGCTTCAGCCATTTTAGTTAACATTCTAAGCTCCATTTTCTATATGCTCACTATATCTATTTCCAACTTATCAACTTCCAGCTGATTGTTATTGTGTCGCCATAGTCTTCTTAGACCATAGGGGCTATTCTCATTAGAGAGAAGTGACTGGTGGTGATTTAACCTGAGGGCTACCAGACCTGAGGTGAGGGAAGAGGTTGAGAAGGAGAGTCCTGAATGGTTATCTCAAATCAGGATGGGAATTGAACCCATGCCACTAGCATTGCACTGCCCTGTAAACCAACAGTCCAGCCAACTGAGTTGAATCGATTTCCTCACTTCTGGCTAAAAATCGCTGTGAATGCTTCAACCTTATCTTTTGCACTTATGTCCTGGGCTCTCCCATCATTTGAGGATGGAAATATTCCTGGATCCTTCTCCTCCTCCATGCGTTGTTTAATTGTCTACTACCATTCTTGAATGGATTCAATTTAGGGGTGAGAAAGTGGAGTCCCACACTGGTGTTCTGGAACTAAACAAAGGAAATTACATAGGCATGAAGAGAGATTTGACCTGAGTGGATTGGGCAGAAAGGCTAAAAGATAAGACAGTGGATGAGCAGTGGCAGTTGTTTAAGGATCTTCTCAATTCCTCACAATTAAAATATATCCCAGTGAGGAAAAAATATGGTCATATGGGGGTGGGGGGTGGGGGTGGGGGTGTGAAAAAATCTGTGGCTAAACAAGGAGATCAAGGACAATATCAAATCAAAAACTAAGGTATACCAAATGCTAAAGCCAATGGAGAGTGCAGGAGGGCATGCCAGGAACAGCCCCAGTTGTAGACTGGGAATCTTTCAATCATAAACAAAGAGATATGAAAAAATTAATTAAAAAAATTAATAAAAAGAGCTAAGGTAAATTATGAAAGAAAACTAGCATAAAATATCAAAAAGGGTAGCAAAAGCTGCTATAGGTATAACATGGATGAGAGATGCTAAGGTGAATGTTAGTCCCTTGGAAGACCAAGCTGGAGACTTAACAGTGAGGAACACTGAAAGGGCAGAGATGCTAAATAAATACTTTACCTCAGTTTCATGGTGGAGAACAATAGTATCACTTCTATTGCAATGGGCAAGTCAGGGGCAATAGAAAGGGTAGAACTTAGAACAATCAACATCAATAGGGAAAAGGTACTCAGCAATTTATTAAGATTGAGGGCAGAGAAGTCCCACAGACCTGATGGCCTACATCATAGGGTATTAAAGGAAGTGGTGATGGAGATAGTGGATCCATTGATTACAATATTCCAAAATTCCCTGGACAGGGGAAAAGTTCCAGTGGATAAGAAAAATGCTAACGTTCTTCCCTAACTCAAAAAGGGGAGGGAGGCAATATATGGGAAATTTAGTTTAACATCTGTTATTGGGAAAGTGTTAGAATCAATTATCAAGGAAACAATATCAGAACATTTGGAAAGTCAAAATGCTATCCATCAGAATGGTGTTCTGAAGGGCAAATCATGTTTGGCTAATTTGCTAGAGTTATTCAAAGATGTAATGGGGATAATGGTGATTTTGTTGATGGACTTCTGGAGGGTGATAAAGTGCCACACAAAAGGCACAAGGTTGGATCTGATGGGATAAGAGTAATTTATTAGCTTGGATAGGTGACTAACTGATGGACAGAAGACAGAGATTGGGATAGATGTTGTTTTTTTCTGGATGGCAAGAAATGACTAGTGTGGTGCCATAGAGTTTGGTCCTTGGGTCCCAGCTATTTACAATCTACATTAACAACTTGGATGCAGGGATAGAAGACTCTACAGCCAAATTTGAGGAATACACAAAAATCGGTGGGACAGTGAAATGTAATGAGGAAATAACTACCTTATAAATGGATATAGATAGGTTAGGAGAGTGGGCCAAAATGTGGCAGATAGAGTTTAAGATGGATAAGTGTGAGGACTTGCATTTTGGTCTGAAAAATTGGAAGGTGACCTATTATCTAAATGGGGAAAGATTTTGGAGATCTGGATGTCCTCATTCATGAGTCACAGTAAACTGGCATGCAGGTACAGCAGATAATAAAGAGAGCGAATAGAATATTGGCTTTCATTGCTAAAGTAAAAAGTGAGGTCTGCAGATGCTGGAGATCAGAGCTGAAAATGTGTTGCTGGTTAAAGCGCAGCAGGTCAGGCAGCATCCAAGGAACAGGAAATTCGACGTTTCGGGCATAAGCCCTTCATCAGGATGAAGGGCTTATGCCCGAAACATCGAATTTCCTGTTCCTTGGATGCTGCCTGACCTGCTGCGCTTTAACCAGCAACACATTTTCAGCTTTCATTGCTAAGGGAATAGAATATAAAGGTAAGGAAGTAACTATGCAAGGCATTGGTGAGACCGTATCTGGAGTATTGTGTACAGTTTTGGTTCCTTTATTTGAGGAAAGATATAGTGACATTGGATGTAGTTCAAAGGAGGTTCACTAGATTGTTCCCAGATATGAGGGGTTTGTCACATGAAGAATGATTGAACAATTTAGGCCTATACACTCTGGAATTTAGGAGATTGGGGGAGATCAAATTGAGGTATTCAAGATTATAAAATAGATGTGGAGTGGAAGCTTCCTCTTGTGGGAGGGTATAGTTTTACAATAAGGGATAGCAAATTTCAAACCAAGTGAGAAGAAACTACTTCTCCCAAAGGGGTTGTGAATCTGTAGAAGTCGGTATCTCAAAGTGTGGTGGATGATGGGACAGTGAGCAAATTTAAGGTGGGATTAGACAGATTTTTAATTGATAGTGGGTTAAGTGTTATGGGGCGAAGGCCAGAAAATGAAGGTGAGGAGCTTATCATCCATGAGTGAATGGCCTGAATGGCTTAATTTTGCTCCTATATCTTATAAACTTATGATTGCAGAGATTAGATCAGATGTTTTCATTGTGGGATTGCTTAGCATTGTTTCTCACTTTCTACATATGCTGTCTGGCACATGAATAGTCCTCCTTGGTAGCTTCACCAGGTTGGCACCTCTTGTTGGCTATAACTGCTGCTGCTTCTGGCATGCCCTCCTGCACTCTCCCCTGGCTTGATGGTGATGATGCTTGAAGGAGGGATATTCTGGGTACTGAGGTAGCAGATTGTGCTAGAGTACAATGTGCTGCTTTTGATGGCCTACAAAGCCTTAGGGAGGCCCTGTCTGGAGTTGCCAGATCTATTTGAAGTATGTCCTATTTAGCACAGTGACAGTGCCACACAACACAATGGAGGTTATTCTCAATATTAAGACAGACTTAGCCTCCATAAGGAATGTGCATGATTTAGTCTACCTGAGGTGTTATCCACAGTATTATCAAGCAGCACCTGATGAACTGTAAGCTGAACATGATCAGGAAGAGAATAACATGAAGAGTGAGACACAGCCTGAGTGTGTATATCGTTTGGAGAATTTGGATACAGTGTGAGAGTTTGGTGCAGAGGAAGAGAGGTGCTTTTTGTTTGCTTTCTTTGGCTCATAGTTTGTAAGGTTTTTTAACTGGATAAACTGAAGTCCAGAATCAGGGCCCATCACGAAACAAAGAGTGACATCACAGGGCAACTGTATGTTCATTGGTTGGTGATAGATTAGATTAGACTTACAGTGTGGAAACAGGCCCTTCGGCCCAACAAGTCCACACCGACCCGCCGAAGCACAACCCACCCATACCCCTACATTTACCCCTTACCTAACACTACGGGCAATTTAGCATGGCCAATTCACCTGACCCGCACATCTTTGTGACTGTGGGAGGAAACCGGAGCACCCGGAGGAAACCCACGCAGACACGGGGAGAACGTGCAAACTCCACACAGCCAGTCGCCTGAGTCGGGAATTGAACCCGGGTCTACAGGCGCTGTGAGGCAGCAGTGCTAACCACTGTGCCACCGTGCCACCCACTAGTCATAGCTGCCACTTTGACTATCTATTATAGACTACTTGCAGAGACAAAAGCAGAACAATCTGGAAAAGCTGAGCAGGTTTGGCAGCATCTGTGGAGACAAATCAGAGTTAACTTTTCGGGCCCAGAAGAGTCACTCAACCGAAACTTTACCTTTTGATTTCTCTTCACAGATGCTGCCAGACCTGCTGAGCTTTTCCAGCAATCTCTGTTTTTGTTTTTGATTTACAGTATCCACAGTTCTTTCAGTTTTTATGACCCCAACCAGATTGTTAGGACAAAGGTGCTGACATAGTTAGAGGATTGGCTGACTGGCAGAAGGCAGAGAGTAGGGTTAAAGGGGTCTTTTTCAGGATTGCAGCCAGTGACTCGTGGAGTTCTGCAAGGGTCAGAGTTGGGACCATAACTATTCATGTTGCATATTAACAATCTGGCCGAAGGAACTGAGTGCACTGTTGCTGTGTTTGCAGCTAGTACAAAGTTAGGTGGAACAACAAGTAGTGTTGAGGAAGCAGGGAGGGGCAGAAGGACTTGGATAGGCTAGGAGAGTGACAAAGAACTGGCAAATGGAACACAATGGGAGAAATTGTTAGGTAATGTGCATTGGTAGGAATAGAGCCGTAGACTATTTTCTAAAAGGAGAAAGGCTTTGGAAATCTGATGTACAATGGGGCAGAGGAATCCTAGTTCAGGATTCTCTTCAGGTTAACATGCAGATTCACTTGGCAGTTGGGAAGGCAAATGCAATGTTAGCATTCAGTTCAAGAGGGCTAGTGTACAACAGCAGAGAAGTGCTGCTGAGGCTGTATAAGGCTCTGATCAGACTGCATTTGGAATATTGGGGTGAGCAGTGTTTGGTCCCATAAGGAAAGGTGTGCTAGCATTGGAGGAAATTCAGGAAGTTCACAAGAATGATCCTGGGGATGAAGGGCTTGTCATATGAGAACAAAGAACACAGACAATTTACAGCCCAGGAACAGGCCCTTCGGCCCTCCAAGCCTGAGCCGATCCAAATGTACTGTCTAAACCTATCAGTCAATTCCTAAGCATCTGTATCCCTCTGCTCCCCACCTATTCATGCCTCTGTCCAGACACATCTTAAATAAATCTACCGTGCCTGCCTCTACCACCTCTGCTGGCAACGCGTTCCAAACACCCACCACCTTCTGTATGACGTACTTGCTACATGTATCCCCCTTAAACTTTCCACCTCTCATCTTGAAAGCATGACCTCTCATTATTGAATCCTTCAGCCTGGGAAAAAGCTTGTCTCTATCCACCCTGTCTATACCCTTCAGGATTTTGTAAACCTCAATCAGGTCCCCCCTCATTCTTCTTTTTTCTAATGAAAATAAACCTACTCATAGCTGGCACCTTCCATACCAGGCAACATCCTCGTAAACCTTCTGTGCACTCTCTCCAAAGCATCCAAATCCTTTTGGTAATATGGCAAACACAGTATTCTAAACACGGCCGAACCAAAGAATCAGAAATGAAGGGCTTTTGCCCAAAACATTGATTTTCCTGATGCTTGGATGCTACCTGACCCTGTGCTTTTCCAGCACCCCTCTAATCTAGACTCTGATTTCCAGCATCTGCAGTCCTCACTTTTACCTGTGTATTTTTCTACCAAGTTGTTTCCTTTATCTCTTGCCTCAGTTCCAGTCTAGTAAGCTATGTCCTTTAGGATTTGACCAGCACTGCCGCTGGTGGACTTGAAATACCCCACCCAGAGTGCATTCTGCCCTCTTGCCAACCTCAGTGCTTTCTCCAAGTATTATTCATCATGGACGAGTACTGCTTGATCAGTGCACAGTATGTGGTAACCAGCAGACTTCCTTGTCCCTGCTTGACCTGAAGCCATGAGACATCGTGGGTGACATCATTGGCATCAGAGTCAATGTTGAGATTTTGTAATGGTTGTTTCAACTGAGCAGCCTGCTAGGCCATATCACAGTCAGGTATCTGGAGTTACACATAGGATTCCTTCCCTGAAGGCCATGAGTAAAGCAGACAGGTTTATCCAATAATGGTTTGATGGTCATCATTACATTCTTAATTCCACATCTTCATTGAATTCAAACTCCATTGTTGCAATGGCAGAATTCACTTCAAGTCCACAGAACATTACATGATATACTTAGAATGATTCAATGATTCTGTGAAATTCCACTGTCTGTGATGGTAAGATGTGAACTCAAGTCCCTAGAGCATTAGTTCACTAGTGAAGTGATAATACCACTTGGCCACGCTGTTAGCCCTCAGCTGGAGTATTATGTATAGTTGTGGGCACCACATTATAGGGAAGATGTGAATGCATTGGAGATAGTGCAGGTATGAGATGCAAGAATGGTTCCAGCAAAAACAAACTTCAGCCGCTGTGCACCCAACACACTGCGCTGCCCTATCACTGAGCCACCGCGCTGTCCCCTGTCACTGAGCCACCGCGCTGTCCTCTGTCACTAAGCCACCGTGCTGTCCCCTGTCACTGAGCCACCGCGCTGTCCCCTGTCACTGAGCCACCGTGCTGTCCCTATCACTGAGCCACCGTGCTGCCCTATCGCTGAGCCACTGTGCTGTCCCTATCGCTGAGCCACCGCGCTGTCCTATCGCTGAGCCACCGCGCTGTCCCCATCACTGAGCCACCGCGCTGTCCCCATCACTGAGCCACCGCGCTGTCCCCATCACTGAGCCACCACGCTGCCCTATCACTGAGCCACCACGCTGTCCCTGTCACTGAGCCACCGTGCTGCCCTGTCACTGAGCCACCGCGCTGTCCCTATCACTGAGCCACCGCGCTGTCCCTATCACTGAGCCACCGTGCTGTCCCTATCACTGAGCCACCGCGCTCTCCCCTATCACTGAGCCACTGCGCTGTCCCCTATCAATGAGCCACCACGCTCTCCCCTGTCACTGAGCCACCGTGCTGTCCCTATCACTGAGACACCGCGCTGTCCCTATCACTGAGACACCGCGCTGTCCCTATCACTGAGACACCGCGCTGTCCCTATCACTGAGACACTGCGCTGTCCCTATCACTGAGTCACCGTGCTGCCCTATCACTGAGACACTGCGCTGTCCCTATCACTGAGCCACCGTGCTGCCCTGTCACTGAGCCACTGCGCTGTCCCCTATCAATGAGCCACCGTTCTGTTCCTATCACTGAGCCACCGCGCTGTCCCTATCACCGAGCCATCGCGCTGTCCCTATCACCGAGCCAACGCGCTGTCCCTATCACTGAGCCACCGCGCTCTCCCCTATCACTGAGCCACTGCGCTGTCCCCTATCAATGAGCCACCGTTCTGTTCCTATCACTGAGCCACCGTGCTGTCCCTATCACCGAGCCATCGCGCTGTCCCTATCACTGAGCCACCGCGCTCTCCCCTATCACTGAGCCACTGCGCTGTCCCCTATCAATGAGCCACCGTTCTGTTCCTATCACTGAGCCACCGCGCTGTCCCTATCACTGAGCCACCGTGCTGTCCCTATCACCGAGCCATCGCGCTGTCCCTATCACCGAGACACCACGCTGTCCCTATCACCGAGCCACCGCGCTGTCCCTATCACTGAGCCACCGCGCTGTCCCTATCACTGAGCCACTGTGCTGTCCCCTATCACTGAGTCACCGTGCTGCCCTATCACTGAGCCTACTGTGCTGTCCCTATCACTGAGCCACCGTGCTGCCCTATCACTGAGCCTACTGTGCTGGCCCTATCACTGAGCCACCGTGCTGGCCTATCACTGAGCCACCGTGCTGTCCCTATCACTGAGCCACCGCGCTGTCCCTATCACTGAGCCACCGTGCTGTCCCTATCACTGAGCCTACTGTGCTGTCCCTATCACTGAGCCTACTGTGCTGTCCCTATCACTGAGCCTACTGTGCTGTCCCTATCACTGAGCCACCGTGCTGCCCTATCACTGAGACACTGTGCTGCCCTATCACTGAGCCACCGCGCTGCCCCTATCACTGAGCCACCGTGCTGTCCCTATCACTGAGACACCGTGCTGCCCTATCACTGAGCCACCGCGCTGTCCCTGTCACTAAGCCCCCATGCTGCCCTGTCACTGAGACACCGCGCTGCCCCTATCACTGAGCCACCGCGCTGTCCCTATCAGAGACACCGTGCTGCCCTATCACTGAGACACTGCGCTGTCCCGATCACTGAGCCACCGTGCTGCCCTATCACTGAGCCACCGCGCTGCCCTGTCACTGAGACACCGCGCTGCCCTATCACTGAGCCACCGCGCTGCCCTATCACTGAGCCACCATGCTGCCCTATCACTGAGCCACCATGCTGCCCTATCACTGAGCCACCGTGCTGCCCTATCACTGAGCCACCGTGCTGCCCTATCACTGAGCCACCGTGCTGCCCTATCACTGAGACACTGTGCTGTCCCTATCACTGAGCCACCGCGCTGTCCCTATCACTGAGCCTACTGTGCTGTCCCTATCACTGAGCCACCGTGCTGCCCTATCACTGAGACACTGTGCTGTCCCTATCACTGAGCCACCGCGCTGCCCCTATCACTGAGCCACCGTGCTGTCCCTATCAGAGACACCGTGCTGCCCTATCACTGAGACACTGCGCTGTCCCGATCACTGAGCCACCGTGCTGCCCTATCACTGAGCCACCGCGCTGCCCTATCACTGAGCCACCGCGCTGCCCTATCACTGAGCCTACTGTGCTGTCCCTATCACTGAGCCACCGCGCTGCCCCTATCACTGAGCCACCGTGCTGTCCCTATCAGAGACACCGTGCTGCCCTATCACTGAGACACTGCGCTGTCCCTATCACTGAGCCACCGTGCTGTCCCTATCACTGAGCCTACTGTGCTGTCCCTATCACTGAGCCTACTGTGCTGTCCCTATCACTGAGCCACCGTGCTGCCCTATCACTGAGACACTGTGCTGCCCTATCACTGAGCCACCGCGCTGCCCCTATCACTGAGCCACCGTGCTGTCCCTATCACTGAGACACCGTGCTGCCCTATCACTGAGCCACCGCGCTGTCCCTGTCACTAAGCCCCCATGCTGCCCTGTCACTGAGACACCGCGCTGCCCCTATCACTGAGCCACCGCGCTGTCCCTATCAGAGACACCGTGCTGCCCTATCACTGAGACACTGCGCTGTCCCGATCACTGAGCCACCGTGCTGCCCTATCACTGAGCCACCGCGCTGCCCTATCACTGAGCCACCGCGCTGTCCCTGTCACTAAGCCCCCATGCTGCCCTGTCACTGAGACACCGCGCTGCCCTATCACTGAGCCACCGCGCTGCCCTATCACTGAGCCACCATGCTGCCCTATCACTGAGCCACCGTGCTGCCCTATCACTGAGCCACCGTGCTGCCCTATCACTGAGCCACCGTGCTGCCCTATCACTGAGACACTGTGCTGTCCCTATCACTGAGCCACCGCGCTGTCCCTATCACTGAGCCTACTGTGCTGTCCCTATCACTGAGCCACCGTGCTGCCCTATCACTGAGACACTGTGCTGTCCCTATCACTGAGCCACCGCGCTGCCCCTATCACTGAGCCACCGTGCTGTCCCTATCAGAGACACCGTGCTGCCCTATCACTGAGACACTGCGCTGTCCCGATCACTGAGCCACCGTGCTGCCCTATCACTGAGCCACCGCGCTGCCCTATCACTGAGCCACCGCGCTGCCCTATCACTGAGCCTACTGTGCTGTCCCTATCACTGAGCCACCGCGCTGCCCCTATCACTGAGCCACCGCGCTGCCCCTATCACTGAGACACTGTGCTGTCCCTATCACTGAGCCACCGCGCTGCCCCTATCACTGAGCCACCGTGCTGTCCCTATCACTGAGACACCGTGCTGCCCTTTCACTGAGACACTGCGCTGTCCCTATCACTGAGCCACCGTGCTGCCCTATCACTGAGACACAGCGCTGTCCCTGTCACTAAGCCCCCATGCTGCCCTATCACTGAGACACTGCGCTGTCCCTGTCACTAAGCCCCCATGCTGCCCTGTCACTGAGACACCGCGCTGCCCTATCACTGAGACACTGCGCTGTCCCTGTCACTGAGCCCCCATGCTGCCCTATCACTGAGCCACCGTGCTGCCCTATCACTGAGACACTGCGCTGCCCTTGTCACTGAGACACCGTGCTGTCCCTGTCACTGAGACACCGTGCTGTCCTATCACTGAGCCACTGTGCTGCCCTATCACTGAGCCACTGTGCTGCCCTGTCACTGAGCCACCGTGCTGTCCCTATCACTGAGCCACCGTGCTGTCCCCTACCACTGAGCCACCGTGCTGCCCTATCACTGAGCCACTGTGCTGCCCTGTCACTGAGCCACCGCGCTGTCCCCTATCACTGAGCCACCGTGCTGTCCCTATCACTGAGCCACCGCGCTGCCCTATCACTGAGACACTGCGCTGTCCCTGTCACTGAGCCCCCATGCTGCCCTATCACTGAGCCACCGTGCTGCCCTATCACTGAGACACTGCGCTGCCCTTGTCACTGAGACACCGTGCTGTCCCTGTCACTGAGACACCGTGCTGTCCTATCACTGAGCCACTGTGCTGCCCTATCACTGAGCCACCGTGCTGCCCTATCACTGAGCCACCGCGCTGTCCCTATCACTGAGCCACCGTGCTGTCCCTATCACTGAGCCACCGTGCTGTCCCTATCACTGAGACACTGTGCTGTCCCTATCACTGAGCCACCGTGCTGTCCCTATCAGAGACACCGTGCTGCCCTATCACTGAGACACTGCGCTGTCCCTATCACTGAGCCACCGTGCTGTCCCTATCACTGAGCCACCGTGCTGTCCCTATCACTGAGCCACCGTGCTGTCCCTATCACTGAGCCTACTGTGCTGTCCCTATCACTGAGCCTACTGTGCTGTCCCTATCACTGAGCCACCGTGCTGCCCTATCACTGAGACACTGTGCTGCCCTATCACTGAGCCACCGTGCTGTCCCTATCACTGAGCCACCGTGCTGTCCCTATCACTGAGACACCGTGCTGCCCTATCACTGAGCCACCGCGCTGTCCCTGTCACTAAGCCCCCATGCTGCCCTGTCACTGAGACACCGCGCTGCCCCTATCACTGAGCCACCGCGCTGTCCCTATCAGAGACACCGTGCTGCCCTATCACTGAGACACTGCGCTGTCCCGATCACTGAGCCACCGTGCTGCCCTATCACTGAGCCACCGCGCTGCCCTATCACTGAGCCACCGCGCTGTCCCTGTCACTAAGCCCCCATGCTGCCCTGTCACTGAGACACCGCGCTGCCCTATCACTGAGCCACCGCGCTGCCCTATCACTGAGCCACCATGCTGCCCTATCACTGAGCCACCATGCTGCCCTATCACTGAGCCACCGTGCTGCCCTATCACTGAGCCACCGTGCTGCCCTATCACTGAGACACTGTGCTGTCCCTATCACTGAGCCACCGCGCTGTCCCTATCACTGAGCCTACTGTGCTGTCCCTATCACTGAGCCACCGTGCTGCCCTATCACTGAGACACTGTGCTGTCCCTATCACTGAGCCACCGCGCTGCCCCTATCACTGAGCCACCGTGCTGTCCCTATCAGAGACACCGTGCTGCCCTATCACTGAGACACTGCGCTGTCCCGATCACTGAGCCACCGTGCTGCCCTATCACTGAGCCACCGCGCTGCCCTATCACTGAGCCACCGCGCTGCCCTATCACTGAGCCTACTGTGCTGTCCCTATCACTGAGCCACCGCGCTGCCCCTATCACTGAGCCACCGCGCTGCCCCTATCACTGAGACACTGTGCTGTCCCTATCACTGAGACACCGTGCTGCCCTTTCACTGAGACACTGCGCTGTCCCTATCACTGAGCCACCGTGCTGCCCTATCACTGAGACACTGCGCTGTCCCTGTCACTAAGCCCCCATGCTGCCCTATCACTGAGACACTGCGCTGTCCCTGTCACTAAGCCCCCATGCTGCCCTGTCACTGAGACACCGCGCTGCCCTATCACTGAGACACTGCGCTGTCCCTGTCACTGAGCCCCCATGCTGCCCTATCACTGAGCCACCGTGCTGCCCTATCACTGAGACACTGCGCTGCCCTTGTCACTGAGACACCGTGCTGTCCCTGTCACTGAGACACCGTGCTGTCCTATCACTGAGCCACTGTGCTGCCCTATCACTGAGCCACTGTGCTGCCCTGTCACTGAGCCACCGTGCTGTCCCTATCACTGAGCCACCGTGCTGTCCCCTACCACTGAGCCACCGTGCTGCCCTATCACTGAGCCACTGTGCTGCCCTGTCACTGAGCCACCGCGCTGTCCCCTATCACTGAGCCACCGTGCTGTCCCTATCACTGAGCCACCGCGCTGCCCTATCACTGAGACACTGCGCTGTCCCTGTCACTGAGCCCCCATGCTGCCCTATCACTGAGCCACCGTGCTGCCCTATCACTGAGACACTGCGCTGCCCTTGTCACTGAGACACCGTGCTGTCCCTGTCACTGAGACACCGTGCTGTCCTATCACTGAGCCACTGTGCTGCCCTATCACTGAGCCACCGTGCTGCCCTATCACTGAGCCACCGCGCTGTCCCTATCACTGAGCCACCGTGCTGTCCCTATCACTGAGCCACCGTGCTGCCCTATCACTGAGACACTGTGCTGTCCCTATCACTGAGCCACCGTGCTGTCCCTATCAGAGACACCGTGCTGCCCTATCACTGAGCCACCGTGCTGTCCCTATCACTGAGACACTGTGCTGTCCCTATCACTGAGCCACCGTGCTGTCCCTATCAGAGACACCGTGCTGCCCTATCACTGAGACACTGTGCTGTCCCTATCACTGAGCCACCGTGCTGTCCCTATCAGAGACACCGTGCTGCCCTATCACTGAGCCACTGCGCTGTCCCTATCACTGAGCCACCGTGCTGTCCCTATCACTGAGCCACCGTGCTGCCCTATCACTGAGACACTGTGCTGTCCCTATCACTGAGCCACCGTGCTGTCCCTATCAGAGACACCGTGCTGCCCTATCACTGAGACACTGCGCTGTCCCGATCACTGAGACACCGCGCTGTCCCTATCACTGAGCCACTGTGCTGCCCTATCACTGAGCCTACTGTGCTGTCCCTATCACTGAGCCACCGTGCTGTCCCTATCACTGAGCCACCGTGCTGTCCCTATCACTGAGCCTACTGTGCTGTCCTTATCACTGAGCCTACTGTGCTGTCCCTATCACTGAGCCACCGTGCTGCCCTATCACTGAGACACTGTGCTGCCCTATCACTGAGACACTGTGCTGCCCTATCACTGAGCCACCGTGCTGTCCCTATCACTGAGACACCGTGCTGCCCTATCACTGAGCCTACTGTGCTGTCCCTATCACTGAGCCACCGTGCTGTCCCTATCACTGAGCCACCGCGCTGTCCTTATCACTGAGCCACCGCGCTGTCCCTATCACTGAGCCACCGTGCTGTCCCTATCACTGAGCCTACTGTGCTGTCCTTATCACTGAGCCTACTGTGCTGTCCCTATCACTGAGCCACCGTGCTGCCCTATCACTGAGACACTGTGCTGCCCTATCACTGAGCCACCGCGCTGCCCCTATCACTGAGCCACCGTGCTGTCCCTATCACTGAGACACCGTGCTGCCCTATCACTGAGCCACCGCGCTGTCCCTGTCACTAAGCCCCCATGCTGCCCTGTCACTGAGACACCGCGCTGCCCTATCACTGAGCCACCGCGCTGCCCTATCACTGAGCCACCATGCTGCCCTATCACTGAGACACTGTGCTGTCCCTATCACTGAGCCACCGCGCTGTCCCTATCACTGAGCCACCGCGCTGTCCCTATCACTGAGCCACCGTGCTGCCCTATCACTGAGCCACCGTGCTGCCCTATCACTGAGACACTGTGCTGTCCCTATCACTGAGCCACCGCGCTGCCCCTATCACTGAGCCACCGTGCTGTCCCTATCAGAGACACCGTGCTGCCCTATCACTGAGACACTGCGCTGTCCCTATCACTGAGCCACCGTGCTGTCCCTATCACTGAGCCACCGCGCTGTCCCTATCACTGAGCCACCGTGCTGTCCCTATCACTGAGCCTACTGTGCTGTCCCTATCACTGAGCCTACTGTGCTGTCCCTATCACTGAGCCACCGTGCTGCCCTATCACTGAGACACTGTGCTGCCCTATCACTGAGCCACCGCGCTGCCCCTATCACTAAGCCACCGTGCTGTCCCTATCACTGAGACACCGTGCTGCCCCTATCACTGAGCCACCGCGCTGTCCCTATCAGAGACACCGTGCTGCCCTATCACTGAGACACTGCGCTGTCCCGATCACTGAGCCACCGTGCTGCCCTATCACTGAGCCACCGCGCTGCCCTATCACTGAGCCACCGCGCTGTCCCTGTCACTAAGCCCCCATGCTGCCCTGTCACTGAGACACCGCGCTGCCCTATCACTGAGCCACCGCGCTGCCCTATCACTGAGCCACCATGCTGCCCTATCACTGAGCCACCATGCTGCCCTATCACTGAGCCACCGTGCTGCCCTATCACTGAGCCACCGTGCTGCCCTATCACTGAGACACTGTGCTGTCCCTATCACTGAGCCACCGCGCTGTCCCTATCACTGAGCCTACTGTGCTGTCCCTATCACTGAGCCACCGTGCTGCCCTATCACTGAGACACTGTGCTGTCCCTATCACTGAGCCACCGCGCTGCCCCTATCACTGAGCCACCGTGCTGTCCCTATCAGAGACACCGTGCTGCCCTATCACTGAGACACTGCGCTGTCCCGATCACTGAGCCACCGCGCTGCCCTATCACTGAGCCACCGCGCTGCCCTATCACTGAGCCTACTGTGCTGTCCCTATCACTGAGCCACCGCGCTGCCCCTATCACTGAGCCACCGCGCTGCCCCTATCACTGAGACACTGTGCTGTCCCTATCACTGAGCCACCGCGCTGCCCCTATCACTGAGCCACCGTGCTGTCCCTATCACTGAGACACCGTGCTGCCCTTTCACTGAGACACTGCGCTGTCCCTATCACTGAGCCACCGTGCTGCCCTATCACTGAGACACTGCGCTGTCCCTGTCACTAAGCCCCCATGCTGCCCTATCACTGAGACACTGCGCTGTCCCTGTCACTAAGCCCCCATGCTGCCCTGTCACTGAGACACCGCGCTGCCCTGTCACTGAGACACTGCGCTGTCCCTGTCACTGAGCCCCCATGCTGCCCTATCACTGAGCCACCGTGCTGCCCTATCACTGAGACACTGCGCTGCCCTTGTCACTGAGACACCGTGCTGTCCCTGTCACTGAGACACCGTGCTGTCCTATCACTGAGCCACTGTGCTGCCCTATCACTGAGCCACTGTGCTGCCCTGTCACTGAGCCACCGTGCTGTCCCTATCACTGAGCCACCGTGCTGTCCCCTACCACTGAGCCACCGTGCTGCCCTATCACTGAGCCACTGTGCTGCCCTGTCACTGAGCCACCGCGCTGTCCCTGTCACTGAGACACCGTGCTGTCCTATCACTGAGCCACTGTGCTGCCCTATCACTGAGCCACTGTGCTGCCCTGTCACTGAGCCACCGTGCTGTCCCTATCACTGAGCCACCGTGCTGTCCCTATCACTGAGCCACCGTGCTGTCCCCTACCACTGAGCCACCGTGCTGCCCTATCACTGAGCCACCGTGCTGCCCTATCACTGAGCCACTGTGCTGCCCTGTCACTGAGCCACCGCGCTGTCCCCTATCACTGAGCCACCGCGCTGCCCTGTCACTGAGCCACCGCGCTGTCCCTATCACTGAGACACTGCGCTGTCCCTGTCACTGAGCCCCCATGCTGCCCTATCACTGAGACACCGCGCTGTCCCTATCACTGAGCCACCGCGCTGTCCCTATCACTGAGCCACCGCGCTGTCCCTATCACTGAGCCACCGTGCTGTCCCTATCACTGAGACACCGCGCTGCCCTTATCACTGAGACACCGCGCTGCCCTTATCACTGAGACACCGCGCTGCCCTTATCACTGAGACACCGCGCTGTCCCTATCACTGAGACACCGTGTTGTCCTATCACTGAGCCACAGTGCTGTCCCTATCACTGAGCCACCGCGCTGCCCTGTCACTGAGCCACCGCGCTGTCCCTATCACTGAGCCACCGCGCTGTCCCTATCACTGAGCCACCGCGCTGTCCCTATCACTGAGCCACCGTGTTGTCCTATCACTGAGCCACCGCGCTGTCCCTATCACTGAGCCACCGCGCTGTCCCTATCACTGAGCCACCGTGCTGTCCCTATCACTGAGCCACCGTGTTGTCCTATCACTGAGCCACCGCGCTGCCCTTATCACTGAGACACCGCGCTGTCCCTATCACTGAGACACCGTGTTGTCCCTATCACTGAGCCACCGCGCTGCCCTGTCACTGAGCCACCGCGCTGTCCCTATCACTGAGCCACCGCGCTGTCCCTATCACTGAGCCACCGTGCTGTCCCTATCACTGAGCCACCGTGTTGTCCTATCACTGAGCCACCGCGCTGCCCTTATCACTGAGACACCGCGCTGTCCCTATCACTGAGACACCGTGTTGTCCCTATCACTGAGCCACCGCGCTGCCCTGTCACTGAGCCACCGCGCTGTCCCTATCACTGAGCCACCGCGCTGTCCCTATCACTGAGCCACCGTGTTGTCCTATCACTGAGCCACCGCGCTGTCCCTATCGCTGAGCCACCGCGCTGTCCCTATCACTGAGCCACCGTGCTGTCCCTATCACTGAGACACCGCGCTGTCCCTATCACTGAGACACCGCGCTGTCCCTATCACTGAGACACCGTGTTGTCCTATCACTGAGCCACAGTGCTGTCCCTATCACTGAGCCACCGCGCTGCCCTGTCACTGAGCCACCGCGCTGTCCCTATCACTGAGCCACCGCGCTGTCCCTATCACTGAGCCACCGCGCTGTCCCTATCGCTGAGCCACCGCGCTGTCCCTGTCACTGAGACCCCGCGCTGTCCCTGTCACTGAGACCCCGCGCTGTCCCTGTCACTGAGACCCCGCGCTGTCCCTATCACTGAGCCATCATGCTGCTTCTCACACACATTTTGCCTG
The DNA here is from genome assembly GCF_020745735.1 of Hemiscyllium ocellatum. Taxonomy (NCBI): domain Eukaryota; kingdom Metazoa; phylum Chordata; class Chondrichthyes; order Orectolobiformes; family Hemiscylliidae; genus Hemiscyllium; species Hemiscyllium ocellatum. The sequence continues at coordinate 53,888,557 of NC_083426.1, forward strand.
CCGCTCTCTGTGACACAGAATTTGAAAGATTCACAACCCTCTCAGAGAAGAAATTCAGTCTTTATTTGGTGCCTCTTTTGTCTGAGACGATGTCCTCTCATCCTGAGAGGAAAGATAATGTTTGCCTGTACCCTGGCAAGTCTGTTAAGAATCCTATTTTTCAATGAGATCACCTCTCACGCATCGAGACTGCAATAAATAAAGTCCTAACCTGTTCCGCCTTTACCCCTAGAACAGTCGCTCCTCACTGTGAACTGTCCTAGTCAGACTTCCCTCTGTTTAAATCCAACCCTTTTGAAATTAGATCAGCTCTAAGCTCTGCAGCCCTGGCACATCCAGGTGTGAACGACGAGAACAATTAAACTCCCTGGAGAAGGAGGCTCTGCAAATATTCCCGTCCTCAATGATGGAAGAGCCCAGGACTTCATTGCAAAATTCAAATCTGCAGCTTTTGCAACAATCTTCAGCCAGAAATGCCAATCTTAATATTTTCCAGTGGTCCTTCACATCACAGATGCCAGTTTTCAGCCAATTCAATTCCTTCCATGTAATATCAAACAATTGTTCAAGGTGTTGGATATTGCAAAGGCTATAGGTCCTGACAACATTCCGGCAATAATACTGAAGACCTGTGCTGCACAACTTGCCACTCCCCTAGCCAAGGTGTTCCAATACAGTTACAACATTGGTATCAACCTGACAATGTAGATAAGTGCCCAGGTATATCCTGTACACAGAAAGCAGGACAAATCCAACCCAGCCAATTACCAATAGCCAATCAGTTTACTCTCAATGATCAGTAATGGAAGGTGTCTTCCTGGTGGTGGAAATTGAATAAAAATTTGTGCACTTTGTGTCTCACACCTGCACACACACACCATGGGTGCTGGGGATAAAAATAAAAAAAAGAACAGGAGTGTGTTAGCATTGCCCAAAAAAAATATTTAAAAAAAGATAGAATGGAAGAGAAAGGGCACTGCTTGTCACTGGCCACTTGGGTGTTTCCCCAGTTAGGAGTTGGACCAGTGGCAGTGTTGTGCCTGAAGAGAGAAGAGAGAAGAGAGAAGAAGGTGGAAGAACAAGGAGGAGGTGGAAGAAGGAGGTGAGAGCTTTGTGTTCTGGGCCCTGTGTTTGAGCTGACCTGGGGCCCACTCCCACTGCTGGTCTCTGGGACCCCGCCTGGGCCTGCCTCCACCACCGCAGCCTGGGACTTGCCTGAGGCCCCTTCCCACAACCTCCTCCACTGGTGTGACCTGAGGCCTACCTCCACTGCTGGGACCAAGGGCCAGCCTGGGACTCGCCAGAGGCCTGCCTCAACTTATGCTGCAGCCAGAGGCCTGCCTCCACCAGCGCTGCCTGGGACTTGCCTGGGAGTCCCTCCCCAACTGAGGGCCTGCCTGGGACTCGCCAGAGGCCTGCCTCCACCACCGCAGCCTGGGACTTGCCTGAGGCCACTCCCCGCAGCCTCCACCACTGCTGCGACCTGAGGCCCACCTCCACCGCTGCTGCCCAGGACATAATTTTGGGGCTGCCTGGGACTTGTCTTGGGGACCCCCCCCAACAGGCCTGCCCCCAACACTGCAACCGAGGGCCTGCCGAGGACTTGCCTGAGGCCTGCCTACACCACCGCTGCCTAGGACTCGCCTCGGGTGACTGGCCTCGGGCACCTCCCCAAGGACTCCACCGCGACTACTGCCAGAGGCCCACCTCCACCGCTGCTGCCGGGGGCCGACGGAGTATGGCGAGCCCGAAGGTCGCAGGGCCCAGCCGGACCTACGCCGGGGTAGCCGCTGCCTTGGGCTCGGCTGGCCCAACCCCGGCCGCAACCGCATCCCCCTTCAGGCACCTGACCAAACGCCTGGGGGTCAAGGCCTATCCCCATCCCAACATGACCATCGAGGCCTGCAGTAAGGCCATGGCTAGTGTGGTCGGCCCACTGGCCATCGTCGCTGCGGCCCGCATGTACGGGAAGGCCGTCTTCTTTCTTAAGACCGAGCAGGCGGTCCACCTGGCCGTGGAGAGGGGGCTCACTGTGGGCGGGACGTATTTGCCAGTCGACCCTTTGGAGGTCACGGCCCAGAGAGTCGTGATCTCCAACGTCCCGCCCTTCATTGCCAGCGAGCTCCTTCTTCCCCACCTCAACACCTTGGGGGAGATCCGGTCAGGTGTTCAACCGCTCCTGCTCGGTCTTAAGGACCCCACCCTCCGTCACGTGTACTCCTTCCGACGCCAGGTGTTTATTTGCCTGGCCCGGGAGGAGGTCACGGAGGGCTCCTTCACTGTCCTCCACGAGGGCGCGGCATACCGCGCCTTCTGGACGGCGGACGGTGTGCGGTGCCACCTGTGCCGTGAGGTGGGGCACATTAGAAAGAACTGCCCCACCCAGAAGGCTGCCCAGCCCACACCAACGGCTGCGGGTGGTGCCGCCGCACCCACTCCCCCTCCCCCAAAGTCAACACCACAAGCCCCGGCACCGGGGGCTAAGCCGGAGGCTCCCAATGCCTCAGCTTCTGGCAGGGAGGGGGGTGAGCGCCCGACCGAACGGAAGGCGCTCAGGAAGACGCAACGCGTCAAGCCCGCCCACGGGGAGACCACCCTATCCCCATCCCCTTCCCCTCCCCCTCCACGTAACCCACGACCTGCCCCGCCCCGGCACGACAATGCCCCTGCGGCCGTGCCAGCGTCGGCCGTGCCAGCGTCGCCCCGGCGCGGGAACCCTGACCCCCGAACCCCCAAACACGTACCTGATCCCGGCCCCACTGACCCCGACCCCAACACCGACCCCCACCCCGTTAAGGAAACTCCTGGGGCTTCAACCCCCCCTCCAGAAACTGAGCCCCGCCCCACCCAGCCACCCCCTGGCACTAACCTGGGGGGAACCATTGCTGCTCCACTTCCTGCAGCGACCGTGTCTCTGGGCCCCGGAGAGGGAACTGGGCCCCTGCCCCGCCCGCCATCACCTGATATACCAGGGGCGGGGCAGGAAGTGACACGGCTGACCCTCTCCACCCTGGCCACGCCCCCTGCATTCCCCCAGCCAATCATATTCCGGGAAAGGCGGGGGGGAGGGACCTCGGGCCCCACGACCACCAAGGCGGGCGGGGAGGGGAAGACCCATAAATCCCCCCCTGTCTCTCTGGGGAAGAGGCGCCGGCCCTTGGAGGGGGGAGAAATCCCATCAGCGCGCCGGCGGCGCTGCCCCTCTCCAGGGGATGAGCCGACGGTGTCTCCCCACTGTCCTGCACCATGGCCTGACCTGCCCAAACCCCCAGGGGCGACAGCCGGGCCTTCCACCGCCATAACTCCTCCAGCCCCTGGGGAGGATTTTAATACCGTCACGGGCCATGGTGCAGGCGGCCGTGTTCTTTTTAACATTGGGTCGTCGAGCGGTGGAGGGGAGGAAGGTGTTATCCTCGCTCCTCCCTCCCAGACTGTTTTTCCGGGGGCCTTGGCCCTGGGGGAGGACCTTTTCCCCGAAGAGCCGGGCGTCCCGGTGTCGGGAGAGGAGCGGGGCCCCGAGCCTCTGCCGCCCGGCGACCCGAACTCGGGGCGTTCCGGGAAGGGGTGCGCCGAGGAAGATACGGAAGGTGACCCTGGGGGTGGGGTCACTGGAGGTTTGAGGCCAGTTGGCGGTGCCGGACCAGCCCCCATCCTCTCGGTGGGGGAGGGGTCGGTGACCGAAGGCGACCTCCCGGAGGAGGGTTCTGGATCGGTGGCGGACACCGGGGACGACGCGGAGTCCGTCTCCAGCGACATTTTCGAGTCCCAGGTGCCCCCCACCGATCTCCCCCTCATCCCCCTCGAGGAACTCCGGGAATTTGTCGAGGAAACTCGGAGTCGCCGGGATAGAGCCCAACTGGCGCTCGACCGCTGGAGCTCCTTCGAAAGAGTCTACTGGTCGGCCCACGCTGCGCGCCAGGCGCCCGGGCTTGACGTTAACGAGCGAAAGCGAGTCAGGAACTTCCTGGGAGCACTCCTGGTGAGGGCGAGGGACTTCTGTGCCCCTCTCTCGTCCTCCCAGTAAATATGTACATAGTTTAACTGTGTGTACTGGTGGTGGTTGCACTATACTTTCGACATGGAGACAACTATAGCCAGCCTCAACATCAACGGCAGCAGGGAGTCACAGCGCAGATTCCAGACCCTCTCGGCCCTTCGGGACGGGAGGTATGCGGTGTGCTTCCTGCAAGAAACCCACACTACCCCGGGAGACGAAGCCACCTGGCTCCTGGAGTGGCGAGGGGGTGTCTACATGAGTCACCTCACCCGCAGATCTGGCGGGGTGGCTATCTTGTTGGCCCCGCATTTTCAGCCGGAGATCTTGGGGGTCAGGGAGCCAGTGCCAGGCCGTTTGCTTCACCTGACGGTTCGGCTGGGGGGCGCGGTGCTTCACTTGGTGAACGTCTACGCTCCCCTGGCCGGGCCGAGGCAAGCGAGCTTCTTTGAAGAAGTGTCCGCTCATCTTGCTTCCATCGACGAGAACCAGTGCGTCGTCCTCGGGGGAGATTTTAACTGCGTCCTCGAGGACAGGGACCACGGCGGTGCCCGCACGAGTTCGACGTCGGGGAGGAGGTTGGGGGACTTGGTCAAGTCCTTGGACCTGGTGGACGTCTGGCGGAATCTCCATCCTGACTCCATCGCCTTCACCTTCGTGAGGCCTGGGGTCGGAGCGTCCAGAATCGACCGCCTGTACGTTTCGCGGGCGTACGCCTCCTGCTTTCCGAAGGCCTCCACGCGGCAGGTGTCGTGCACGGACCATCACCTGGTGTGGGCGGAACTCCTTCCGTTCGGCGCCAGGTTGGGCTCCGCGTACTGGCACTTTAACAACCTGCTGCTGGAGGACGAGCGGTTCCGGGACTCGTTTCGTCGTTTCTGGGCCGGCTGGAGAAGGAAGCGGGGAAGCTTCCCCTCCCTGAGGCTATGGTGGGACGTGGGCAAGGCTCACGTCCGCGTCTTCTGTCAGGAGTACGCGAGGGGGTCGACGAAGAGGCGGAAATCCAGGATCGGGGAGTTGGAGAGGGAGATGCTCGACCTGGAGTCACGCCTCGGTCAGCCCGACGCGGACCCGGCCCTGCGCGGGGTGTACGAAGAGAAGAAGGCCGCGCTCCGGGACCTGCAGCTCGTCTGGGCTCGGGGCGCGTACGTGAGGTCGCGGCTCCAGCTCCTCCAGGACCTGGACCGCGGCTCCCCCTTCTTCTACTCGCTGGAAAAAAGGCGTGGCACCCGTCAGCAGCTCCTTGTGCTGCTGGCCAACGACGGGTCCCTCGTCTCGGATCCGGAGGGTATCAGGGCCCACGTCCGATCCTATTACACGGCCCTGTTCTCTCCGGATCCGTCCAGCGAGGACGCTCGCAGAGTTCTGTGGGAGGACCTGCCGCAGCTCAGCCCGGAGGACGCCGGAAGGCTCGACGCTCCCGTCACCTTAGAGGAGCTGACCGGCGCCCTCGACCGGCTCTCGAGGGGCAAATCCCCGGGGCTGGACGGGCTGACTGTGGAGTTCTTCAGGGCGTTCTGGGACGTCCTGGGGAGCGACTACGCACAGGTCCTGGGGGAGTGTCTAAATGCCGGAGAGCTGCCCCTTTCTTGGCGCAGGGCGGTCATCGTCCTGCTGCCAAAGAAGGGGGACCTTCGTTCTTTGAAGAACTGGCGTCCGGTCTCCCTCCTCAGCACGGACTACAAAATCTTTGCCAGGGTGTTGTCTTCTCGCCTGGCTTCCGTGCTGGCCCACATGATTCACCCGGACCAGTCCTACACGGTCCCGGGCCGGAGGATACAAGACAACGTCCATCTGGTCCGGGACCTGATCCATTTCTGTCGACGGGCTGGTCTGCCGAGCGCCTTCCTGTCTCTCGACCAGGAGAAGGCGTTCGACAGGGTCGATCACGAGTACCTGCTCGGGACTCTGCGGGCGTTCGGGTTCGGGACGCAGTTCGTCGCCCGGATCCGACTTTTGTACGCCGCCGCAGAGTGTCTGGTTAAAGTTAACGGGTCCCTGACGGCGCCCCTTCGCTTCGGGAGAGGAGTGCGTCAAGGCTGCCCCCTGTCCGGCCAGCTGTATTCCCTGTGCGTGGAGCCTTTCCTGCGCCTCTTGCGGAGGAGGTTGTCGGGGCTGGTTCTGCGCGGCGCGGGCGCGGGGGTGGTCCTCTCGGCCTACGCCGACGACGTGCTCCTCACTTTCACCGACCCGGCTGACCTGGGGAGGATGCGCGAGTGCCAGGCCGTGTACTCGGCGGCGTCTTCCGCCAGGATCAACTGGGCCAAATGTTCCGGGCTACTGGTGGGTCCGTGGCGGGTGGACTCCCTGCCGGAGGAGTTTCGGGGGTTCAGCTGGAGTACCACCCATCTCCTCTACCTGGGGGTCTACCTCAGCCCGACCGAGGAATCCTGGCCGGCCAACTGGCAGGAGCTGGAGGCCAAAGTCTCGGCTCGCCTAGGCCGCTGGACAGGACTGCTCCGAGTGCTATCTTACAGGAGCCGAGTGCTGGTCATAAACCAGCTGGTGGCCGCCATGCTGTGGTACCGGCTGGTCACTTTGGTCCCTCCTCCTGGCTTTGTCGCTGACATCCAGAGAACGTTGGTCGACTTCTTCTGGGACAAAAAGATGCACTGGGTCGCTGCGCAGGTTCTGAGTCTCCCCATTGAGGAGGGCGGTCAGTCGCTGGTGTGCGTCCGCACCCAGGTCGCGACCTTCCGCCTTCAGACCTTGCAGCGATACCTTTACGTCGAGCCTCCTCCTAGGTGGTGCGCCCTGGCGACGTATTTTTTCCGCCAGGTGCGTAACCTCAACTACGACACGCAGCTCCTGTTCGTCGACCGTGACGGTTTGGAGGTCGCCCTCAAGGTGCTGCCTGTCTTTTACCAGGACCTGATCACTGTCTGGAGCATGGTCGAATCGCGTCGCGCCTACCCTCCGGCAGGAGTAGCGGCTGTCGTCAGGGAGCCGTTGCTCAGGAATCCGCACCTCCGTGCTCGCGGGTTCCAGTGGCTGTCGGAGGGGAGGGCCGTGGCGGCGAGGGTGACCAGGGTCGGGGACGTGCTGGGTGCCGGGGGCCTGGGCTGGACGTTGCCGCAAGACATAGCGAGCAGGGCAGCGGTAGACGTCCGGTACGTGGCCACCGGCATCCGACGCCTTAAAACGGCGGTGCTCGGACCCGACGTAGTGCACCAGTTGGAGGACGCTCAGGTGTGCGGTGGGATCCCGTCCGCGCTCACCCCTGCCCGGACGGAATTTCACATCGGCCCCAAGGTCCCGTACTTCCCGCGGGAGCCTGTGCCCCACAACCTGAGCCGCCTCCGTAATTTTAGGTTTGTCCCGTTCAAGGACGTTAAAAGGCGGGTCCTGTACAGACTGCTGCTGCACACCGTCCACCTCTTCTCCCTCATCCACCGCCCGGACACGCCCTGGCGTGCCCATTTGCCACCGGGCGGTGGGGGTCCCCAGTGGAGGGCCCTCTACGCAGGAGTCCTCCCCCTTTCTCTCGGGGATCTGGGGTGGAGGGTGTTGCACGCAGCAGTCCCCTGCAACCGCAGATTGCGGTGGTTCACGGACTCCCAGCCCAACTGCTTGTTCTGTGGCGCTGTGGAGTCCGTGGACCATGTGTATATTGGGTGTGGGCGTTTGCACTCCCTTTTTGATTTTCTTAAAAACCTCCTCCTCTGCTTTTGTTTGCACTTCAGTCCCACGCTCCTGATCTTCGGGCACCCGGTGCGGAGGAGGGAGGGCAGGTCTGAAGACCTCCTCGTGGGTCTGCTCCTGGGCCTGGCCAAACTGGCCATAAACAGGTCCAGGCAGCGGGCCGTGGAGGGGGTCGTTAGGGCCGACTGCCTGCCCCTCTTCCGCGGTTACGTTAGGGCCCGGGTGTCCTTGGAGAAGGAGCACGCGGTGTCCACCAACACCCTGGAGTTGTTCAGGGAGAGGTGGGCGCCGCAGGGAGTGGAGTGCATCATTTCCCCCTCCAACTCTATTTTGATTTAGTCCCTGCCCTCCCCTTCACTGTTTTGATCACACAGCATTGCCCTTTGATGTGAAGGGCACTGCTCGTCACAGGCCACTCGGGTGTTTTCCTACTTTTCCTGGTGGTGGAAATTAAATAAAGATTTGTGCACTTTATGTCTCTCACTGTGTCTCACAGCTGCACACACACACACACACCATGGGTGCTGGGAAAGAAATAAGCACTACCGCAGTTAGGCGGTAGTGTGGGGGTTAATTTAAAAAAAAAAGAAAGAAAAGAAAAAAGAAAAAAAAAATATAACCAGGAGATGCCCTTTGATGTAAAGGAAAAAAATAATGGAAGGTGTCTTCCTGGTGGTGGAAATTGAATAAAAATTTGTGCACTTTGTGTCTCACACCTGCACACACACACCATGGGTGCTGGGGATAAAAATAAAAAAAAGAACAGGAGTGTGTTAGCATTGCCCAAAAAAAATATTTAAAAAAAGATAGAATGGAAGAGAAAGGGCACTGCTTGTCACTGGCCACTCGGGTGTTTTCCCAGTAAGGAGTTGGACCAGTGGCAGTGTCGTGCCTGTGGGAGAAGAGAGAAGAGAGAAGACCAAGGAGGAGGTGGAGGAAGGAGGTGAGAGCTTTGTGTTCTGGGCCCTGTGTTTGAGCTGACCTGGGGCCCACTCCCACTGCTGGTCTCTGGGACCCCGCCTGGGCCTGCCCTCCACCACCGCAGCCTGGGACTCGCCTGAGGCCCCTTCCCACAACCTCCTCCACTGGTGTGACCTGAGGCCTACCTCCACTGCTGGGACCAAGGGCCAGCCTGGGACTCGCCAGAGGCCTGCCTCAACTTCTGCTGCAGCCAGAGGCCTGCCTCCACCAGCGCTGCCTGGGACTTGCCTGGGAGTCCCTCCCCAACTGAGGGCCTGCCTGGGACTCGCCAGAGGCCTCCCTCCACCACTGCAGCCTGGGACTTGCCTGAGGCCACTCCCCGCAGCCTCCACCACTGCTGCGACCTGAGGCCCACCTCCACCGCTGCTGCCCAGGACATAATTTTGGGGCTGCCTGGGACTTGTCTTGGGGACCCCCCCCCCCAACAGGCCTGCCCCCAACACTGCAACTGAGGGCCTGCCGAGGACTTGCCTGAGGCCTGCCTCCACCACCGCTGCCTAGGACTCGCCTCGGGTGACTGGCCTCGGGCACCTCCCCAAGGACTCCACCGCGACTACTGCCAGAGGCCCACCTCCACCGCTGCTGCCGGGGGCCGACGGAGTATGGCGAGCCCGAAGGTCGCAGGGCCCAGCCGGACCTACGCCGGGGTAGCCGCTGCCTTGGGCTCGGCTGGCCCAACCCCGGCCGCAACCGCATCCCCCTTCAGGCACCTGACCAAACGCCTGGGGGCCAAGGCCTATCCCCATCCCAACATGACCATCGAGGCCTGCAGCAAGGCCATGGCTAGTGTGGTCGGCCCACTGGCCATCGTCGCTGCGGCCCGCATGTACGGGAAGGCCGTATTCTTTCTTAAGACCGAGCAGGCGGTCCACCTGGCCGTGGAGAGGGGGCTCACTGTGGGCGGGACATATTTGCCAGTCGACCCTTTGGAGGTCACGGCCCAGAGAGTCGTGATCTCCAACGTCCCGCCCTTCATTGCCAGCGAGCTCCTTCTTCCCCACCTCAACACCTTGGGGGAGATCCGGTCAGGCGTTCAACCGCTCCTGCTCGGTCTTAAGGACCCCACCCTCCGTCACGTGTACTCCTTCCGACGCCAGGTGTTTATTTGCCTGGCCCGGGAGGAGGTCACGGAGGGCTCATTCACTGTCCTCCACGAGGGCGCGGCATACCGCGCCTTCTGGACGGCGGACGGCGTGCGGTGCCACCTGTGCCGTGAGGTGGGGCACATTAGAAAGAACTGCCCCACCCAGAAGGCTGCCCAGCCCACACCAACGGCTGCGAGTGGTGCCGCCGCACCCACTCCCCCTCCCCCAAAGTCAACACCACAAGCCCCGGCACCGGGGGCTAAGCCGGAGGCTCCCAATGCCTCAGCCTCTGGCAGGGAGGAGGGTGAGCGTCCGACCGAACGGAAGGCGCTCAGGAAGACGCAACGCGTCAAGCCCGCCCACGGGGAGACCACCCTATCCCCATCCCCTTCCCCTTCCCCTCCACGTAACCCACGACCTGCCCCGCCCCGGCACGACAATGCCCCTGCGGCCGTGCCAGCGTCGCCCCGGCGCGGGAACCCTGACCCCCGAACCCCCAAACCCGTACCTGATCCTGGCCCCACTGACCCCGGCCCCCACCTCGTTAAGGAAACTCCTGGGGCTTCAACCCCCCCTCCAGAAACTGAGCCCCGCCCCACCCAGCCACCCCCTGGCACTAACCTGGGGGGAACCATCGCTGCTCCACTTCCTGCAGCGACCGTGTCTCTGGGCCCCGGAGAGGGAACTGGGCCCCTGCCCCGCCCGCCATCACCTGATATACCAGGGGCGGGGCAGGAAGTGACACGGCTGACCCTCCCCACCCTGGCCACGCCCCCTGCATTCCCCCAGCCAATCATATTCCGGGAAAGGCGGGGGGGAGGGACCTCGGGCCCCATGACCACCAAGGCGGGCGGGGAGGGGAAGACCCATAAATCCCCCCCTGTCTCTCTGGGGAAGAGGCGCCGGCCCTTGGAGGGGGGAGAAATCCCATCAGCGCGCCGGCGGCGCTGCCCCTCTCCAGGGGATGAGCCGACGGTGCCCCCCCACTGTCCTGCACCATGGCCCGACCTGCCCAAACCCCCAGGGGTGACAGCTGGGCCTTCCACCGCCATAACTCCTCCAGCCCCTGGGGAGGATTTTATTAACAACACGGGCCATGGTGCAGTCGACAGACTTTTATTCACTGCTGGGTCGTCGAGCGGTGGAGGGGAGGAAGGTGTTATCCTCGCTCCTCCCTCCCAGACTGTTTTTCCGGGGGCCTTGGCCCTGGGGGAGGACCTTTTCCCCGAGGAGCCGGGCGTCCCGGTGTCGGGAGAGGAGCGGGGCCCCGAGCCTCTGCCGCCCGGCGACCCGAACTCAGGGCGTTCCGGGAAGGGGTGCGCCGAGGAAGATACGGAAGGTGACCCTGGGGGTGGGGTCACTGGAGGTTTGAGGCCAGTTGGCGGTGCCGGACCAGCCCCCATCCTCTCGGTGGGGGAGGGGTCGGTGACCGAAGGCGACCTCCCGGAGGAGGGTTCTGGATCGGTGGCGGACACCGGGGACGACGCGGAGTCCGTCTCCAGCGACATTTTCGAGTCCCAGGTGCCCCCCACCGATCTCCCCCTCATCCCCCTCGAGGAACTCCGGGAATTTGTCGAGGAAACTCGGAGTCGCCGGGATAGAGCCCAACTGGCGCTCGACCGCTGGAGCTCCTTCGAAAGAGTCTACTGGTCGGCCCACGCTGCGCGCCAGGCGCCCGGGCTTGACGTCAATGAGCGAAAGCGAGTCAGGAACTTCCTGGGAGCACTCCTGGTGAGGGCGAGGGACTTCTGTGCCCCTCTCTCGTCCTCCCAGTAAATATGTACATAGTTTAACTGTGTGTACTGGTGGTGGTTGCACTATACTTCCGACATGGAGACAACTATAGCCAGCCTCAACATCAACGGCAGCAGGGAGTCACAGCGCAGATTCCAGACCCTCTCGGTCCTTCGGGACGGGAGGTATGCGGTGTGCTTCCTGCAAGAAACCCACACTACCCCGGGAGACGAAGCCACCTGGCTCCTGGAGTGGCGAGGGGGGGGTCTACATGAGTCACCTCACCCGCAGATCTGGCGGGGTGGCTATCTTGTTGGCCCCGCATTTTCAGCCGGAGATCGTGGGGGTCAGGGAGCCAGTGCCAGGCCGTTTGCTTCACCTGACGGTTCGGCTGGGGGGCGCGGTGCTTCACTTGGTGAACGTCTACGCTCCCCTGGCCGGGCCGAGGCAAGCGAGCTTCTTTGAAGAAGTGTCCGCTCATCTTGCTTCCATCGACGAGAACCAGTGCGTCGTCCTCGGGGGAGATTTTAACTGCGTCCTCGAGGACAGGGACCACGGCGGTGCCCGCACGAGTTCGACGTCGGGGAGGAGGTTGGGGGACTTGGTCAAGTCCTTGGACCTGGTGGACGTCTGGCGGAATCTCCATCCTGACTCCATCGCCTTCACCTTCGTGAGGCCTGGGGTCGGAGCGTCCAGAATCGACCGCCTGTATGTTTCGCGGGCGTACGCCTCCTGTTTTCCGAAGGCCTCCACGCGGCAGGTGTCGTGCACGGACCATCACCTGGTGTGGGCGGAACTCCTTCCGTTCGGCGCCAGGTTGGGCTCCGCGTACTGGCACTTTAACAACCTGCTGCTGGAGGACGAGCGGTTCCGGGACTCGTTTCGTCGTTTCTGGGCCGGCTGGAGAAGGAAGCGGGGAAGCTTCCCCTCCCTGAGGCTATGGTGGGACGTGGGCAAGGCTCACGTCCGCGTCTTCTGTCAGGAGTACGCGAGGGGGTCGACGAAGAGGCGGAAATCCAGGATCGGGGAGTTGGAGAGGGAGATGCTCGACCTGGAGTCACGCCTCGGTCAGCCCGACGCGGACCCGGCCCTGCGCGGGGTGTACGAAGAGAAGAAGGCCGCGCTCCGGGACCTGCAGCTCGTCTGGGCTCGGGGCGCGTACGTGAGGTCGCGGCTCCAGCTCCTCCAGGACCTGGACCGCGGCTCCCCCTTCTTCTACTCGCTGGAAAAAAGGCGTGGCACCCGTCAGCAGCTCCTTGTGCTGCTGGCCGACGACGGGTCCCTCGTCTCGGATCCGGAGGGTATCAGGGCCCACGTCCGATCCTATTACACGGCCCTGTTCTCTCCGGATCCGTCTAGCGAGGATGCTCGCAGAGTTCTGTGGGAGGACCTGCCGCAGCTCAGCCCGGAGGACGCCGGAAGGCTCGACGCTCCCGTCACCTTAGAGGAGCTGACTGGCGCCCTCGACCGGCTCTCGAGGGGCAAATCCCCGGGGCTGGACGGGCTGACTGTGGAGTTCTTCAGGGCATTCTGGGACGTCCTGGGGAGCGACTACGCACAGGTCCTGGGGGAGTGTCTAAATGCCGGAGAGCTGCCCCTTTCTTGGCGCAGGGCGGTCATCGTCCTGCTGCCAAAGAAGGGAGACCTTCGTTCGTTGAAGAACTGGCGTCCGGTCTCCCTCCTCAGCACGGACTACAAAATCTTTGCCAGGGTGTTGTCTTCTCGCCTGGCTTCCGTGCTGGCCCACATGATTCACCCAGACCAGTCCTACACGGTCCCGGGCTGGAGGATACAAGACAACGTCCATCTGGTCCGGGACCTGATCCATTTCTGTCGACGGGCTGGTCTGCCGAGCGCCTTCCTGTCTCTCGATCAGGAGAAGGCGTTCGACAGGGTCGATCACAAGTACCTGCTCGGGACTCTGCGGGCGTTCGGGTTTGGGACGCAGTTCGTCGCCCAGATCCGACTTTTGCACGCCGCCGCAGAGTGTCTGGTTAAAGTTAACGGGTCCCTGACGGCGCCCCTTCGCTTCGGGAGAGGAGTGCGTCAAGGCTGCCCCCTGTCCGGCCAGCTGTATTCCCTGTGCATGGAGCCTTTCCTGCGCCTCTTGCGGAGGAGGTTGTCGGGGCTGGTTCTGCGCGGCGCGGGCACGGGGGTGGTCCTTTCGGCCTACGCCGACGACGTGCTCCTCACTTTCACCGACCCGGCTGACCTGGGGAGGATGTGCGAGTGCCAGGCCGTGTACTCGGCAGCGTATTCCGCCAGGATCAACTGGGCCAAATGTTCCAGATTACTGGTGGGTCCGTGGCGGGTGGACTCCCTGCCGGAGGAGTTTCGGAGGTTCAGCTGGAGTACCACCCATCTCCTCTACCTGGGGGTCTACCTCAGCCCGACCGAGGAATCCTGGCCGGCCAACTGGCAGGAGCTGGAGGTCAAAGTCTCGGCTCGCCTAGGCCGCTGGACAGGACTGCTCCGAGTGCTATCTTACAGGAGCCGAGTGCTGGTCATAAACCAGCTGGTGGCCGCCATGCTGTGGTACGGGCTGGTCACTTTGGTCCCTCCTCCTGGCTTTGTCGCTGACATCCAGAGAACGTTGGTCGACTTCTTCTGGGACAAAAAGATGCACTGGGTCGCTGCGCAGGTTCTGAGTCTCCCCATTGAGGAGGGCGGTCAGTTGCTGGTGTGCGTCCGCACCCAGGTCGCGACCTTCCGCCTTCAGACCTTGCAGCGATACCTTTACGTCGAGCCTCCTCCTAGGTGGTGCGCCCTGGCGACGTATTTTTTCCGCCAGGTGCGTAACCTCAACTACGACACGCAGCTCCTGTTCGTCGACCGTGACGGTTTGGAGGTCGCCCTCAAGGTGCTGCCTGTCTTTTACCAGGAACTGATCACTGTCTGGAACATGGTCGAATCGCGTCACGCCTACCCTCCGGCAGGAGTAGCGGCTGTCGTCAGGGAGCCGTTGCTCAGGAATCCGCACCTCCGTGCTCGCGGGTTCGAGTGGCTGTCAGAGGGGAGGGCCGTGGCGGCGAGGGTGACCAGGGTCGGGGACGTGCTGGGTGCCGGGGGCCTGGGCTGGATGTTGCCGCAAGACATAGCGAGCAGGGCAGCGGTAGACGTCTGGTACGTGGCCACCGGCATCCGACGCCTTAAAACGGCGGTGCTCGGACCCGACGTAGTGCACCAGTTGGAGGACGCTCAGGTGTGCAGTGGGATCCCGTCCGCGCTCACCCCTGCCCGGACGGAATTTCACATTGGCCCCAAGGTCCCGTACTTCCCGCGGGAGCCTGTGCCCCACAACCTGAGCCGCCTCCGAAATTTTAACTTTGTCCCGTTCAAGGACGTTAAAAGGTGTGTCCTATATCGACTGCTGCTGCACACCGTCCACCTCTTCTCCCTCATCCACCGCCCGGACACGCCCTGGCGTGCCCATTTGCCACCGGGCGGTGGGGATCCCCAGTGGAGGGCCCTCTATGCTGGAGTCCTCCCCCTTTCTCTCGGGGATCTGGGGTGGAGGGTGTTGCACGCAGCAGTCCCCTGCAACCGCAGATTGCGGTGGTTCACGGACTCCCAGCCCAACTGCTTGTTCTGTGGCGCTGTGGAGTCCGTGGACCATGTGTATGTTGGGTGTGGGCGTTTGCACTCCCTTTTTGATTTTCTTAAAAACCTCCTCCTCTGCTTTTGGTTGCACTTCAGTCCCACGCTCCTGATCTTCGGGCACCCGGTGCGGAGGAGGGAGGGCAGGTCTGAAGACCTCCTCGTGGGTCTGCTCCTGGGCCTGGCCAAACTGGCCATAAACAGGTCCAGGCAGCGGGCCGTGGAGGGGGTCGTTAGGGCCGACTGCCTGCCCCTCTTCCGCGGTTACGTTAGGGCCTGGGTGTCCTTGGAGAAGGAGCACGCGGTGTCCACCAACACCCTGGAGTTGCTCAGGGAGAGGTGGGTGCCGCAGGGAGTGGGGTGCATCATTTCCCCCTCCAACTCTATTTTGATTTAGTCCCTGCCCTCCCCTTCACTGTTTGTTCACACAGCATTGCCCTTTGACATGAAGGGCACTGCTTGTCACAGGCTACTCGGGTGTTTTCCTACTTTTTCTGGTGGTGGAAATTGAATAAAGATTTGTACACCTTGTCTCTCACTGTGTCTCACACCTACACACACACCATGGGTATATAAAAAAATATAACCAGGAGATGCCCTTTGATGTGAAGGGCACTGCTTGTCAAAAAAAATAAAAAAAAATAATGGAAGGTGTCTTCCTGGTGGTGGAAATTGAATAAAAATTTGTGCACTTTGTGTGTCTCTCACTGTGTCTCACACCTGCACACACACACCATGGGTGCTGGGGATAAAAATTAAAAAAAAACAGGAGTGTGTTAGCATTGCCCAAAAAAAAGATATATAAAAAAAGATAGAATGGAAGAGAAAGGGCACTGCTTGTCACTGGCCACTCGGGTGTTTTCCTTAAAAAAAAAGAAAAAAGAAAAAAAAAATGAAAGGTGTCTTCCTGGTGGTGGAAATTGAATAAAAATTTGTGCACTTTGTGCCTCTCACTGCGTCTCACACCTGCACACACACACAAAAAAAAAAAAAAAAGGAAAAAATAATGGAAGGTGTCATCAACAGTGCTATCAAGTTTGGGTACCACCAGGGCCACTTACATCCTGACCTTATTACAAAAATGAACAAAAGAGCTGAATTCTCGAGGTGAGATGATAGTGCCACCCCTTGATGCCAAGGCTGCATTCAACCAAGTGTGGCATCATGGAGCCCCAACAGAAGTGGAGTCAGTGGCCATCAGAGGGAGTCATACCTGGCACATGGGAAGATGGTTGTGGTTGTTGGAGGTCACTGAACTCAGCTGCAGGACATCTCTGTATGAGTTCCTCAGGGTAGTGTCTGAGGTCCAATCATCTTCAGCTGCTTTATTAATGACCTTCCCTCCATCAGAAAGTCGGAAGTGGCGATGTTCGTCAGTGTTCAGATCTATTTGCAACACCTCCGGTACTGAAGCAGTCCATATTCAAATACACCAACATCTGGACAATAGCCCCCAGGTTTGGGCTGAGAAGTGGCAAGTTACATTCAAACCATACAAATGCTGGGCAATGGCCATCTCTAATAAGGACAGTCCAACCCCCACATTCCCTTGAAATTCAATGACATCACCATCATTGAATTTTCCGCTATCAACATGCTGGGGGGTTACCATTGACCAGAAACTCAACTGGAGTTGTCACGTATACACAGTGGCTGCATATATAGGTCAGAGGCTCGGAACACTGCAGCAAACTCATCTACTGAGCCCTCATAACTTGCCCATCATCTACAAAACACAAGTCAGGAATGTGATAGAATACTCTCTTCATCCCTGGATGGGTGCAGCTCCAACAACACTCAAGAAGCTTGACACCACCCAGGAGAAAGCAGCCTGATTGTTAGGCACCACATCACAAGCACCCACATGCCCTTCCGCCAATGCTCAGTAGCAGCAGTGTGTACCATCTACAAGGTGAACTGCAATGATTTACTAAAGACAGCATTTCCAAACCTATAACCACCTGTATGTTGAAGGACAAGGGTAGTAGATACATGGGAACACCACCATCCACAAGTTCCACTCCAAGCCACTTATCATCCTGTATCACTGCTTCTTCACTGCAGGTATTACAGACCTGTCAAAGCATGTGGATCGCAGTGGTTCCAAAAAGACAGCTCACCACCACCTTCTATAGGGCAATGAGAGACGGGCAATAAATTCTGACCCAGCCAGCAATGCCCACATCTCATGAGAGAAGAAAAAAAACCCCTCTGGCACTCACACCCCCTCTGCCTCTATAGCCCTCTCCACCCTCCGCAACCCTCCCAGTCTCACTAACCCCCGCGATCCACTGCAACTCTACTGTCTCTATGTGACCGAGCAGTGAACCCGCACGGCCGTGTGACCGAGCAGTGAACCCTCACGGCCATGTGACCGAGCAGTGAACCCGCACGGCCGTGTGACCGAGCAGTGACCCGTACGGCTGTGTGACCGAGTAGTGAACCCGCACGGCCGTGTGACCGAGCAGTGACCCGTACGGCCGTGTGACCGAGCAGTGACCCGTACGGCCGTGTGACCGGGCAGTGAACCCGCACGACCGTGTGACCGAGCAGTGACCCGTACGGCCGTGTGACCGGGCAGTGACCCGTACGGCCGTGTGACCGAGCAGTGACCCATACAGCCGTGTGACGGGGCAGTGACCCGCACGGCCGTGTGACCGAGCAGTGACCCGTACAGCCGTGTGACCGGGCAGTGACCTGTATGGCCATGTGACCGGGCAATGACCCGTACAGCCGTGTGACCGAGCAGTGACCCACACGGCCGTGTGACCGAGCAGTGACCCGTACGGCCGTGTGACCGGGCAGTGACCCTACAGCCGTGTGACCGAGCAGTGACCCCATACAGCCGTGTGACCGGGCATGAACCTGTACGGCCGTGTGACCGAGCAGTGACCCCATACAGCTGTGTGACCGAGCATGAACCTGTACGGCCGTGTGACCGAGCAGTGAACCCACACAGTCGTGTGACTGAGCGGTGAACCCACATGGCCATGTGACTGGGCAGTGACCCATACGGCCGTGTGAGCGGGCAGTGACCCGCACGGCCGTGTGACTGAGCAGTGACCCGCACGGCCGTGTGACTGAGCAGTGACCTGTACGGTCGTGTGACTGGGCAGTAACCCCACGCAGCCGTGTGACCGGGCAGTGACCCGTACGGCCGTGTGACCGAGCAGTGACCCGTACAGCCGTGTGACCAAACAGTGAACCCGTACGGCCATGTGACCGGGCAGTGACCCGTACGGCCGTGTGACCGAGCAGTGACCCGTACGGCCGTGTGACCGGGCAGTGACCCATACGGCCGTGTGACTGGGCAGTGACCCGTACGGCCGTGTGACCGTGCGCTGAACCCGTATGGCCGTGTGACCGGGCAGTGAACCCGTATGGCCGTGTGACCGGGCAGTGAACCCGTACGGCCGTGTGATCGAGCAGTGAACCCGCACGGCCATGTGACCGGGCAGTGACCCGCACGGCAGTGTGACCGGGCAGTGAACCCACAAGGCCGTGTGACCGAGCAGTGAACCCGCACGGCCGTGTGACCGGGCAGTGACCTGCACGGCAGTGTGACCGGGCAGTGACCCGTCCGGCCGTGTGACCGGGCAGTGAACATGTGCAGCTGTGTGACCGACCTTTTGTCTGACTCTAAGCTCAGACTAACCTAAATACGCTTCATTGTACTGCCTTCCATGTGCCTGTCCCAGAGTCAATTAAGTGTCCGTAATGTGTATGATTCTACTATCCCTGTCGGCAGTGTACTTCATTGGATGCACTGGGAAAAAAATCTCTGGCTATCCACTCTATCTATGCCTCTCATCATCTTGCACACCTCTATCAAGTCACCTCTCGTCTGTCTTCGCTCCAGTGTGAAAAGCCCTAGCTCCCTCAGCCTTTCTTCATAAGACATGCCCTGCAGTCCATACAGCATCCTGGTAAATCTCCTCTGCACCCTCTCTAAAGCTTCCAAATCCTTCATATAGTGAGGTGACCGGAACTGAACACAATATTCCGGGTGTGATCTAACCAGGGCTTTATACAGCAGCAGCATAGTCTTGCTGCTCTTAAACTCAATCCCCCTGGAATGAAAGCAAACAACCCATTCTTGACAACTCTATCAATATGGTGGCAACTTTGAGGGATCTATGGCCATGGACCCAAATTCTCTCTGTTCCTCCACACTGACAAGAATCCTGCCTTTAACCCTGGATTCTGTATTCAAATTCCAAAGTGAATCACCTCAGACTGTTCCAGGCTGAACCCCATCAGCCACTTATCAGCCCAGCTCTGCATCCCGTCAATGCCCTGTTGCAACCTACAACAGCCCTCCACACTATCAATTACCTGACATATATGATATGTCTGTCAAAATTCAGCTACACCCTTGTGCAGTCCAGGCCAGTAAAAAAGTTCTATTTTAGCTTGAGTTCTTCTTAGCACTAAATGACCCCCTAGTGGTAGCTCCTGTGCCACTCACAACACCTCCTTTTTATAACACACTGGCAATACGACTTCATAGAATTCCTACAGTGTGGAAACATGCCTTTTGGTCCACAAGGATCTCTGAAGAGTATCCCACCCCTACCCATTCCCCCATTACTCTACATTTCCCCTGACTAATACACCTAGCCTATACATCCCTGAACGCTATGAGCAATTTAGCATGGCCAATTCATCTAAACTGCACATTTTTGGACTGTAGGAGGAAACAGAGCACCTGGAGGAAATCCATGCAGACACGGGGATAATTTGCAAACTCCACACAGTCACCAGAGGCTGGAATCGAACCCAGGTGCCTGCCTGGTGTTGTGAGGCCGCAGCGCTAACCACTGAGCCATCATGCCGCCCTTGAAGAACTTTTGCCCATTTCTCATCTACCTGAATATGTGATGGTTTCCACTCCCTGATTAAGACATCATTTTTAAGATAATAACATTCAGGGGCACATTTGGATTATTTTTCTGTGCATGCCTTTTGATACAGTTGCTTTAAATTTGCATCTTTCGGCTATAACTCTGATAAGAGTATTGGGTACAGGAGCTGGGAGGTCATGTTGCGGCTGTACAGGACATTGTTTAGGCCACAGTTGGAATATTGTGTGCAATTCTGGTCTCCTTCCTATCGGAAAGATGTTGTGAAACTTGAAAGGGTTCAGAAAAGATTTACAAGGATGTTGCTGAAAATGTGTTGCTGGAAAGGCGCAGCAGGTCAGGCAGCATTCAAGGAGCAGGAGAATCGATGTTTCGGGCATGAGCCCTTCTTCAGGAATGATGTTGCCAGGGTTGGAGGATTTGAACTATAGGGAGAGGCTGAACAGGCTGGGGCTGTTTTCCCTGGAGCATCGGAGGCTGAGGGGTGACCTTATAGAGGTTTACAAAATTATGAGATGCATGGATAAGATAAATAGACAAAGTCTTTTCCCTGGGGTTAGGGAGTCCAGAACTAGAGGGCATAGGTTTAGGGTGAGAGGGGAAAGATATAAAAGAAACCTAAGGGGCAACTTTTTCACGCAGAGGGTGGTACGTGTATGGAATGAGTTGCCAGAGGAAGTGATGGAGGCTGATACAATTGCAACATTTAAGAAGCATTTGGATGGATATATGAATAGGAAGGGTTTGGAGGGATATGGGCCAGGTGCTGGCAGATGGGACTAGATTGGGTTGGGATATCTGGTCGGCATGGATGGGTTAGACTGAAGGGTCTGTTTTCGTGCTGTACATCTCTATGACTCTGTAACTCAGTTAATTTATCTGAGCTAAAAATGTCTGCATTGTCAAGTCTCTACTCCTGGCTTGTCTCAACCATCTGATCTAACAGAGTCTCTGCTAATTCCACTTTGACATTCTTATTTGTCCTGTTTGGTCTCTCCTGTGACCTGTTACCACACAGTGAGGAAAATTCCCAGGATATTTGTCCAGCAATAGTTTATTTGTCTGCATTCCACTGACTTTACAACCCCTGTAGGCAGCTCTCCTACCGGGGAATCAGCTGTATCATTAGCATGGACCAGTTGTATTCCTGGAGCTGAGAGTTTGTCCAATACTCTTACCACAATTTCTCCACTCTTCACTAGACACTCTAACCTCACTTTACAGAATTGAGTCTGATCATGAATTCCTGTTACTGGTACCTTTTCTATCAATAGTCCTTCAGAAGTATGTATCCCCTCATCTTTCAGCATCACAGATTGAGAGGATCCTGTATTGTATTGTAACCTCTTTACCTGCTGCTCCTGACTTATGTGAGTAAACTTTACCTTTACAGGGACAGGGGAATCTTAATTATCCGAACAAGGTGGGCAGGCAGTATTTCGTTCGGATAATCGATTATTCCGTGAATTGATTAAATGCCTTTCCTCTGGGGCTCGGATTTTCTAACGTCTGCTCCCCGTTCAGGGGACGAAGCAGCACACAGCACGCGAGCTCCCACCCCCCAAACAACACGGCCCCATCCACCCCCAACTGTGCAACACCTCGCCCCTGCCCCCCCAACACCTCCCACCGCACCCAACCCAGACCAACACCCCCCGCCCGACCTCCCAAACGTCCAACACCTCTCCCTGCTGCACATCACCATTCCCCCCGCATGCCCCCCACCCCGTCCAACACCTCACCCTGCCCCCAACACCACCCTCCCACATCCCGCCGGCCCCCAACCCCATCCAACACTGCCCCCACCCCTCTCTGGGGCGGCTGGACTGGACACCAGCAACAAGATTGCTGCTGCTGCAGCCTATGTGGGGTAAGTCTCCCAAAGGTGCGCGTGTGCATACACTGCACCTTTTTGACAGGTTCCATGTTTGTCCTGTACAGGCCAATGATGGTCCGATTATCTGAGGAAGGGGGGAGGGGTTTAGGTTACTCCCCTCTGTAGGACTCCAGGGTAAGTGTGGTGAGAGAGAGGGCGGGCAGTCATTTGGAGATAGTGCCTGTTAATCACTGTACACAAAAGATGCGATCACTGTTGGAAACACATCTTTGATGTAATGTTTCTATGGTGACCACGAGGTCTCCTTTGGATAATCCAATTTTCGGATAATTGGTATTCAGATAGTCAAGGTTCCTCTGTATATGGTTTAAGAAGAACTGCCATTTCCTCCTTAACCAACCTCTGAGCAGCTTCTACATTCTGGTGCAGCTTTCCAGCCTCCATTGTGCTTTCCCTTACCACTCCAACACAATTCACTGGCTTATCCTGTTTTCCTACATCTGGCTTCCCATTGCTTTTCCTAACCCACCAACACTGTGATTTCATGTGCCCTACTTTATTGCAGTGAAAACATTGGGTTTCCTTTTTACCCTATGGTAAGTTATCTTTATAATCTTCATCAAGATCCACCTTTCCCTTTCCATGTGAGGATTTCTCTTTTCGCAATTTCTCTCCTTCCTGGATTGAAACTGATTTTGGAAGCCAAAGTTTGACGTATGAACTAACTCATAATCATCAGTGAAATTAGCTGCCAAATGTGCCGTTTCAGCTCTCTGCTCTTCCACACGAGTTCTCACTCCCTCAGGAAGTGAATTTTTGAACTCCTCCAAAATAATTGTCTCTCTAAGAGCATCATAGTTTGCTCTATTTTGAGTGCCTTATCCACCTATCAAAATTACTTCGTTTGATCCTTTCAAACTCCAATATAGGTTTGACCACCGTCCCTCCTTAGATTCCTGAAACATTGTCTGTAGGCCTTGGTAAATAGGGTTAAGGAGAATCGAAAGGGATTCTCAAGTTTCATAAGGACAATAGGGTAACAAGGGAGAGAATAGGATCAGGTGTATCCTAGAACTTTGTGGGAGGCTAGAGAATTAATTTCTGGGCTCCTTGCTGGGATATTTGTATCGTCAATTACCGCAGGTGAGGTGCAGAAAACTGGAAGTTGGCTAATGTGATGTCACTATTTCAGAAAGATGGTAAGGACAAGCCAGGGAACTATAGACTGGTGAGCCTAACATTAGCGGTGGGCAAGTTGTTGGAGGGGGATCCTGAGGGACAGGATTTACATGTATTTGGAAAGGCAATGACTGATTTGGGATAGTCATGATGGCTTTGTGCGTGGGAAATCGTGTCTCATTAACTTAATTGAGTTTTTTTGAAGAAGTAACCAAGAGGTTTGATGAAGGCAGAGGGATGAACATGATCCATATGGATTTCAATAAGGCATTCTGCATGGTAGACTGGTTATCGAGGTTGGATCACACGCTATATAGGAAGAAGTAGCCATTTGTTTACAGAAGTGGCATGAAGGTAGAAGACAGAGGGTGGTGGTGGAGGGTTGCTTTTCAAACTGCAAGCCTGTGACCAGCAGTGTGCCATATGGATCGGTGCCAAGTCTACTGCTTTTCAAGAACCTTGGAGGTACGGTTAGTATAGTGTAGATGACACCAAAATTGGTGGTGTAGTAGACAGCGAAGAAGGTTATCTCAATGGGACATTGATCAGATGGGCCAATGAGCCGAGGAGTGGCAGATGAAGTTTAATTTAGATAAATGTGAGATGTTGCATTTTGGAAAGGTAAATCCAAGTCCATCTTATACACTTAATGATAAGGTCCTGGGGAGTGTTGCTGAACAAGGAGACCTTAAAGTGCAGATTCATTGTTCGTTGAAAGTAGAAATGCAGGTAGACAGGACAGTGAAGAGGCATTTGGCATGCTTTCCTTTATCAGTCAGTGCATTGAATATCGGAGTGGGGATGTCATGTTGCAGCTGTACAGGTCATTGATTAGGTCACTTTTAGAATATTGCATTCAATACTGGTCATCCCTGCTATAGGAACGATGATACAAAATTCGAAAGGGTTCAGAAATGATTTACAAGGATGTTGCCAGGGTTGCAGGGTTTGAGCTATAGGGAGAGGCTGAATAGGCTGGGGTTATTTTCCCTAGAGCTCTGGAGGTGAGGCGTGACTTTATAGAGGTTTATAAAATCATGAGGGGCATGGATAGGGTGAATAGCCGATGTCTTGTGAGATAGCAGAGTCTAAAACAAGAGGGCATAGATCTAAGGTGAGAGGGGAAAGATTTAAAAGGGACCTAAGGAGCAACATTTTCACACAGAGGGTGGCGAGTGTATGAAATGAGCTGCCAGAGGAAGTGGTGGAGGCTGATATAATTATAACATTTGTAAAGGCATCTGGGTGAGTATATGGTTAAGAAGGGTTTGGAGGGATATGAGCCAAATGCTGGCAAATGGAAATAGATTATATATAGACTAACTGATCAGCATGGATGAGTTGGAGCAAAGGTTCTGTTTCCATGCTGTACAGTTCAATGACTGTCTTTGAGAAGCTCCTTTGGACATTCTACTGTGGTCAGAATGCTCTAGAGATGCATGTTGGTATTGAGCTGATCTCACTGTACAGTCTCTGAAATGTGTGAGTCATCAGTGATTTTCTGTTAAAAAAACACACACATCCTGACCTGTGTATAGTCTTTATTTGCAGGCTCAGTGCTAAATCTCAATGTATTTCCATTTTATTAATGTCACACACTATTTAAAATGTTATCATTTCAGGGAACAGACAAGACAAGGGAAGATTTACCCACTGTCCAGCTCACAATTGGGTTAATGGACACATAAATCTCTCAATGAACAATCCTAATTTCGATTGAGTTCAGCAGCCAAGACAGCTGGGGTCTGACCTTCAGGTCGATGAGGCAAGAGGCAAGTTATACACACCTGTGACGAACAAACAGAAACATAAATCAGATTGAGAATATCAGTCATACATAGAACATATTCAGATGGAATCTTACAATGAGGTAACTGTAACAGACACAGATCAAGTTGAACACTCATTGCTGTCTTTAAAGTGGCCTCCTCAGTACACTAACCTGCAGGATGTACAAGATTTTGTGAAAAAAAGTGAAATTGTCACATGGTCATGTGAGGTTTCTTTGAAACTATTTATTGAACCAACAGGGCCCAGTGCTATCAGGGACTGTTCAAAGGGAAAGTATTGTCTGTTAGAAGTGAGAGGCGGATCTCTTTACAGGTAGAATGCTAAAGGATAGCTTTTTCCATGGACACGTTTATTGTGAACACCATTAGCAGGTGGGGCATCGAACACATCACCAGCCCTGTTTCCAAACACACTGGTGACCATTTTGTCATCTGGACAAGGAATGGATCCTTCTTCTTCGTCAACAGTAGTGGTGCAGGGGAACAGACACTGAAGCTGCCCCGCCCCCAGGATTGGCCTCCCAGCTCTGCTCAGTGTGACAGCTAAAGACATTTGGGTGGCAACAGCTGGTGGGTTGAGCATGCTGGAGGCATTTGCACACAGATCCTTTGTGTATCTTATGGTAGCCAGGTGATGACATAGCCTCCGTCTCCACCTACACTGGTGCCATTTGGTCATCATGGATGAGCATTTCATTTCTCGATATTTTTTTTCTCTTCTTTAGCACCCATGGTGTGTGTGTGTAGTTGTGAGACACAGTGAGAGACGCAAAGTGCACAAATCTTTATTCAATTTCCACCACCAGGAAAAGTAGGAAAACACCCGAGTGGCCTGTGACGAGCAGTGCCCTTCACATCAAAAGGGCAATGCTGTGTGATCAAAACAGTGAAGGGGAGGGCAGGGACTAAATCAAAATAGAGTTGGAGGGGAAATGATGCACTCCACTCCCTGCGGCGCCCACCTCTCCCTGAACAACTCCAGGGTGTTGGTGTTCATTTCTCTATAAGAAGGAAGGTGTCCACCTCTTACTAATGAACCAGGTACCTGTGTATGTGGGGTTCTACTTGTCTGTTTATTGGAAACATAGTGATGTCCCAACTCTTTATAGAGGACACAGTTAGGATTCACCATTTAATTCTGAACAGCCTAACTCCTCCTGCTTACAGTAACACAAAGACATTTTGGGGAAAAGATGGGAATAGATACCAAGTGGCTGTTGTATTAATAAGACATGCCTGTTTAAAAGTCTGGCTTTTGCCCACAACTTTAGGAGAAGTTGCCTGGAATGTACTTGAAGGCTGTTAAAATGAACATAATTTGCACTCAAGTTCTGGTCAGAAGCCAGTTTTCAGGAATTTGGAGCTTCCATCCACACACATTCTCCTAAGGTATGGAATGTGCTGGCTGGGCTTGATTCTTTGAGTGAAAGACATCAGAGGAGATGATAACCAGGAGAATTAACCAAGATCATCACTTCAATGCTACAAGAACCTTAATGACGTGACATGCGTGGTCAAGATAAGAATCCAACTCCCAATCCTATTTCTTATTAACCATGTGACGGCCATCATCAAAACCTGAACATGTTACATCCATCATCTGACATTTACACTGTCTACACCAATCATCCTGTCCAGATACTAACCTCAGTAACGCCTCACAGCTCTTCAACAGACACACACACATGCATCTGCCAATAACTTAATTCCCAATACACACTCTTTAATTTCAAGGATAAGATAGTAGGTAAGAGAGAGAGATTAACCATGAGGGAAATTCCCTGAGAACATAATCCTGGCCATGATCAGGAATTGGAGACACCTTGGTCCCAGGCCGGGCAGGGATCATATCTCAGTGTGCCATGTGGCCTCAGAGTTGTTGCATATTCACAACTATACCTGACCCCTGACTGTCCCAACTTGTCTTCACTCACTTGACCTTCCCTCAGGTCTTACATGCTCTGTCCTATGGTGGTTAACTTCCATTCTCCTCCCTCACATCGAGAGGAAGAGGAGAGTGAGGATGAGTGCACTGTGTCAATGACACCCACCCCCACAACATTCAGCTAAAAGACACCATCAGTTAGCGGCTCACTTTGATCAGCAATGCTGACAATGCAGGAAAGTGTGCAGTAGCCACAGATTGTAGTAGGAATTTGGCAGAGGTTGCTTCATATCGAGCTAAACCAGCTTCCCATCAAGCAGACCACAGGCTGTTTGAGATCCTGGATGAGAGCAAGGTCAAACTGCGTTAACCCCTTGACCATCGTACTCTATGTAGAGATTACTGAGTATGGTAGGACTGGGAGGACAGTTGGTTCCACTTGCAGATTTTGTTATTCAGAAGCCCATGAATCTTGATGCGATCAGAATATTTAGTGAAGAACAGATTGACTGTGTTGGTAATGGTTGCCTGAACAAGTGTGGCTTAATCATGCATGAGATGTGCAATATGGCAGATTAGATTGAAACCATCAATCTTACACCACCCTGATTCAAATAATGGGAGGTGTGCTTCTTGAAAATAGATAACATTGACCTGGTGTGTTGTTGGGAGAGGGTGCTGACTCAGTGTCTCTTGGTTGTACATATCCCTCAACATTGAGCTGCAGGGTGGTGTGGGAGCCACAGGATATCATATTGCTGGCTATTTTTGGCTTTGTGATTCTGGGATTCTTCAAGTGCAGAACAGTTTAATAAGTTCACCAACAATATTGTTGGCTTCTCAGTTGAAAGAAGCTAATGAGGAATAATAAACTGCTCAGCCATTTACCACAGTGGCTCATTGCAGGACAGGGCTGACAGAATGTCTTGATACCCAGTAAGGTGTCAGATCTCAAGGGTCAAAAACCTAGGAGTCTGCTTCAGGAACTGCTCTGTGACTCACCACCCCTCTCCCCCTCTACAAGATTGCCTATTGGGTGAACCAGAACCACACAGTGATGGTGCAGTCTTAGATGGAGGCTCTTGAGGACATACCCAGAACAACTCTTGACTTTCTCAGCTCCCACCTGACCTGCGGGTTCCGTTGGTGCTGCCCCAGAGGAGACAGAGCATGTTTGATAAAAACATCATGGAAACAAAGGTTGGAGAAGGAGGAAGCCATTCGACTCTTTGGGCCTGCCCAGCCATTTAATATGATCATGGCCAATTATCCAACCCAATATCTTGTTCCCACTTTCTCCCCATCCCTTTGATACTATTAGCCCTAAGCATTATATTGAACTCCTTCTTGAAAACATTCAATGTATTGACCTCAATCACTTTCTGTGGCAGAAAATTCCATTGGGTTCAACACACTGGGTGAAGACATTTATCCTTATCTCAGACCTTTACTCCATATCCTTAGACTGTAGTTCTAGATTCTCCAGTCATCAGGAATAGCCTTCGTGTGCTCACCTTGTCTAATCCTGTTAAAATTTTATATGTTTCTGAGATTGCCTTCATTCAGCCATACCTCAGAAAAATATAGTCTTAACCAATCCAATTTCTCTTCAAACTTCAGTCCTGCTATCCCAGAATGGCAGAAATTACATGCCAATGCTTCAAGTATTAAATTCCTGCAGATGATTGCTTGTTTACCTTCACTGTGGAAATAGCAGATTTGGAGGAGAACTCAGTGTTTCTATCAGATTAAACCTCACCTGTCCAGAGCAACTGGTTCCAATGGCTTCCATCTTCACTGGGGTACAGGAACAGCTGAATGGAATGAAGAAAGACAGAATCAGAAAAAGAAAGAGAGAGAGATGGATCGAGGGTGAGAGACACATAATCCACTCGGAGAAAGTGAGGACTGCAGATGCTGGCGATCAGAGCTGAAAATGTGTTGCTAGAAAAGTGCAGCAAGTCAGGCAGCATCCAAGGAGCAGGAGAATTGACATTTCTGGCATGAGCCCTTCTTCAGGAATGAGGAGAGTTGCCAAGCAGGCTAAGATAAAAGGTAGGGAGGAGGGACTTGTGGGAGTGGCGTTGGAGATGCGATAGGTGGAAGGAGGTTAAGGTGAGGGTGATAGGCCGGAGTGGGGGTGGGGGTGGAGAGGTCAGGAAGAAGATTGCAGGTTAGGAAGGTGGTGCTGAGTTCGAGGGTTGGGACTGAGACAAGGTGGGGGGAGGGGAAATGAGGAAACTGGAGAAATCTGCATTCATCCCTTGTGGTTGGAGGGTTTCTAGGCGGTTCCTCCAGCTGTTGTGTTGCCATGGTGTGGCGATGGAGGTGTCCAAGGACCTGCATGCCCTTGGTGGAGTGGGAGGAGCAGTTGAAATGTTGAGCCACAGGATGGTTGGGTTGGTTGGTTAGAGTGGTTCCAAAAAGGCCACTCCTTCCGTGATTCCCTCGTCAGGTCCACACCCCCCACCGACCCAACCTCCACTCCCAGCACCTTCCCCTGCAACCACAAGAAATGCAAAACTTGCACCCACACTCCCCCCTTACTTCCCTCCAAGGCCTCAAGGGATCCTTCCATATCTGCCACAAACTCACCTGCACCTCCATACACATCATTTACTGCATCCCCTGCACCCGATGTGGCCTCCTCTATATTGGGAGACAGGCCGCCTACTTGCGGAACGTTTCACAGAACACCTCTGGGACACCCTCCCACTCCACCAAGGACATGCAGGTCTTTGGACTCCTCCATTGTCACACCATGGCAACACGGTGGCTGGAGGAAGAGCACCTCATCTTCTACCTAGGAACCCTCCAACCACAAGGGATGAACTCAGATTTCTCCAGTTTCCTCATTTCCCCTCCATCCCAACCCTCGAACTCAGCACCACCTTCCTAACCTGCGATCTTCTTCCTGACCTCTCTGCCCCCCCCCCCCTCACTCCGGCCTATCAGCTTCACCTCAACCTCCTTCCACCTATCGCATTTCCAGTGCCCCTCCCCCAAGTCCCTCCTCCCTACCTTTTATCTTAGCCTGCTTGGCAACTCTCCTCATTCCAGAAGAAGGGCTCATGCCCAAAACGTAGATTCTCCTGCTCCTCGGATGTTGCCTGACCTGCTGCGCTTTTCCAGCAACACATTTTCAGCTAGAAACTGACAAAGGCTGTTATAGGTAACGAAAAAACATTGACATGATGCGGAGCTGGGCTGAGTAGTGGCAGATGGTGTTCAACCTGGATAAATGCAAAGTGATTCATTTTGGAAGGTCAAATTTGAATGCTGAATATATGGTTAAAGACAGGATTCTGGCAATGTAGAGGAACAGTGGGATCTTGGGGTCCATGTACATAGATCCTTCAAAGTTGCCACCCAAGTTGATAGGGTTGTTAAGAAGGCGTATAGTGTTTTGGCTTTCATTAACAGGGGGATTGAGTTTAACAGCCGCGAGGTTTGTTGTAACTCTATAAAACCCTGGTTAGACCATATTTGGAATATTGTGTCCAGTTCTGGTTGCCTCATTATAGGAAGGATGTAGATGGGTGGGTGCGGAGGAGATTTACCAGGATTGAAGGGCTTATCTTATGAAGAGAGGTTGAGTGAGCTCAGGCATTTTCTTTGTTTTCTGTCTGCCAACCAATTATCTATCGGTCTCAATATTCCCAATCCTGCATGATTCATTTTTACAAGTTAATCTCTTTTGTTGGAGTTGTCAAAAGCTTTATGAAAGTCGAAATACATCACACCCACTGGCCACTTCTAATCAACTCAACCAGTTACATCCTCAAAACTTCCAGTAGATTTCCCTTTCATAAATCCATGCTGTGTCCAGTCCTGCCACCACTTTCCAAGTGTTCATATCTTCTATGATGGACTCTAGCATTTCCCCCTTACCAATGCCAATCTGACTAGTCTGTAATTCCTGCTTTCCTCTCTGTCTGCTTTGCAATGAGCTGCTCATGGAGCCCAGTTTGGGTTCCACCAGGGCCACTCAGCTACTGATCTCATTACATCCTTGGTCTAAACATGGACAAGACAGCTGAATTCCAGATGGGAAGTGAGAGTGACTGCTCTAGACATCAAGGCTGTATTTGACCAAGTGTGACATCAAGGAGTCTACAAAAACTGGAGTCAATGGGAACTAGGTGGTTGGACTCATACGTGACATGTAAGAAGTTGGGGGCTGAGAGAGGTGCTGGAAAAGCACAGCAGGTCAGGCAGCATCCGAGGGGCAGGAGAATTGACATTTCGGGCATAAGGCCTTCATTAGGAATCATAGGAAGATGGTTGTGGTTAGACATCAGTCATCTCAGCTTCTGTCAGAGTTCCTCAGGGTAGTGTCCTAGTTGGTTCATTGATGACCATCATAAGTTCAGAATGGGGATGTTTGCTAATTATTGAACAATGTTCAGCACTATTCACTCCTTCGATACTGAAACAGCAAATGACAGGCAATGACTGTCCACCTCCAATAAGAAACTATCTACCCAACACCTCGTAAGATTCAATGGTATCAACTTCACTGAGTGATCCCCAACTATCAACATGGGGTTACCATTGACGAGAAACTAAAATGGACTGACCATATAAATACTGTGGCTGCAAAAGCAAGTCAGAGGCTAGGAATCTTGCAGCGAGTAGCTAACATCCTGCCTCCCCAAAGCCTGTCCACCATCTACAAGTCAGGAATGTGATGGAATACTCACACTTGCCTGGATGAATTCAGTTCTAACAACATTCAAGAAGCTTGACACCATCCAGGACTAAGTAGCCCATTTGATTGGCACCACATCCACAAATATCCATTACTGATGCTCAGTAGCAGCAGTGTACTATTGACAAGATGCACAGCAAAAATTCACCAATGCTCCTGAGATAACAACTAAGGACAAGAGTAGCACAGGATGGTGGGAAACTGGAACTCACTTTCCCTGAGAGTGGTAGAGGCAGAAACCTGATAACATTTAAGAAGAATTTAGATGTATATCTGCAATACCAAGGCAGACAAAGCAATAGGCCAAGTGCTGGAAAGTGGGATTTTTACAGGTGATTGTTTCTGACAGGCACAGACTGTCAAAAGGGTTGAAGTGCCTTTTGATGTGTTATTGCTCTTTATGATTCTAAGGGAATCAGATACATCAGAACAGCACTGCAGGATGTCTTCCAAGCCATCCTGACATGGAAAAATATCACCGTTCCTTCATTATCATCGGGTACACATCTGCAACATCCTTCCTAATGGCATTATGGGTCTACCTACAGCTCACCACCACCTTCCCAAGGGCAACGAGAGACAGTCAATAAAGGCTTGTCCAGCCACTCGCATTCAAATTCCTTAAATTAATTTACAAAACAAAAAGGCGTTGCAGAATGACAAAGAGAATTGGAGTCAGGACCCCACAGACAGAGCAAGTTTGAATGAGGCTTGGCAGCTTGTGCAGTGTACAAAGCAAAGCCGCAATCTGGAGGTCAGGGAGCAACCTAATCAGCTGCTAATTCCTCTAAGTACATTCCCCATAAGATTTGGCCAAGGTTCTGGCTTATTTTAGTTTGGAACTGGATCAGAGCCAGCTGGCCCCAAACAAGACCATGTGAAATGGCAGTGCCCAGTAACAGTTCAGCTCTGGCATAGCACCCAGATTCAAAGAGAAATTATTGGTATTTAGGGCATCATGTTCTTGGTTATAAGGTCCCAGGATCTGCTTCTGCCAGTTGGGATATTCTGGCCAGATTAATTTACAGGGTGATTTATGAAGAGTTTATCAACCCATTTGCAGAAATGCTTGTAAACCTTTTCACAGGATGTTTGTGGAAGGAAGGTCATTCTCTCTGTGATATGAAGTTAAAGGGACTATCCCACCTTGCTGGAATATCTGTCAGTTTGACTGTTGCTTACTCAAAGTGGCAAGAGTGTTGGGAAAATTGTGATAACATCTGTGATGTCATGTATCTAGTGTGTGATGTCATGTATCTAGTGTGCGATGTCATGTATCTAGTGTGTGATGTAATGTATCTACTGTGTGATGTCATGTATCTAGTGTGCGATGTAATGTATCTGGTGTGTGATGTCATGTATCTAGTGTGCGATGTAATGTATCTGGTGTGCGATGTAATGTATCTACTGTGTGATGTCATGTATCTAGTGTGCGATGTCATTTATCTAGTGTGTGATGTAATGTATCTGGTGTGTGATGTAATGTATCTGGTGTGTGGTGTAATGTATCTGGTGTGCGGTGTAATGTATCTAGTGTGTGATGTAATGTATCTAGTGTGTGATGTCATGTATCTAGTGTGCGATGTCATTTATCTAGTGTGTGATGTAATGTATCTAGTGTGTGATGTATCTAGTGTGTGATGTAATGTATCTGGTGTGTGATGTAATGTATCTAGTGTGTGATGTAATGTATCTAGTGTGTGATGTAATGTATCTGGTGTGTGATGTATATAGCTGTTATAATTGCCCCAATACCAAATAATCCTGATTTATCCTGTTGTTCTCTCAGCAGCGACTTCCACTCAGCATTTGTTTGAAGATCCATTTGCAATCAGAACTTGAGTTGAGCCAATGAGCCTCTATTTTTCTCAAGGCCACTTCTTCTATCTTTGCAGCTTTGGCCCTGCCCCTTCTCCTCATTAATGTTTACATTGCAGAGGCCAGTCAGAGATCTGACTACACTCATCCCATTCTTCAATTCTTGGTCAATAGCTGGAAAGAGTCAAAACTTGTGGTGCTGGAAAAGCACAGCATGTCAGGCAGCTTCTGAGGAACAGGAGAGTCAACGTTTCGGGCAATAGCCCTTCATCATGAACATTTCTGATAAAGGGCTTATGCCCTAAATGCCGACTCTGCTGCTCCTTGGATGCTGCCTGACATGCTGTGCTTTTCCAGTGCCACACTTTCTGACGCTGACTCTTCAGCATCTGCGGGTCCTCACTTTCTCTCAATAGCTGGAAAGACAATGTCTAAGTATTGATTAACCGTTACCACCCTTTCAGGCAGTGAGTTCCAGATTGCCATTCCCCTCCGAACGAAAACATTTCTCAACTCCCCTCTCAAGCCTTACCTGACAATCAATTCCTCTGGTTATTGACTCCTCTATTAATAGCTAATATGTCCTCCTCTCCACATTGTCTATGCCCCTCAACCTGATACCTATCAGGTCTCTGACAACACACTCCTGGCCAATGCCCCACACTGCACTCTTTGTAAGCACAAGATGGTCCAAAATTCTGTTGCCTGTGTCTTACATGCACCAAGCTCCATTCATCTATTATCTCTGCATTTATTAGCTATGCTTATAATCAATAATCACCTTCAACCCTCCTAATATACTGAACTCCATCAATAAGACGATCAAGACGGAGAAAGAGACTGATGAGACGCAAACAATGGAGAGAAGGGAGAACGAACAGCTGTAGGTTAGCAGAAGCAAATGATAGAACTTAAAGGATCTGCCCCTGAGTACAGCAACCTTTGTTTTGTATCATGTCCAGCTGCGAAAGAAAAATTAGCAGCACAACCTAGAGTTCGGGTTTGAAAGAATTTGACCTTCATGGAGTTCACAAAGCATTGTTGAGGGGAAAAGGTGTGTGAGCATTACAAGATGTAGCAAGGAGAGGTCAAGCGAAGACATCAATGTAGGGAGGATGGAAAGTGGGTATGAAGGTTGAGGGATCTGGGACAAGCCACCAGTTAGATTTTTGAAAGATAGAAAACAACTTCAGGCTGCTGCCCATATTGAATTCCCTTCAAGCACTGAGGATATGCATTTCCACTTTCTTTTATATTGTTTCTAGATGGCACTGGCATGTGTCCTATACCAACAGTAGGTATAAGGCGGTCACAGCTATGGTGATGGTGCAGAGGGGAAATTCCATTCCATTATCCACCACACTCTCGATCTAAGCTGCTGAAAAGCTACTATAGGATGTGATGCTCAGAATGCTGTGACTACCCCAAATTTCTGCCAACTGCAAAGTCCATGAGAGTGTGGGGAAGAGATAGAAACAGCACAATTTAAATGTGTGGGAATAGGTGGAAGCCCATCAGAGAATAACTGATTGAGAAGCACCTGGGCTTTGACTCATTCTCACAGGAGAGCAGCTGTAATGTAGGCCCACATAATACAACAGGGGTATTACCAATGGAACAGTTACCTCCAACAGCAAACTGGCATTGGTCATGTATGAGATGTATCAAATATCAGCAGCCGATTCAACATTGTCCACTGCCTGATATTTTGTCCACAGTCAAAATTATCCTCAGAGTCACAAGATTATAATTAATCTGTGAGTCCACATTGTTGCTGACTCTGGAATCTTTCACTCTCCTATAAAGAATCTATTCACTTCTGCCTTAAAAACAGTCAAACTTCTGCTACCTTCACCTTTTCAGCAAGTTTTCCAAATTCTCACTAGTCTTTCAGTGAGAACATTCCTTATTATCTCTTTAAATGGATGACCCTAATTTAGAAGGTTCTGAATTCTCCCACAAGTGGAAACAACTCCACATTTACCCTTGAGATCTTGCATGTACTAACAAAATCACTTCTTACAGGTCTAAACTACAGTGAATACAAGTCTAATGTGTTCAATTCTTCTGCATAAGATAACCTGCCCATTCCAGGTATCAGTTTGAAGTCCTTCCAATGCATTTACAGCCTTCTTTAAATAAGGTGACTAATTCTCTATACAGTACAGCAGACGTAGTCTCATCAATGCCCTGTATAACTGAAACATAACTCCACCCTATTTTTATATTCAATCCTCGACATAATAAAGAACAGCAATCTATTAGATTTCAAAATTACTGTTTGTGGAGAAGATTTGTAGCTCAGGTTGTTGATTAGGCTGTACATTTGCTCATTGAGCTGGTAGATTTGTTCTCAGATGTTTCGTCACCATGCTGGGTAATATCATCAGTGAGCCTCTGATGAAGTTCTGTCCCACTTGATATTTACATGCCTTGGTCTGTTGTGGCGGGTGCTACCATTTCCTGTTCTGTTTCAGAGAGGTTGGTAAATGGGGTCCAAATCGATATGTTGGTTAATGGAGTTCCAATTTCAATGCCAGGCCTCTAGGAAATCCCATGCGTGTCTTTGTTTAGCCTGTCCCAGAATGGATGTATTGTCCCAGTTGAACTGGTGTCCCTCTTCTTCTGTATGTACACAGCAGCAGTTATACAGAGGTTAGAACAAACAGCCCTTCCCACGATGCAACCCAAGCTTTGGATCTGTTATGTGGATGACACCTTTGTCATCATGAAATGCAACAAATTAGAAAAAACCCACAAACACATAAACAACCACCTTACTGGCATAAAGTTCACTAAAGAGGAAAAACATAGAACATAGAACATTCCAGCGCAGTACTGGCCCTTTGGCCCTCAATGTTGCACCGCCCTGTCATACTAATCTGAAGCCTATCTAACCTACACTATTCTATTCTTGTCCATTTGTCTATCCAATGACCATTTAAATGCCCGTGAAGTTGGCGAGTCTACTACTGTTGCAGGCAGGGCGTTCCATACCACTACCACTCTCTGAGTAAAGAAACTATCTCTGATATCTGTCCTATATCTATCACCCTCAATTTGAAGCTATTCCCCCTTATACTAGCCATCAGAATCCTAGGAAAAAGGATCTCGCTGTCCACCCTCTGATTATCTTATATGTCTCAATTAACTCACCTCTCAACCTTCTTCTCTCTGATGAAAGCAGCCTCAAGTCCCTTAACCTTTCCTCGTAAGACCTTCCCTCCATACCAGGCAACATCATAGCAAATTTCCTCTGAACCCTAACCAAAGCCTCCCTTAATGCAGTGACCAGAATTGCACACAATACTCCAAGTGCGGCCACACCAGAGTGTTGTACAGCTGCAGAATGACCTCATGGTTCCGAAACTCAATCCCTCTACCAATAAAAGCTAACACACGATATGCCTTCTTAACAATCCTGTCAACCTGGGTGGCAACTTTGAGCGATCTATGTACATGGACACCGAAATCTCTCTGCTCATCTACACTATGAAGAATCCTCCATTCACCCACCACAACAGACCAAGGCACGTAAATAGCAAGTGGGACAGAACACCAGCGCTTCACTGGAGGCTCACTGATGTTACCCAACATGGTGATGAAACATCTGAGAACAAATCTACCAGCTCAGCGAGCAAACTTACAACCTGAGCTACAAATCTTCTCCACAAACAGTCATTTTGAAATCTAATAGATTGCTGTTCTTTATTATGTTGAGGATTGAATATAAAAATAGGGTTACTCCTTCCAAAGTGAATCACCTCACACTTTTCTGCATTAAACTCCATTTGCCACCTTTCAGGCCAGCACTTCCTGCAGATGCAGTCAGCATGGACACTGCAGGAGGAACATTCGACTGCCCTAACCGCCATTCCCACATGTAAAACCTCACTTACCCAGCAGTCCCATGTCCATTCCTGCTCAGTGAGCGCTCTGCCTAGATATGAGTAAGTTTTTAAACTGTACTCCTACCCTCCCATCAGGCCTCTAGTCCTCGCTGTCGCTCCTCCCGCTGTGTCTGGCATTGAGAACAGGAAGAAGGCTAAACTCCCAAGGTAAGAGAACAACAACAAACTCCCCTTCCTAGATGTCACAGTAGAACGAAAAGCCAATGTAAAGGAAAGTCATACACACTGACCAGATACTCAACTACAGGAGCAATCATCCCAACACCCACAAAACATTATTTAAATGAGGCACAATACACTGCAGTACCTAGGAACTATGAGAAGTGTTTGTCTCTTTCTTCAGTAAAAATGTAATAATCCTAAAGACAGTCAGTGAATTT
This sequence comes from Hemiscyllium ocellatum, assembly GCF_020745735.1. Lineage (NCBI taxonomy): Eukaryota > Metazoa > Chordata > Chondrichthyes > Orectolobiformes > Hemiscylliidae > Hemiscyllium > Hemiscyllium ocellatum. Next base: position 53,925,963 of record NC_083426.1, read on the forward strand.
CTCTCACCAGTTGCTATATAAGCTGTTGGCTTTAACCAATAGCTAAGAGACTTTGCAGTCAGTGCCCTAATGGTCCTATGTTTCAAGCAACGAAGTGAAAAGAACCTGGAGAAAGGAAGAATGGATTCTGGGTAATCCAAGATGGAGGAAGGGAGAAAATTGTGGCTGGAAGAGCTGCTCCTTTTTTTTTGAGGTTTTTTTTCAGTGTTGGAGCTGATGTCCTCGATGCCTCAGAACAGTAATTATTGTTTTACAAGCTGTTGCATTGTTTTGGAACTTTGGGGGTAAAAATCAAAACAATGGTACAATAAAACAAGAGAGAGAGAGCAGGGACCACATGGGAGGTGAAAAAAAGGGGCAGTGTGCTTTCATAGCTGACCAGGCAGCAAATTTTCGCAGCTGACTGCCTTTGCTATATAGTTTCAAGTATCTCTAGACATCGGAGTTTGGTCTAAGAAAAATAAACAAAATTAAGGAAAGAAAAATTAAAATTCACAGCTGACCTTGGACAAACTCAGTATCTGGAGCTCCTCACAGCAGGGGAACAGCTGACTGGGTTTATTAAGTCTAACTATATGCTATTTGTTTGTATGTTTGCCCTTATTGATCAGTGTTTTTGAGGCAAGGAGTTGGGAGGACATATTGTGGTTGTGCAGGACATTGGTTAGGCCACTTTTGGAATACTGCTTTCAATTCTGGTCTCCCTGTTATAGGAAAGATGTTGTTAAACTTGAAAGGGTTTAGAAATGATTTACAAGGAGGTTGCCAGGTTTGGCGGGTTTGAGCTATACAGAGATGCTGAATAGATTGGGGATATTTTTCCTGGAGGGTGGACGCTGAGGGGTGACCTCATAGAAGTCTATAAAGTCATGAGGTGCACGGGTGGGGTCTTTCCCCAGGATAGGGGAGTGCAAGGGGAGGGTGTAGGTTTAAGGTGAGAGGGGTAAGATTTAAAAGGGATCTCAGAAGCAACTTTTTCACGCAGAGAATAGTGTGTGTATGGAATGAATTGCCAGAGGAAGTAGTGTAGGCTGGTACAATTACAATATTTAAAAGGCATCTGGATGTATACATGAATAGGAAGGGTGTAGAGGGATGTAGACCAAATCCATGTACCCATCTAGATGCCTTTTTAATATTGTAATCGTACCAGGCTCCAGTACCTCCACTGGCAGCTCATTCCATAGACATACCACCCTTTGCATGAAAAGGTTGCCAATTAGGTCTCTTTTATATCTTTCCCATCTCACCTTAAACCTCTGCTCACTAGTTCTGGACTCCCCCAACCGAGGGAAAAGATCTTGTCTATTTACCCTATCCATGCCCTTCATGATTTCCCTGACCAATGCTTATCAATTGATCACAATCAACAGATTATCAGTTTAAAATCACATTGCTGCTTGTGTACAACTTGCCCACTGTGATTCCTATAATACATCAATGATTCATTGGCTGTAAAGTGCAATGTGAATACAATTCTTTCTTTCTTTCTTTCTCTTAGTTCAGACCAAGCCCAATACAAAGTCTTTCATCCATTATCCAGGTCTATATTCCCCATGCTGTACTGAGGGAGAGCTACACTTTTGGGGATGCTGTCTGTCCTCAGTCTGAGAGTTTTGCATAAGGCCCAATCTGCCCACTCAGGTGGAATTAAAGATCTCATTGCACTGTTTTGGAGAAAAGTAAACAAGTTCTCCTCAGGATCCAATATTTTTCACTCAATTAGCACTACTAAACAGACCATCGAGTTACCGGTTGCTGTTTGTTGGATCTTGCTGTGTAAGTAGGTCAACCGTAATAATTGAAATATTGAAGGTTTGGTACATGCTGAGGTTTCAAAATACCAATTCATTCCAACTTACTTTTCACATCGAGCCTGCAGTCTGCTACTGCTTCTCCCAGTGCATTGACTGCTCTACAGGTGTAGACTCCTTTGTCAAAGGTGCTGGGCTTGCGGATCTCCAGTGTACAGATCCCTTCGTTGGTCAGAGTTCTGAATTTGGGGTCATGCTCAATCAACATCTGATTCTTCAGCCAACTGACCCTGGGCTTTAAGAGATCATAATAAAGGAGTGTTGTTATTATATTCAATCACTCTAGGAGTCGTGTCTGAGGATATGGGTGTTTGTGGGTTATATGGACGACGGAAAAGACTACAGGGGAGTTTCACAGGAAGTAATACTCAGGGTGTAAGTGTGTGTCTGACCATGAGACTACAACGCTCGGCATATGAGAGTGTACCTGTGTCTTTCCTTACCTTGGGATTTCCTCGGACACTGCAGAAGAGTTTGGTGGTGAATCCTACAGTTGCAGTCTTGTCTGTTGGGGGCTGTGTAAACTTAGGGGCTTCAGTGAAATCTTTCTCTTGGTAAACAGGGGCATTATATGGGGTACCTGTAAATAGAGGTGGTCATGAATGTGAGTTATTGGTAGAGTTGAACTCTGCTCAGTAGTCATATAATAAATTACCGGTCTTGCAATGATTGGTCCTGGACTGTACAGACCAGGAGTGGATGAAGTCCTATTCCAAGATAGTGTTCAATTTGTGGGGGGTGGATTGTACAGCGTTCACCAAACCCTGAGCTAGGGCAGGACAGGTTCCATTCTGTTAAATCAGTAAAAATATTCATTTCTGCATTCGAGACACCTTGGACTTCACAGAGAGGTCCATACCTTTGACGAGTTTATTCACACCCACTGTGAGGGCCAGGTGGTGAAGGTTGGATGGATGGTGACAACAGCCAATCCAAGACGAGTAATTAACCTAGGATCTGTAATCAGCTCAATATCACTGATTGATCAACCCACAATCAGTGAACAAGCAGGGCTTAGTGATCCAGCCAGGATCACTGATCAAGGTGACACGGTGGCTCAGTAGCTATCGCTGCTGCCTCACAGCACCAGGAACTTGGGTTTGATTCCACCCTGGGGCGACTGTCTGTGCGAAGTTTGCATGTTCTCCCCATGTCTGTGTGAGTTTCCTCCGGGTGCTCTGATTCCCTCCCACAGTCCAAAGACGTGCAGGTTAGGTGGGTTGACCATGCTAAATTGCCCCTAGTGTCTAGGGATGCGCAGGCTAAGTGGATTAGCCGAGGCAATTGCTGGGTTAGAGGGATAATGGGGGGGGTGGGTCTGGGTGGGATGCTTTTCAGTGGATTAGTATGGACTTGATGGGCTGAATGGTCTGCTTTCATACTGTAGGGGATTTTATTCTGTTAACCTAAGTTCTGTGATCAGTCAGCCCAGGATCTGTGATCCGCTTTCCTCTTTGGGACTCCCTCTCATGCTGCACTTGCTGTGTGCTCATCGATGCTGGAGGGATGGCCTTGGTTCACAAATGGTGTAGCTCTCCTCAGCAGCCTGAGGGGAGGGAGCTTCACAAGCTGAAGAGACACCCGAGAGGATACGAGAGGGAGGGGATGGAAGCAGGATTTTCAGAATCTGGGTGTCTCACTGGCATCACTGAATATACAAACAGAACCGATTTTAGATAGGTTAGGAAGTTGTGCCAGTGAAGGTGGTCACTATGAGAGAGGCAGGTAATGTCAGAGGGTTTCAAACAGTGGTCAGGCTCTGCAGTGTGGGACTAAATGGGGTGGGCTGTCTGACAGCATGGGGCTGGGGGAGTGTTGTGGAGAGCATGGTGTAGCAGCCGGGGGCTTGAAAAGGAAGAAGGAGGAGTTGGACAGAGCAGGTCTGAGTACATGGAGGGCGCTGCACAGTGTAGGATTCAAGGACAGGGGAGGGGTCCCAGAGCTGGGATCAGAGAAGGCAGGCCTAAGGAGTGGTAGTCGGAAAGTGTGTGGATGCAGGGGCTATGTGGTGGACATCACAACATCCCAATATCTCACAAGCCATTCAGTAAAGGGTGTTCCCTCAAGAATGGGCTTCTCACCTCCTTTTACCTACTCAGATCACTGGTCTCCAAATACTAAAACTAAAACATCAGTGAACACAGATGTCCACTGCTTTCACTGACCGACCCGCCTGCTGAGAGCAGCTCAGGTCCCTACCCAGTGGCCCGTCTCCAACAAAACCAGATGTGGCAAAGTTTGGTGCAATTTTCTGTTCCCCCTCTGACTTGGGAGTGAGTCAGACACTCCTTGCAGAGGCTGAGGCTGGTTGACTGGTTGTTTATCTGGGAGGGAGCTCTCACTTATTTTGGGGATGTTGGCTGTATCCTTGCACTGTGCTGCTGCCTCACTCAGTCCACATAGGTTCTCAGAGAAGACCCGGAAGTTGTAGCAATTGCCCATCACCAGGTTGGAGACGGTGTGGGAGCAGGGACGACACTTCTCAATCACAGTGAACCATTCCTGATGGAAAAAGAGAACAGAATATGTGCATCAGAGACTCTGTTCATACACTTTGTGCCCTGTGTCTCCCAAAGACCGTACAACATATGAGAACACACCAATAATTGGCCAGGCTAAGGGGGCGGGCTGAAAAGAAACTGCTCTCCTCAAGCAGCGAACATTCAGGACAAATTTGATGGAGGCGTTCAAAATCTTAAGGAGTTTTCAGACTACAGAGGAAAAGAAAATCACCACTTAGAGAGGTGTTAGTGATCAGAGGACATAACGGCACGAGGTACCATGAGCATAAAAACTGAAAGCAATGCTGAAAATCAGAAATAAAAATAGAGGACTGTGGAAATACTCCACAGGTCTGTCAGCCTCTGTGGAAAAAGAGAGAGAGTTAAGGTTTCAGATCGGGCACTGTGGAGTTTTAGTTTTACTCTTTCGCAGAGAGTTGTCATCAGGAACACACAATCAGAAAAGACAGCAGGAATTGATCTAATAGGAACTCTCTTCAGGAAATTGAATAAATACTTGAAGTTGAAATATCTTTATGGCTATAGGGAAAGAGCAAACAACATGCTGCAGTTTTTTCAACAGTTTAAAATAAACAGCCAATCTGATTCACTTCGCATGATGTCAAAAAAAACAGTTGGTGGCACTGGATACTGGAAAGACTATGGGCCCTGACAACTTTCTGGCTTGTGCTCCAGAACTTGCCATTCCCCTAGCCAAACTGTTCTTGTACAGCTCCAACACTGGCATCTACCCAACAATGTGGAAAATAGCCCAGGTATGTCATGTACATAAAAAGCAGGCAAACCCAACGCAGCTAATTACTGCCCCATCAGCCTACTCTTAATCATCAGTAAAATGATGGATGACCTGCTGAGTAACACCCAGTTTGGCTTCTGCCAGGGTCACTCTGCTCCTGACTTCAATACTGCCTTGGTTCAAACATGGACAAAAAATGTGAATTCCAGAGATGAGGTGAGAACGACAGCGCTTAACATCAAAGCTATCTAGTGTGACAATACCTGGTTGAAGTCATACCTGGCTCACAGGAAGGTGGTTGTGGTTGTTGGAGATCAGAGTCTAGAGTGGTGCTGAAAAAGCACAGCCGGTCAGGCAGCATCCGAGGAGCAGGAAAATCGACGTTTCAGGCAAAAGTCCTTCGGTCCTCGGATGCTGCCTGATTGGCTGTGCTATTCCAGAAGCACTCTAGTCTGGACTCTGATTTCCAGCATCTGCAGTCCTCACTTTGGCCTAGTTTTGGAAGTCAGTCATCCAGGGCATCTCTGCAGGAGATCTTCAGGGTAGTGTCCTTGGCTTAACCACCTTCAGCTGCTTCATCAATGACCTTCACTTGATCATAAGGTCAAAAGAGGCAGTGTGCAATCATCAGGGAGCAATGTTCAGGACCATTCACTACTCCTCAAATACTAAAGCAATCCACGATCAAATGCAGCAAGACTTGAATGTTATTCAGACTTTTTGTGTACAGGACATACCTGGGCAACTTTCCATATTGTTGGGTAGATGCCAATGTTATAGTTCTATGAAAAAACTTGGCTCAGGGTGTGGCTAATTCTGAAGCACAAGTCTTCAGTACTAATGTGTAAGAGTATCAGGTTCCATAGCCCCTACAGTATCCAGTGGCTTCAGCTTTGTCTTTTACAATGATGTGTTGGGCCCCCCTCCCAACCACCATTAACCATGGGGATATTTGTGGAGGGTCTTGCTCCAGTGAGTTGTTTAATTATCCCCCAGGACTGGAGAGCTTCGATCTGATCCGTAAGCAACAAAAACTGGAGATCACAGTGGGTCAGGCAGCATCACAGCTGAAGTGAAGTGTGGAGTTCAGAAGGGGTGGAGAAAAAATGTTAGTAGTTTACATTAAATGATTGGAATCACTTAATATAAACTACTAACATCTTTTCTCCACCAGCACCCTTTACCATTACTCCCAATACCTGTCCCCAAAACTACAGCATAAATGCTGCCCCCTCCACACTTTACTTTAGCTCTGATGAAGAATCATCTAGTCTCTAAACGTTAGCTTGCTCTCTCTCCATGGATGCTATCTGACTCGCTGTGATCTCCACCATTTATTGTTTTCAGCATAGATTGCAGCATCTGCAGTAATTTGTTCTTAGATCTGATCTGTTAGTCATGGAATCATTTAGAGTCCAGATTAGGGTAGTGCTGGAAAAGCACAGCAGGTCAGGCAGCATCTGAGAAGGAAAAATCGATGTTTTGGGGAAAAGCCCTTCATCCTACTCCTTGGATGCTGTCTGACCTGCTGTGCTTTTCCAGCACCACTCTAATCTTGACTCTGATCTCCAGCATCTGCTGTCCTCACTTTTGCCTATGGAATTATTTAGCTCTGTCAATCATTTGCTGCTTACAGAGTTTAGCAAGTTGTCCTTTCTTTCTGGTTTCACCAGGGTAATACCTCATTTTCAAATATACCTGGCCCGCCTATTCTCTTCATTGGACCTGGGCTGATGGTGACAGTACAGTGGGGAATAGGCTGGGCCATGAAACTGCAGATTATGTTGGAGTATAAAATACAATGATACAAAAAAAAACAATGATATACAATCATGTCGCACCTACAGTAATAACAGAAATCATATATTTAAAAAGTTAAGAGATTGTATATGGGTATAATCTAGAGATGGGTTTAAAAAGTTCAAATGATCTGACAGTGTGTCCCATTTTAGGATTGTCATTGGCAAGGGAGTTTGTTGATACATAAATGGAAACAAATTGCAGTTTGTGTGGATGACTGTAGCTTGTGGGGTGGGTGTGGGGGGGGGGGGTGGGGGGGCGGGTGCAGCAAGTATTTGTTTCTGTCAATTTCTATCATTGCATTCCATACTTTACAGGACAGTGAGTCTATTTCCCCACCTCCCCATTTTGCTGTATTGATTCTCATTTCAAATCTTTGATCAAGGATGTGACAATGATGATTCTGTCATTGTTGAAGCCTCATCCCAAGTTGTTAGACCTGTTTGAAGTCTGTCTCATTTAGCATGGTGACAGTACCATGCAACATGATGGAGGTAACCCTCAATGTGAATTCAGCTCTATGTCTCCACAAGAACTGTGCAGTGGTCACTCTCTCTAATACCATCATGGACAGATGTATCTGCTGAAGGCACATTGGCGAGGAGGAGGTCAACTAGATTTTCTCTCTTGCAGCAACGTCCTTTAGAGTTCTGTCACAAAGGATGCAACTGAGCCACTGCTGACAAAGGTCATTGAAGTTCCCCACTCAGACTGCTCTTTGTACCTTCAGTACTGCTTCCAAATGGTGTTCAACATGGAGGAGCACTGATTCATCAACCAAAGGAGAGCTATGCAGTAATCAGTACAGGGTTTCCTTCCCCATGTTTGACTTGTTGCCATGAGACCTCATGGGGTCCATAGTCAAAGTTGAGGACTCCCAGGACAACTCCCTCCCAACTGTATGCCACTGTGCTGGGTCCATCCTTCCAGTGGGACAGGAGATATTAAGGCATGGTGATGGTGGTGTCTGAGACAGAATATGGAAGGTATGATTTGTGAACATGACTGTTGCTTGACTAGTCTGTGAGACAGCTCTCCCAATTAGTGAGGAGGATTAGCCAGGTCAGTTGGTCAGGACATGCCTTTACAGCCGGGGGCTCGACGCAGTTTTATTCATTATTCAGTTTTCTGTAGTGCCTTAATACAATTGCATTGGAATAATGTGGTATCTCTAGATTTTCAAAACCTTTGATAAGTTATCCCATAACAGACTGCTGAATAAGTTGAGAGACTTAGGGACAAATGCTGGAATGATAGGTTGATAGAGCCATAGACAGATAAATAGATAGTCATAGAGATGAGGAAGAAAGTGGCTAAGTGATATCACATTGCTGGATGAGTTTGGAGAAGGGGCTTGTGACTAAGGGAATGGGTTTTTTTGTTCAAGCCAGTCCCAGTTATGATTGGTTCTTGGCCTCACATGGGTCTGTACTCAGATCCCAGTACTTGAGGGATTTGGTCCTTCAGCAGCAAACGTATTCACTCTAGCTTCAGGGCCACATGGAAGCTTACTACAATTTGGGAGCCACCGAGACAATGGGGGTCTGGCCTATTTTCATCCAGTTGTGAAGATAAGCACCACTGACACTTCCCCATTAGTTTCGCTTTGATCAATAGTCTACAAAACTAAGCTGGCTAGTGTCACTGCCATTCTGGCCACTAATTGGTGTAGTGTTGAGTCAATTTCGACTCCCCACCCCATGGTGCCATCAGCTGATGATGCACCAGGGTAGAAGAGGACTGGCACTGACAGGATTGGCATCTTTGCATGGTTTCTTTGGGATCTCAACGTATGGGTGGTCTCTGCACAGAGATGAAAGGGGCAGAGATTGTGAGTTCAGGTAAAATCCCTGGGATTCATTAAAAACAAAGTCTTGCAGTTTTAAAATGAAGTTGGAAATAGGTCCCTTTTCAGATGAGGACTAATTCCATTGACCATCTCAGGCAAAGGACAGGCAAGCACCAGAAGCAGGGTGGATACCAGATCCTGGCATCATTTTCAGTTCAGCTTACTGGCCTCATAGGAGGTAAGTAGCACTGTGAAGCCCAATGGGTAAAGGGAATAATGGGTCTCTTTGATATCTCCTCAACATTATGGTGTCCAGCTCCCACTTTAGATCACAGCAGCTCAGGTAGTGACGCTGTAGATGAGATCCCTGACATATGCCCTGGTTGTTCACTGCAATATGTATAGCACTGTGATTTGACCCTAGTTTGTGCCAGTGTCCCAGTCAGGGAAGCAGGGGAGACCAGAGACAGATTTCAGTGCTGGGCTGCTGACTGCACGGTGAGAATCACTCTCTCAGAAAAAATGCAGAAGTCACTGTCTCAGTCAGCTCACTGGCTTTAGCCACAAGAACTGAAACTTCAAAAGCTAGCAAAAATAGAAATAAATACTGACAGCCCCTTTCACAACTTTACCATTTCTTTTTACAGTTAATTATATACTTCAAATCACTGTTACAGTCATTTGTTTAGCACAGCAAGATCCCAGAATCAGCACTGTGTTAAAATGACCTTATTAGTGATGTTCCCTGACAGAAATATAGACATCAGGGAGAACTCCTTTGTCCTTGTTTGAATATTCCTGCGGAGTCTTCCTGAGAAGAGCAGATGGCACTCAAATTCCTGTTTCCTTCAAGTGATGGACCTTCTGAAATTGTCACACTCCCTCAGTCCTGCTGCAATGGATCACCAGCTTAGATTTTGCAGTCAAATCCCTGATCCACAACTTCAATCCAAAATATTCTCATCCAGACTCACTTTCAGGATGAATGAGAGTTTGGCGAGGAGAATAGCAACAAGGAAGTTTGAAGCTGAGGTTTTGTTAGAATGGAAAATATTATTTCATAGTGGGAAACTTGTCACTTTGATCAATTAAAGCACAGGATAAGTGCCTAATAAAGGGTCAAATTGATGTTGCTCCAGTTACCCCTGTTTTCTTGTCAGCTTTCTGAATAGTGTAGCCCTTGATCTCAGCATTTCCAGTGTCAGTAGGTGGCTGCCATTCCAAAGCCACATTAAATCCCCACACGTCCACCATCTTCAAGTTCCGTGGAGGGCCAGGTTTCTCTGCAAAGTCAATCACAGTTACCCAAATCAGTGATGTGCCTTAACATGTGATTCAAAGGTGATAGCCAGGCTCTTTTGAGTGTAGAGCAGCTAAAATATGGGATGAAACCTCTTCCCGTCATAGCTTCCCCTCTTCCTGGCTCTCATACCAACATCTGATTTTAAGGGTGAGGATCCTGGAAGATATCCCATTCATTGCTCTTTCGTCGAGCCACTGGTAGCTGTGCTTCAGGTAGCTCGGTGTCTGAGAAGGCAAAGCACTCTGGTCCTTGCCTACTGGGTATGTGGGCAATAATAGGAAGAGCAGGCCAGTTCCTCTGACCACTCTTGCAATGATTTCTTCCCTTTAACCCCATGTAAAGTTTGACATGTTGGATCTGGGAAGCTTCAAAAATCTTCCAGAGTATGGGTTAGGCTGGCATTTCCATCTCAGTCTATCAGAGCATCACCTTTCACAAATTTTAAGAACTCGTTTTCTTAATTTGCTGCAAAGGGATTGGAACTCAGAGCTAGATCATTTCTATTCTGTATCCTAATGCATTTATCGTACCTTGGTTCTGTTACAGGCATAGAGGTCTCCAGCTCAAAAAAGACCCTTCAGCTCATGGTGGGCAAAAAAATGAGCACCTATCTATGTTAATCCCATTTCCCCACACTTGGCCCATAGCCTTGGCACCACAAGTGCACATCTAAATCCTTCTTAAATGTTATGAGGGTTTCTGCCTCTACCAATCTGACAGACAGTGAGTTCCAGGTTCCCACCACCCTCTAGATGAAATGGTTCCTCCTCACAACTCCCCTAATCCTTCTTGCCCATTACCTTAAATCTATGTCCCCAGTTAGTCATCGATCCCTCCATCAAAGGGAAACGTTTCTTCCTGTCTCGCCTATCTATGCTCCTCAATTTTATCCATCTCAATCACGTCCCCTCTTAATCCCCTCTGCTCTGAGGAAAACAACCCCAGGCTGTCCAATCGGTCTACTATTTCTCATGCCCAACAGAAATGGATGGTTAGTTACAGAAAAACAATATGAAAGAGCATTTCGCAAAGTCTAAACATCAGAAATCACTTAATGAAAGCCGCTGGAATATTTTGAGGTGTTGAGTAAAGGAAACACAGCAGGCAGTCTGTGCCCAGAAATCCCACAATGAGATAGTCACCAGATCATTTATTGCAAAGATAAATAGTATGAGTGATAAATGTTGACTAGGATATCATAGTTTTAGATTAGATTACTTACAGTGTGGAAACAGGCCCTTCAGCCCAAGAAGTCCACACCGACCCGCCAAAGTGCAACCCACCCATACCCCTACATTTACCCCTTACCTAACACTACAGACAATTTAGCATGGCCAATTCACCTGACCCGCACATCTTTGGACTGTGGGAGGAAACCGGAGCACCCGGAGGAAACCCACGCAGACACGGGGAGAACGTGCAAACTCCACATAGACAGTCGCCTGAGTCGGGAATTGAACCCGGGTCTCAGGCGCTGTGAGGCAGCAGTGCTAACCACTGTGCTACCGTGAGATGGCTCCGCTGCTCTTTGCACAAGTGCTACGGATTTTCATTTTTTTTAAATTTAAAAATATACTTTATCCATAGAAATAAATCTTTGGTACCTGTACAATTTGTCATGTCGTTCATAGATATATACATTGCATGTCTTAACATTACAAAGAACAGATTGAAATAATCGAATTTACAGTTATCCTATTTCCAGTTCCCTTTATTAACTATCCAGTCTCTTATTTAGCTGTGGCTTCAGCGGAACCCACCTCGTGAGTGGGTGCCCTGTTATATGATAGCAAAGGATACTTCTTTACTCCCCAGTTTATGGGGTTACCATTGTCCATTTGACTGTCCTGTCTCTGGGGTAGCTGTCTGCATCCCCGTGGTGAGCACGAACTGCTGGACCTTCGCTAGGCTGTGGATTTTCATTTAAATTTGCATTCACCACAAAGCACACAGGGCTCAAGGTCTCATCCAAAACATAGCATGTCTGACAGGACTGCATTGCAACACTTCACTGAAGTGTTAACCTGAATTTTTTTTTAGATTAGATTACTTACAGTGTGGAAACAGGCCCTTCGGCCCAACAAGTCCACACCGACCCGCCGAAGTGCAACCCACCCATACCCCTACATTTACCCCTTACCTAACACTACGGGCAATTTAGCACAGCCAATTCACCTGACCCGCACATCTTTGGACTGTGGGAGGAAACTGGAGCACCCGGAGGAAACCCACGCAGACGCGGGGAGAACGTGCAAACTCCACACAGTCAGTCGCCCGAGTCGGGAATTGAACCCGGGTCTCTAGCACTATGAGGCAGCAGTGCTAACCACTGTGCCACCGTGCCGCCCAATTTTGTGCCTGATGACTGGACTCAGACTTGAAGTCACAGAGCTTGTGACACAGAAAGAAGCTGGAACAATCACATTACTGTGCCCTGCCAGAATCCACTCATAACAATTGCATTTCAATTCAGATGATCGTTCTAAGTATTGTATGTTTGCTTACCCACAACCTGGATGTCAATGACGACTTCATCCACCAGGGTGTTTATTTGTGCCACCAACTTGTACTTGCCCGAATCCTTTCTTTCGAGTTTCCTGATGAATAGGATAGTATCCATGGGACTATTCCTGATGTTTACACGTGCCTGGTCCATGGGCTGATCATCCTTTGTCCAGGTGATGTTAGGTTGAAGATTGCCCTGAGGATTTGGGAGCAGAAATGTGTTTTTAATTGAGGGAAGTGAATGGAACAGCAGGTGCTGTGAGTAGGTTGGTCATGGTGTGTTAATGGGAGTTGTTTTAAAAGAGTCGCAATCACTAGCCTCCTCAACAGGATCAGGAATAGGACCAGGAGTATAGAGGTGTACACTGTCTGGGATCCAGGTCAGACCAGAGGTACACACACACACCAGGTGAAACTAGCACACAGAATGCAGGAGAAACTCAGCAGGTTTGGCAGCTTCTTGGAGAGAGACACGGACACAGGCGCACGTGCGTGCACATACACACACTGACGCTCTCTCATACACTCCCCACACTCACACCCTCTCACAGACTTATACCCCTTTCCACTCACACACCCCCACACACACACATGCAGACACAGGTTTGTGGGGTGAATTTGTACTTGCAGAATTACAGTTTATTTTGTTCAAAAACTGCATGAATCCATGTAAGATTCTGCAAATCCCTTTTTTAGAAATAGAATCATTTTGAACATTGAGGTACAGACACCCTCACACAGGGCACCTCACACCTTCAATGCATTATCTGAGCCGGCATGACACCTATTGTTAAAGCTCACTTGCAAATGTAACTTTTAAAAAGTTCTGTGATTTACATATGAAAGAACTGAAACCAACATGGTCAATCTAAAAGATTAAAAATCACAGCACCAGGTTATAGTCCAACAGGTTTAATTGGAAGGCACTAGCTTTCAGTGATCACCTGATGAAGGAGCGTCACTCCAAAAGGTAGTGCTTCCAATCAAACCTGTTGGACTATAACCTGGTATTGTGTGATTTTTAAACTTTGTACACCCCTGTCCAACACCGACATCTCCAAATCATTCTAAAAGATGAGACTTAACAAACAATCCAAGTCTTTTTCAATATATCATTTGAGTTGTATCTCACCATAAGCTTTTGCTAGAAGTTCTGTGTCTTATGATCTTATATTCCACAACCACCTGGTGAAGGAACAGCACTCCGAAAGTTAGTGCTTCCAAATAAACCTGTTGGACTATAACCTGGTGTTGTGTGATTTTTTAACATTGTTCACCCAAGTCCAACACCAGCATCTCCAAATCACCCACACTGTAGGGATTCTTTGAAAGGTTGTAGTTTGTGGTTAGAGGGACAGTGCATGTTTATAATATTTACTGAGTACATTGTGTCAGTGTTTATAGTGGAAGAAGAAACTAATAAAATATCAGTAGAAACAGGAAAAAGAGAGAGAGAGAGAGAAAGAGAGAATGGATGGAGGGAAAATTAATAAGCAGGATATAGTGGAAAGGCAGGGTATGCCTTAGCTCCTTAATCCTGCTCTGAGTGGTTTTGCATCGCAGGATTATGGGGAAGTTCAAGTGAAAGTAAATGAAGGGCTGACCATAGTCCTCTGGTTTCTTGGGGAGGTGCAAGAAGAGAGTGGAGCGGCCAATTTGATACCCTGGCTCAAGAAAGGGAGCTAGGATTTTCCTATAAACAGGCTGGAAACTTAACACCTTGTGGCGAATAGGTTTCAGGAAGAATCAATTAAAAAATTCATCAGAACTCAAAGGTTTGGGTTAATTTAAGAAGAGCCAACATGAATCTGTGAAAGATGATCATGCTTGACTAATCTAATGGCATTTTTTTGATGAAGTAATGGAAGGTTCGTCAAGACATTGTGGCAGATATGGATCTTTTAAAAAGCATTTAACAGAATTACACAAAGAGCTGCTGAACAAAAATGGAGGCTTGTGGAATAGTGGGTCAGTGTCAGCTTGAATTTATATTAAAAAAAACACCTTGAGAACAGAAACAATGAGTCATTTTAAATCATTGTTTTCCCCAAAGTTCATTGACAGGATCAGTGCGTTTGAATACACAGTGACATTCCAAATTTGCCGATTCCAAATTTGAGATGCAACAAACTGCAAGCATGATACCAATCCATGACAACAGGACATGGATAAGCTCAGAGTGAGCAGACAAATGTCAGATGTAATTCAGTGCAAAGCTGATATATTTTGGCTTAGAGGATAAGGAGAGACAGATTGGACCTAATGGCAGTTTTAAAGAACGTACAGTGACTGAAATAACTGCACAGATGCTGATATCCTGTCACCAAGTCACTCTTTATTTACACGTGCATAGTACTTGACACTGGGCTGGTTTCCTAAGAGCCAGCTCTCAGAGTGAACAGAATCCCCAACACTCCTGTTTTTTTTATTTAACCCCCACACTACCACCTAACTGCAGTGGTGCTTATTTTTTCCCCAGCACCATAGTGTGTGTGTGCAGGTGTGAGACAGAGTGAGAGACACAAAGTGCACGATTCTTTATTCAATTTCCACCACCAGGAAGATAGGAAAACACCCAGGTGGCCAGTGACAAGCAGTGCCCTTCACGTCAAACGCGCACAGCCTCGAAGCCAAGGAAGCCACTAGAGGCAGAGCGGCGAACACTGCCCTGGGTGGATTCAAACCACCAACCTTTTGGCTAGTAGCCGAACATGCTGACCAATTGTGCCACAGAGACAGGCAGCACTCCTGTTTATATCTATCTATCAGCCAGGGCTCACTGATTGGACCAGATTAACAGTATCAACTGGGAATTCATACTCTGAGGTCCACCTGGCTCACCTTGTTACAATCACAGCTGCGACAGAGTGACCTGCGGTTCATGGGCACTGTTATTTTTAGTTTGAGGAAATATTGAGAGAGTAATTAGAATCATAAAATGGTTGTAGTACAGACAAAGCCACTGAGCCCATTAAGACTGTGCCCATGCACTTCAAGAGAAAGTCATCCCACTCCATTCCTCAGCATTTCCCACAGCCTTACAAATGTTCTCCTTCAATCTCCAACTATCTTTTGAACATTTCAATTAAAGTCTGCCTCAGCCACATTCAATTATTAGAAAAAAAAGACTTTTCCTCATGTAGTTGTTGCTTCTTTTAACAATCACCTTCCACCTGTGTCCTCTTATTCTTGACCCTTCCACCCTTGAGAACAGTTTCTCATGAGCTGTTCTGCCCAGGTTCCCGCTGGTTTTGAGAATCTCAATCAAATCCCCTCTCACTTCTCCAAGGAAGAAGTCCCAGTTCTTCAATCCATCTATGTCCCTGAAGAAACTCCATTTTTCTAAAACCTTTTCTGCACTGTTCCTAATATATCATTCGTGAAGTTATCCCGGAAGTGAACACATTCTCTGCCCAAGGCTGAACTTGGTTTTAAACAAGTTTGCTTCTTGCTTTTGTACTATATTTTGTACCCTACAATTAAACCCAGGATACTGTATGTTTTATACACTGTGCTCTCAACCTGTATTCTCATTTTAATTATATCTGCACAAAAACATCCTGATCCCTCTGCTCCTGCCTCCTCTTTCGAATTGTCCCCTCTGGTTTTATATTCTGTTTTTTCCTTACCAAATTAATCCCTTCACACCTCTGCATTAAATTTAATCTACTGTGTGCCCATATCTATGATATCTTCAAGTTCATCATTTAAAGAATATGGGATCTTAAGTATCATGAATAGAGATATTCAATATAAAGGCATGGATGTTATGCTAACTTTCAAAAAACTCTGATCAGGGCACAACCAGATGTGTCCTGTTCTGGTTATTACACGTTAGGAAAGGTGCAGTGCTTCTTCAGGGAGACTTGTGTAAATGGTTCTAGGCATAAGAAAGTTTTGATACAAGGTTTGGTTAGAGAAGCTGGGATAGTTATCCCTGCAGCAAACAAAACTGCGATTTGTCAGAGGTGTACAAGATTAGGACAGGCATAGATAAGTTTGACAAAGCTGTTCCCATTATCTCATGGTACTAACCATGTGGGAAAAGTGTAAGTACTGGGGCAAGAGATACAAGGAGGAAGAACCTTCTCCCTCCCCAGTGAGAACAATTTCATGGTTTTAGAAGAAATAAATGCTCAGGATTACAAGAATAGAGGCAGTGAATGGGACTGACTGGATTGTTCTGCAGGGAGCTAGCATGTGCTCAAAGGGCTGTATGGCCTCCTTCTGTGCTGGAATGACTTTAACATTATGATTAAGAAGATTGTCAGTGATATGAAAATTAGCGGTGTGATTGAGAGAGAGGAAGCAAGCTGTCTTCTCCAGGAAGACATGAATGAAAAACCACGGTCTGGTGGACAGAAGTGACAAATGGAATTCAATCTGGACGAGAGAGAAAGTGTATGGACTTGGAGCGTCCAAACTCTTTGAACCACCTTTTGATGATGACAGTTAACATTGTGTGATGTTTGCCATAGTTATGGGACTTGAACCTTCCTGAAGGTTTCGGCAGTGAGGATGTAAATCTGAGCAGGAGTGTTGATGGTATAATGTTACCACTCGCTGGGTTGAAGAAAAACCTACAAATGACTTACTCTGGTGAACGCACAACTCCTATACTGAAGGGCAGGCTACAGATTGTTGCATGTCAGTGAAGAAGCAACAATAATCATTCACTTACCTGTCTGCTTTCTCTGTCCCATTTGTGATCTATCCAAGATTCCCTGTTGGATCATCCCATCAGGCTTCACCCTGGAAATGTGAATATGAATGGACAAGCCACTGTTCTTTCCTCTTCAGTCGTCTCCCTGAAGGCAGGTCCTTGGTGATTATACATACCTAACTGTGGCAAAGTACCATGATCCTTTACTCTGGATAGGGCAAGGAGACAGGTTCCTGAGCCAGAATGGCAACTGAATCCAGTGTTGTTGACATTAATCTGATTCACCCTTTGTTAGCTGTCTAGATATGGAAGAATCTAGGACAAGAGGGCACAGTCTCAGAATAAAGGAGTGCCAATTTAAGACTGAGATGAAGAGAAATTTCTTCCTTCAGAGGGTTGAGTGTCTTTAGAACTCCTTGCTCTGTGCGGTTAGAGTCCTTGTGTATGTTTAAGGTCAAGATAGATAGATTCTTGAACAGTAATAGAAATTGAGGGTTATGGAGAAAATGCTGAAAAGTGAATGTGAGGAATGTTGGACTAGCCCATGATCCTTTTGAATGGCAGGTCAGGCTTGAAATGTCAAATGGCCTACTCCTGTGCCTTTTTCTTCTAGTCTTATTATAGGCAATGGAGCTAACCATTCCACCCTCAGTCCCCAGATTGACCATAGCAGGTTCAGAGTGGAGGGAGAACAGGGCAAGAAATGAGAGAAGCAGATTTCATGATGTTAAATATCCATATATTTGTTGGCAAGAATTGGTTGAAAGGAATTTGATATTACGTCATATTACTATGTGAAAGAAGTGGTCATTGAGTGAAAAGAAAAGTCTTCAAATTTTCAAAAGAAAATCTTTTATACAAACTTATTTTGAAAGCAAACAAAATTATAAACATAGCATTTAGTGGATTTGCACAATGAACTCAAAACTGAATATTTACTGAAAGGTTAGGAACTTAGAACAAATTGATGGTGTTAAATAAGTTACTTTCACTTTCTTCCATGTAAGCTTATTTTATTATATAAAGTAAGTTTGCTGATTTAACTTGAATTATATGGACTGGAAGTACTATTGGTTTAACAAATTTAGACCATAACAATACTAATCTTTAACCCAGCAGTTCATTATGACATTACCTGTCTGAATTGGCTCTAACTATTATTCACCTGATACCAAGTCAGTCTGTGCAGTGGTAACAAGACCTGAATATAACACCTAGGCCCAGTTACTCACCTGGATCGGTATGGACAGGTTTAATTGCTGCCCAACTTTCCGAATAAAAGTTTCCCTCAAGTTACGAGGCAGTCGGATTTTGGGAGGATCTATGAAAATAAAGATCAAAACATTGAAAAGTGGAAACTTACTATCTAAATGGAAGTCAGGCATTGCATTTTAACAGGGCCCTTCATGCCCATAGTGTTCAGGGATGTGTAGGTGTACTAGTCAGGGGTAAAATGTAGAGTAATAGAATAGAGGAATGGGTCTAGGTGGGATAGTCTTCGGAGGGTCGGTGTGGACTTGTTGGGCCGAAGGGCCTCTTTCCACACTCTAGGGATTCTATGTCACTGTTGTAGTGTAGGAAACATGGCTGCCAGTATATCTGTAAACAATAACAATGATCAGATTCTCTGTTTCAATGATGCTCAGAGAGAAAGTATTAGATGGGACACTGGAGAACTGTCTTGAAATCTTTGACATTCATGAGAGGGCATGGCCTCAGTTGAACATCTCATCCAAAAAAGGTTGGCCCTCCAACAGCGCAGCACTCCATTTGTTCTGCACTGGAATACTGGTCTTGATTACATGTTCAATTCTTCTGAGCTGTAACATGCTGAGTAGTAAACCCTGCAATAATACATCGTGAATGCCTCCTGTCAGAAATCAGATTAATATAGAATCACATGTGTTTGAGGTTAAGTGACTGTTTAAGTTTTCCTTTGAATGGTTTTAATGCTATGGATTTGCTGCTAAATTAGAAATCTCAAAGAGTGGGAATCTGCATTCCACTTTGGTGACTCATTTCAAAAACAAGCCTTCAAACTAAAAAGAAAAAATAGATTAAATCTGTCAGAATGTGCTTAAAGCCCAACAGGTTCACTGAATGCAAGATGAAACTAAACTATTGGATGGTGTTGTAGCTTATTGAATTGGAATGTCAATTATAGAACAACAAGGCCCACAATGTATACAATACACAACAGTTTCAACACAGTAATGTTCATTACCAATGACAACAGGTCCATTAGTAATATGGAAGTTCTTTACAAATTGCCATGCAGTTCTATATTGAATACTTAAATTGTTGAGGTCCATATGACACAGCTGATATTACATTTTCTCCCTGACTCAGGAATCTGGCAGGAATTTTTTGTACATACTAACACTTGTCACTATCAGTCTGCTGGGAACGGGGAAATGTGACACCCTCCTAGTGGCTCTGCTCAGCAATGTTTTGATCTCGAACTCAATTACTAGTTAACTCTTCACTTACCAATGGGCTGCCTGATTTCCACAGGCTCTGGAAAGATGGCAGTGCCAATTGCACCATCACCATGAACTGCTTTAACCCGAGGCTGCACCTTGTCACCTTCGGTCAGGTTTTTAATCACCAGTACAGTTTTTGTGGTAACGTCCTTATTCACAGCAACCCAGGTTTCAGCTTAAAAAAAAGAAAAAACCAACAGATCAACTTAGAAGGGTTGATAAAACAAAGAATTTGCAGATGCTGGAGATCGGAAACAAAAACAGAAATTGCTGGCAAAATTCAGCAGGCCTGGCAGCATCTTCAAAACTGATCAAGAGTCCCTGGACTCTGCTTTGTTCTCAGAAACTGCCAGACCTGCTGAGTTTCTTCAGCAATTTCTGGATTTGTTATCCTAGAAGTGTATCAGCCTTTGGGTGTGAAGTTCTGTTTAGGACCAATTCAGAAACTAAGTCTCATGTCCAGGAGATCGATAGCAGATAATGTTTACACGTGGCCAGTTTTCAGTCCCAAGCTACAGACAATTACTATATACACACACACGCAAAGTCCCAAGCACTCCCTATTTATAGTCAGTGATTGGTGCCAGTTACTTAGGAAAATTTGTAGTCACTTTGCATCTTAAATCTGTTCCACCGTTCAGTTAGATCAATACTGATTTAACTGTTTCTGCCTCAGCTCCAGAAACTTTACAGAAATGCAGCAATATTAGATGAGATATTCAATCCCCAATGTCAAGAGGGCAATAGTGGGAAAAATGTTCCAAATTTCTACTACTTGAAGAAAGATGTGCTTTCTCACATCACCTCACCAGACGTACGGAACAGTTACTCTCCACAACCCTCTCATATCAACTCGAATCATCTTCAGCCGCAACAAGATCCCTGCTTGAAGCTATTCAAAGAAATGGCATTCTGGTGAATCAGCACGGTGCCCCTTTCACCTCCAACATATTGTACGGTGACCAGAAGAGAATCTCATACTCTTGATGAAGCTTTGTCTGAACTTCATTTAAACTGTTCTGTAGTTTCCACCTTTTGTATTCCTACACGCTTGAATTAAGTGAAAATATTCCATTAGCCTTCTACTCTAAATCATTGCACTTGTCCACTAGGTTGTGATTTCTGCACTGAAATCCAGACATCTCTACTTTCTCAGTTCCTACTGTCTCACCACAGAGGCTGGCTTCTAGGGTAATCAGTAGTGACCCTGCCTCTGAGCCAGAAGCTCTGGATTTGACCCCACTGCCAAACCCAATGGCCATGGAATGGGTGCTTGCAATGCAGCCGAACAGATTGATAGTTAGGCTGCCAATCCTTCTAATATATTCCAGGGCAGGTTATGGTAGTCTCTCAGTCAGCTAGTGCCTGCAGCCTCCCCATGTTAAGTGACTCTCTACACAAGTTCTCACCTTGGACTATCTGAGGTACGTTTCTCAGGCATTAAATGGAGATCTGCACAATTTTGTCCCTTTTCATCCCCATGCAACCCTCTATTCTCATTTTCACAATGACCTGTACCATCTAAGTTACTGTTGTCAGCAAATATAGATCTCCTGCTCTCTGTTCATTCACTCAAGTTATTTATAAATATAATGTAAATGATGAAACAGATCACTGAGAGATACCATTAGTCACATCTTGCCAATTTGAGAACATACTCATTATCCCTCTCACCATCTTCTAACCAGTGCACAATCCATATGACTAGGTTGCCACCTTGTACTCATTATTATGAAGTTTCTTGCAGGAATCCTAGTTGAATACCTTCTGGGCACCCATATGAATAATATTCTTAGTCACTCCCATCACTCTTAGTCACAATAGTTAGGTCCTTAAACAATTAAAGTGGCTTCTTTCCACATGACCTACCTTTTACAATTCACACTGCCTCTCAGATGGATTTTGATTTGTTTATTACTCAAATGCTCTGTCCTTAACAACAGGTTCTAGTAACTTCCTGACAACATCTCACATATCCATCTGAAAATAGGAAATGAGATTGGTGATTGTCAATCTAAGGAAACACTTTCTGAATCAAGAGGGTTTTCAAAGGATCTTAATTTACTCATTTACTTTGCTCAGTACCCTAGGTTGGAAAGCATCAGCTGCTGGAGATTTGTCTATTTTTAAATATTAAGTGTTCCATCACCATTATTTTAATTAAACTAATACTAGTTAAACCTTGATTTATTTTGTTTTCATGGCCTTTTATCTTCATTTATGGTAATGCCAACATCTCCCAGCAGCATCCCTAACTACCCACTGTCTGAATGTACATATACACTTCGCTTCCGCAGCACATACAGACAAACCTCGATTATCCGGATTTAATTAACTGAACAAAAAATACTCCCTGCCTGTGTCCAGATAATCGAGGTTCCTCTGTATACTAAAATTGGAATGATAGAGAAGATTAGTGTGGCCCCTGCACAACGATGACACGCAAATTCGTAAAGCGTGATATCATTCCTAAGAAAAAAAGTTAGCACAGCTCCCTCACAGAACCAGGTGAAATTCCAGCCTCAGGCGACTGCCTGTGTGGAGTTTGCACATTCTCCCAGTGTCTGCGTGGGTCTTGTCTGGGTGCTCCAGTTTCCTCCCACAATCCAGAGATGTTCAGGTCAGGTGAATTGGCCATGCTAAATTGCCCATTGTGTGTAGGTTGGGTGCATTAATCAGGGGAAATATAATGTAGATTCATAAGGGAGGGGAAATGGGTGGGGGTGGGGTGCACTTGAGGGTCGGTGTGGACTTGTTGGGTCAAATGGCCTGTTTCTACACTGTGGGGATTCTATGATACATTGTGTCATCATTGTTATCCTCTTACCATACTTTAAGTCCCTGTACTATTCTTTATTTTCTTTATCAAGCTACAGGGTTTCTGCTGCAGCTTGTTTTTAGAAAAACATATTTCAGTGTTGTCCTAATAGGTGCAGCTTCAATAACACTCTAATGAGTGGCACAGTGGCTCATGTGTTAGCTTAGCTGCCTATTTTCCAAGCCATTTGGCATCCTGACTTGGAAATATATTGCTGTTCCTTCACTGTCACTTGATTGGCACCACATAAAAACACCCACTCCCTCCACGACCAACGCTTAATCACAACAATATGCACCATCTACAGAATGCACTGCAGAAATTCACCAAGACTCTTTAGACTGCACCTTCCAAACTGAAATCTCTTCAATCTCGCAGGGCAAGGGCAGCAGATACATGGGAACATCATCTTCAACGGCAACCCAGGATGGGCAATAAATGCTAACCCAGCCAGCAAAGTTCATGTCCCATGAATGAATAAAAGAAAATCACATCATAAAACAATTCAAATGTTCACTATTTCTGTTATTCTAGTAATATCCTTAAACATCAAACCTCTGGTGAACATTTTGCTGAATTTACAAGCCAATGCATCTTGCTCAGGATGGCTAGAACCAGCTTTCTGCCAGAAAATTCCTTTGATTCTTTTACCTTTAGCTGATGTATGTGCCCTCGCCACCCACACACCCCCCCCCTCACAAAACCTAATGCATGAACCATAACTATTTATGTGGTTTTTAAAGACTGAACTGAAATGAGAGAGTTTTGAATACTGGCGTTTCAAAGAATGGTTGTATGATTTGAAAACAAATAACCTGACTCCCATCATAGGCATGGTGTAAATACTGTTTCAACAACTGGTCACTGAGCTGCAGGC
This sequence comes from Hemiscyllium ocellatum, assembly GCF_020745735.1. Lineage (NCBI taxonomy): Eukaryota > Metazoa > Chordata > Chondrichthyes > Orectolobiformes > Hemiscylliidae > Hemiscyllium > Hemiscyllium ocellatum. Next base: position 53,949,273 of record NC_083426.1, read on the forward strand.
AGCTTGGAGCCCTGGGAATTGAGTGATATAGGTTTTGCTGAAACAAGAAGTTGATTGGTCTATGGACTAGTGACCAGCTATTGATGACAGAAACCTTTTGCCTGCCAACTCCTGTGTACGATTGGTTCTTAGGTAACTGAACAGCTTGGAACTGGAAACGCATTAACAAAGTGAAAGTTGTCAGTTCTTCCCCAGCTCAGGAGAGATCTCTCTGAAGTTAAAACACATTGAGAAACACAGTTTAATTTTCTTGCAACAGTAGTTGTGAGCAGTGACTTTTAACTGACAACTGAAAACTTTAAGATAATTGAACCAAGCACCCTATGTCTCAGCAGGAGCATCTAGAGATAGTTGACCGAATCAGTTTGCTGGACAGCATAGAAGTCAATACGAGCATCTTCAACCACAGAACCTGGAGACAAGGACTACTGAATCTTTCCCTCCTGCCCATAACCTACTTAACTTTACTATTTGTTTGTCTGTCCGTGTGTGTAAGTGGGAGTTTATCAGGGGATCGGAGTTTTAATTGGGAGTGTTATTGCTGATGGCGTATAACTGTTTATCTAAAGCCAGAGTCAAGGTACTTTTACAAACAGTGATTCTTGTTCAGTAAAGAAACCTGTTAAAGACTCCTATTAATAGCAGGCCTTAGTTTCCAGTACATTGTTTTAGTGTTACACTTCACTGGGACAAACTGCAAACTAAACTCACTTCAGTTTAGACTCACTAAATGACTTACTTCAGAGCAACCAGATGAGTTCCTGAGTCTCCATTTTCAGCAATTGTCTCTAGTACACCCCAAATAACCTTTAAAATTTTCTGTCTCTTGTCGGATATCTGTCACTAGACATCAGCATAGTTGTTTGCTTTTTTTTCTAAGCACATTAAACTTCAAGCCACTCCCATCTTTCAGTGCAAGAGTTGTAAAACTTCATTACAAATACATATAGTCAAACATACCTCTAGAGTCTCTGGCACCAGCATTCAAACATTACTCTTTCAAAAGTCTCCCCTTTTAAATACGCAAAGTATAAATTAAAAACTTGTTTTTTATTGGGTGGCACAGTGGCTCAGTGGTTAGCACTGCTACCTCACAGCACCAGGGACCTGGATTTGATTCCAGCCTCAGATGTGTGGAGTTTGTATGTTCTCCCTGTGTCTGCGTTAGGAGCACCTCCCACAGTTCAAAGATGTTCAGATTTGGTGGATTGGCCATGCTAAATTGCCCATAGTGTTCAGGGGTGTGTAGATGAGCTGCATTAGCCAGGGGAAATGTGAAGGAATGGATCCCGGTGGGTTACTTTTTGGAGGGTCAGTGTGGACTTGATGGGCCAAACGGCCTGGTTCCACACTAGGGATTCTAAATGTAATGTATTGCTTTTGTCCTATTGACAAAATCAGAGTTTGCATCCTTTAATAGTATTGATGATCTCATATTTTACTTTAAGAAAAAATTCATCATTCCCCATCCCTACAAAACAAATGGGGATTTATATGAAGTCTTGATTTAAATGATCCATTTTCTTCCACTGAATCCAAATATAGATTTTAGTCATCTGGTGGTTACTATCAACAGATGCTACTGACTGTTAGATTACTAACTAATTCAAGCTGATTACTCATCACCAAGTCTAAAATGGCCTGGTCTCACTGTTTCGGATTAGGAAACTCTTGAATGCAGACATTTGCTGCCTTTTGAACTCATGTCTGTCAGTTTCCCCCAGTCAACGTGAAAATTAAACTCTCCAGTTACACCTGCATAAATGTTTGCAGTAAGCTTCTTTGAGCTCCATGTTTAAGCATCCAGCTACATCATCACTGTCATCAGGAGATCTGGACATAACTTCCATTCCATTACAATGCATCAATAATACCCAAAGGGTTCTACTGCCTGCTCAACCTTACTACAATCTCATTTCATCATATCCTTTTCCAAGGTCCCTTTCCTTCCTTTTTGCCTCTACCCATATATTTATCTCCCAATCATGACCATCTTATAGCCAGGTCTCAATGATGGTCACAATGTCACACATTGAGCTGAATTGTATACCTCATTCAGTTGATTTATTCCACTTGCTACACAATATATAAACTCTTCATGATCCCACTCTGTCTCTTGTCACAATACTGGTTTTCCCAGTCATTGTATATACATTGGAGACAGATAGTCACAACATATAGATAAACAAAAACCCTTACAGTACATAAAGTATTCATCTGAATCAATATCAGTTTATACAAACAAAAACATCTCATATTCACACTTTGATCACTGGAAGAACAAGTTCACACCTTGGGTGAATGTATCCAATTCAGTTCATTGACTGACAGTGACTGGGATAATTTCAACTTGCAGGCAATTTTCTTGTTTCTAGTTAATGATGTACTTGTTTGATTTACATGTTTAACCTTTATTTGGATGGAGGTCCAGACTCAAATGTGAGATGACTCAGCCGAGGATCCAGATCAAACACTTTGAGATCTCTGTGCACCATAATCACCATCTAAAAGTAGCGAGTTGTAGACGTCACTCATTAACAGCACTGGATTCCACTTCAAGCAAAGACATTGTCAGCAGTTTATGGATATAGATCTCTCTGTGATGGGCTTAGCACAATCACAAGGCTGTATTGGATTGTGCAGATTTGCAATTCTAACCAGAGCTCCCCCACAGCACAGCAGGTTCCTCCTTAATCTGCCCTCCTTTGCCCAAGCTAAATCCCTACCACCTTCCTTCACCCAGGCTAACCTGCAGCTTGTAATGTTGGTGAACCTGTCCATTAGCCAAGGTGCTGAACAGGCGCTATCAACGTTAGTCAGTGTGGAAAGAAGTGTGTGACTCACTGCTTTCCTTGCGATATTCCACAAGGTATCCTGCCAGCCCAGTATGGCCAATGTACTTGGGTGGGTTCCAGGACAGAGTCAGCGAGGTGCCAGTTATATCGTCAACAGCCAAGTCCACGGGCTGCCCTTCAGGTACTAGAAGAGAGGACAGCACAGTTAGGGATTACAACAGCAGGGAATAGCTCAGTGTTGGGGAGACAGTTTTCCAGACTGTCAACTCAAACTATATAAACAGATAGTAACAGAGAAATTATTTGATTTGATAGCAACAGGTCAATAGACAGGTTGAAGTACAGAGTAGGGGGGAACATGAAAGAGAAATGCATGAGTAAACAGATTGAGTTAGGGTTCCAGATAAATACTCAGAGTGAGAACAACTGCACAGAGATACAGTGTAAGCTTCCCATTGTGATATGGACTCGGTGTTGACTAACTCCCACCCACTCACCTCTCTCCCACCGCCCCCTTTTCAGCCCCACTCACCCACTGTCCCACTCACTCAGTCAGTCACTGTCTCACTCACTGTCACTCAGTCTGTCACTCACTCACTCACTCACTCACTCACTGTCACACACCACCCCCAACTCACCCTCGCCCTCCGCGGGAGACATAGCTTCACAATCCCTGGCAGTAAGAGTATTACAGACCGCGGAGAAGAGGCTGCACAGACGGGGACACGGAGACAGTGTCCGCTCGGCTCTTTATGTGAAGCTGCAGATCGCGGACCCGCCCCCGGGGCTGAGCTGGGAGCCAGTGGGAGCCGCTCACTGAGTCACTCCCGCCCTCCCTCCTTGCTGGGGGGGGGGGGGCTCGACACAGCTCCACACCTCCAGCCAGAAACCCACCCCCCAGCCAGAAACCCACCACCCAGCCAGAAATCCACACTCCCAGCCAGAAACACACACCCCCAGCCAGAAACACACACCCCCAGCCAGAAACCCATACCCCATCCAGAAACGCACCCCCAGGCAGAAACCCACCACCCAGCCAGAAACCCACCACCCAGCCAGAAACACACACCCCCAGCCAGAAACCCACCACCCAGCCAGAAACCCCCACTCCCAGCCAGAAACCCACACCCCAGCCAGAAACCCACACCCCCAGCCAGAAACCCACCCCCCAAGCCCGAAAAACCCACAACCAGCCAGAAAGCCACACCTCGGCCAGAAACCCACACCCCCAGCCAGAAACCCACACCCCCCAGCCAGAAACCTACACCCCCCAGCCAGAAACCCACACCCCCCCATCCAGAAAGCCACCCCCCAGCCAGAAACCCACACCCCCAGCCAGAAACCCACACCCCCCAGCCAGAAACCCACACCCCCCAGCCAGAAACCCATGCCCCCAGCCAGAAACCCACAACCAACTAAAAACCCGGTCCCCAGCCAGAAAACCACATCTCCCAGCCAGAAACCCCCCCAGCCAGAACCCGGTCCCCAGCCAGAACCTACAACCCCAGCCAGAAACCCATATATCCCAGCCAGAAACCCATACCCACAGACAGAAACACACACACCCCCGCTAGAAACCCACACACCCCCAGCCAGAAACCCATAACCAGCCAGAAACCCACACTCCCAGCCAGAAACACACACCCCCAGCCAGAAACACACACCCCCAGCCAGAAAGCCACACCCCAGCCAGAAACCCACCCCCCATCCAGAAACCCATGCCCCCAGCCAGAAACCCACAACCAGCTAGAAACACCCCCCAGCCAGAACCCGCCCCCCAGCCAGAAACTCACTACGAGCCAGAAACCCAGCCCCCAGCCAGAACCCACAACCCCAGCCAGAAACCCATATATCCCAGCCAGAAACCCATACCCACAGACAGAAACACACACCCCCCAGCCAGAACCCACATACCCCAGCCAGAAATCCATAACCAGCCAGAAACCCACCCCCTCCAGGCCAGAAACCCACCCCCAGCCAGAAACCCATCCCCCAGCCAGAAACCCACAACCAGCTAAAAACCCGGTCCCCAGCCAGAAAACCACATCTCCCAGCTAGAAACCCCCCCAGCTAGAAACCCCCCCAGCCAGAACCCGCCCCCCCCAGCCAGAAACTCACTACGAGCCAGAAACCCAGCCCCCAGCCAGAAACCCACATATCCCAGCCAGAAACCCATACCCACAGACAGAAACACACACCCCCCCAGCTAGAAACACACATACCCCAGCCAGAAACCCATAACCAGCCAGAAACACACACACCAGTCAGAAACCCACACCCCAGCCAGAAACCCACACCCCAGCCAGAAACACACACCCCAGCCAGAAACGCACACCCCAGCCAGAAACCCATAACCAGCCAGAAACACACACACCAGCCAGAAACCCACACCCCAGCCAGAAACCCACACCCCAGCCAGAAACACACACCCCAGCCAGAAACCCACACCCCAACCAGAAACACACACTCCAGCCAGAAACCCATAACCAGCCAGAAACCCACACCCCAGCTAGAAACCCACACCCTAGCCAGAAACCCATAACCAGCCAGAAGCCAAACCCCCAGATAGAAACCCACCCCCCAGCCAGAAGCCCACACACCCCAGCCAGAAACTTTTGGCTACACTTCAGTCCCACATGGGCACCTGGTACACAGGAGGGAGGGCAGATCTGAAGACCTCCTCTTGGGTCTGCTCCTGGGCCTGGCCAACCTGGCCATAAACAGGTCCAGGTAGCGGGCTGTGGAGGGGGTCGTGAGGGCTGACTGCCTGCCCCTCTTCCGCGGTTACGTTAGGGTCCGGGTGTCCTTGGAGAAGGAGCACGAGGTGTCCACCAACACCCTGGAGTTGTTCAGGGAGAGGTGGGTGCCACAGGGAGTGGAGTGCATCATTTCCCCCTCCAACTCTATTTTGATCTAGTCCCTGCCCTCCCCTTCAATGTTTGATCACACAGCATTGCCCTTTGATGTGAAGGGCACTACTTGTCACAGGCCACTTGGGTGTTTCCTTTCTTCCTGGTGGTGAAAATTTGAATAAAGATTCGGGCACCTTGTGTCTTTCACTGTGTCTCACACCTGCACACACACAACATGGGTGCTGGGGAAAAGAAATAAGCACCACCGCAGTTAGGCGGTAGTGTGGGGGTAAAAACGAAAAGGAAACAAAAATTTAAAGAAAAAAACAAGCGTGAAAAACAAGAACAAGAGTGTCAGACATCCTGTTCACTCATAGCTGGATCAGTGTTCAGGGCTCTCCGCATGTAAATAAAGAGTGACTTGGTGATGGGATACCAGCCTCTGGAGAGTTATTTCACTATTAAAGATCGCAAGGCATTTAGAAATATTCAACACAATCAAGTAGAGTCAACATGGTTTTGTGAAAGTGAACTAATGCTTAACCAATTTGCTGGAGTTCTTGGAAAGAGTAATGTGTTGTAGATAAAACAGTGGATATACTGCTCTTAAAAAAAGAAAAGAAAAAAGAAAACAAATAAGCAGGAGTCTATACCGCAATTAGGCAGTAGTGTGGGGGTAATGTAAAAAAGATTTTAAAAACTAAACCCGAGTGTCAGACATCCTGCTCACTCTGAGAGCTGGCTCTGAGGGAACTGGTTCAGTGTGGATTGAAGGGAAAGACTCTGCTCTCTCAAGGGAAGAGGAGACTGATTTTTTGTTGTTGGTTTCTTTGCAGTAAGGAGGAGTTTCCTTTTGAAGTTCTTTTGGTTCTTTAAAGAACAAACAAAACAAAAAAAAACAAGAGTAACATTGGGCTCTGTTCACTCAGAGCTGGCTATGAAAAAGCTAGATAAGTGTCAAAGACTCTCCATGTGTAAATGAAGAGTGATTTGGTGACAGGATACTGGCCTCTGTGGACTTATTTCAGTAGCAACGAGTGAAAAATACACTCCTGAAGAAATTCACTCAAAACTGTCACCTTTGAGTTAGAGTAAGTATTTCTGGCATCATTCCATTATTTGGGAAGCTTGCCTCGTTCAATCTTGCCGTTGGAGACTGGGCCCAGTTTGTGGACAGAATACACTGGTTTCCTCGGTAAATGATATTGGGACAGATGAAAAGCAACGAGTAATTTTTCTGATGGCTTGTGGACCCACCATTTTTTTGATTCTTAGGAGCCTTATTATTCCTGAGGCACCAGATACTAAAACTTTTCAAGATTGACAGATTTATTTAAGAAATATTATCACCCCAAGCATCGTCTAACTCTGAGAGGCTTTCAGATTTTCTTTGCAATTTGAGAACTATGGGAATCCATATCAGGATTTTTGACTAGGTTAAGATGACTGGCAGGGGCATGTGACTTTGGAATAACCCTTAATGAGATGCTTAAGTGACCATTTGGTATGTGGGGTTAATGATGTAACCACGCAAAAGTGCCTAATAGCTGGAGCCAACTGGATTTCAAATAGGCACTGCAACTGGTTTCATTATTAGAAAATGTGGTAATCAGATCATATGAGTTGTAGGGTATTCAGATGGAAATGAACACCCTCATCAGTGTGACTGAGTTTAGGGAATACCACTGAAGTGAAGGTAATTGCATAGCCTTACTCAGGACATATGGTGAACAGAAGGGGGTGGGCTGTGGGTAGGGGGTGAGTTGTGGGTAGGGTGGGTGGTGAGCTGAGGGTGGGGGAGTGAGTTGTGGGTAGGGAGTGGGCTGTGGGTAAGGGGAGAGTTGTGGGTAGATGGTGGGCTGTCGGGGGTGGGGTGGGTTGTGGGTAGGGGATAGATGGTGGGTTCTGGATAGACATCACTTTTTTTCACATTAAACTACACCTGCCAAACTCTGACCCATTCACCCAACTCATCTGTGTCCATTTGTAAATTTCATGTTCTTTTTGTTGCAACTTAGTTTCCCACCAATTTCAGTGTTGAATGCAAATTTGATTGTATTATCGAGTATTCTTGCATCCAAGTCATTAAAATAGATATTAAATGGTTGAGGGCTGAGGATCAAATCTTGTGGCACCCCACTAACTGTGTCTTGCCAAACAAAAAAGACCCATTTGTCCAATTTCTCTGAACGAAGGGTTTAAAGGAATATGGGCCAAATGGGACTAGATCATTTTCAGATATCTAGTCGGCATGGATGAGTTGGATAGAAGGGTCTGGTTCCATGCTGTACAACTCTAAGACTCTCTGTTGGTTAGCCAATCCTCAATCCAAGCTAATAAATTACCCCAAACCCAATGCGATATTACTTTGTACATTAACCTTTTGTGTGGTACCTTATCAAATGCCTTCTGGAAGTCCAGATATACTACATCTACAGAATCCCTATCATCCACGTTGCTTGTAACAAGGTGCCATCTTCAGTGCTATCAAGCAGCACTTGCTCAGCAAAACAGACTCACGCCCAGTTTAGGTTCTGACAGTCCACTCAGCTCCTGACCTCATTACAGCCTGGATGTGTTGTCCCAGTCAACATCAACATCAACAAGCCACAAAATGACATGCCCCTCTCTCACGAATGTCCTTACATACGGATGAGGAAGGACACCACTTTGACTGGGACAACACATGCATCCTAGGACAAGCCAAACAGAGACAGGAATTCCTAGAAGCATGACATCCCAACAGGAACTCTATCAACAAACACACTGACTTGAATCCCATTTACCACTCCCTGAGAAAATGAACTGGAAATGACATCACCATAGGAAATAATGTCACCACAGGAAATGATGTCACTGACCCAAGAAAACTCAAACATATAAATAAAAAGTGGGCTACATCGCCAGTGCTTCATTCGGCGGCTCAATGAAGATGTTACCTAGTATGGTGACGAAATATCTGAAAACCAACCTTCCAGTTCAGCAAGCAAACCTACATCCAATCCTTGATCATCTTTAACAGTGTCTTCTCCCAAGATGGTGCTGGTATGTCCCCCGGGTTCTCCCTCTAATTCCCTTCCTATTGACCCCTATTAATATCCATCATTGAGGAGCTAATAATCAATACCAAATCAATCTTGTGTCTAAATTCTTTTTGCCATTCACCACTGATGGTGTCACAATGACTCCTTGCCCACCATCATCTGAAAGTCACTTTAATTCTGAGCAAAACTTCCTATTTTCCAAAACATTGCATTGTTCAAAGTTTGTGTGAAGATTTGCGAAGAACAGAACCACTACAACATTGCATTGTTAGTAGAGTAAGTATGGTTTCCTTTTAATTAAAAGGATCAATAACAAAAAGGCATCTTGTTAAAGTGAAAGGCAGGAGGTTTAGAGGGGACCTGAGGAAAGGGTTTTCACCCAGAGGGTGGTGGGGGTCTGGACACCTGAAAGAGTAGTTAAGGCAGGAAGCCTCAATTTTTAAAAAAATACTTGGATGAGTACTGAATGTCATAACATTCAAAGTTGGTGCAGAAAAGTCAGATCAGATGGTTGTGTATTCTTGTAGTCTTGGATGGACCAAAGGGCCTCTTTTAGTGTGCATGTCTCTATGATATCGTATAAAACACCGATGTTAGTACAATGGAATATCATGACCTTGGTAATCCAGGTGATTCTTGGGACCTGTTTTTTGTACCTTCCTTTTCTCTTTATTTACTAGAAATGTGGACAGCTAGTCATGGCTGTAACAGCAGTGAAACACTATCTTATGCTGCACAGTAAATACTAAGAAGCTTCAGTTATAAATGGAACCCAATTTCTAACAATGTGGGTGATCACTTGGTAAACTAGCAAGTGTCCCTTGGCTCTGACACTCACCTTGAGCTCATAGAGTCATACAGCATGGAAACACATGCTCGGTCCAACCAATCACTGTGAAGGAACTTGCTGTAGGAAACATGCAGGCAAAAGAACAAGTTGTTGTCAGGTTATTTTTAATTTTGTTTTGATATGGAAGTGGTGCCACAGGACTGAACAAAAATTATATTGTTGCTCAAAAATGGAGGCAGGAAACTGATAGATACTGAGGATCAATGACTCTCCCATTTGAATGGTTCTAAAATCAGCTCCACTACAAACTTAAATCAACAGGTCGCCATTCCCTTCTTTAGCTGTAATGAGGGTGCAGTACTGACTCTCCTCCAGGCCTACGTCTAATAAGGTTCAGAAGATTGTGGTCACTACCTTCTCAATTTTCACTCTTACTTCCCCAAGTAACTGAGTGGGTCTCCTATCTGCACTGGCTGACTCTTCCACTTTCAGCACCAGCAGCTTTTATATCCCTCATCTTTGTCTATTTTCATTTCACCCAATACTACACTTGCTATAGTTCATGGGAGATTCACCGCTGTCACATCCTTTAGCCAGTATTTGGAATGGGAGTTACTACAGTAAAGGATGGAGATAAGAACTCCAACCTTGTTCTCTATAATAAGGAATGGACTTATAGAGATTGATAGAAGCAAGTGCTGGGGCCCTCTAGCAGTGAAACAGCACATGGCAGTCTATCCACATGACCAAGGGTGGCATGGTGGTTCAGTTGCTAGCACTGCTGCCTCACAGCACCAGGGGCCTGGGTTCGATTCCAGCCTCAGGTGACTGTCTGTGTGGAGTTTGCACATTCTCTGTGTGTCTGTGTAGATTTCCTCCATGTTCCTCTCACAATCCAAAGATGAACTGGCTGTGCTAAATTGCCCATAGTGTTCGGTGCATTAGTCAGGGGCAAATGTAGGGAAATGGATCTGGGTGGATTACTCTTCAGAGGGTCGGTGTGGACTTGTTGGGCCAAATGGCCTGTTTCTGTACTGTAGGGAATCTAAATGACAGTGAGCCTGGGCAGAAACTTGCCATTCCAAACAGTGAGAAGAATGTAGGACAGGAAATTTCAGTGGGACTTGTTAAGCTAGGAGGAGGGGATGTAAGTTTTTTATGGGTAGGCAGGAATGTGGAGCAATAGATTGATCATGATCTTGTTGAATGACAGAACTAGCTCAAGGGGTTGAGTAGCCTATTCTGCCCTCATTTGGATGTTTGTCGATTAGAATGATCTCATGAGGGAGGGTTTTGGAATGTCAGGTATATGGTACCAAGAACATGCAGGATCAGGGTCAGGAAGGATAAAGAGACTGAGGGTTGAGAGAAGACATGTCAACATAGATGAACCAGTTCCACATGGGCCTGTCCCAACTACAAAATAATGACCCAACCCATCTTTCCCGCTTACTTTGCTATCTTGACATGGACATAAAGGGTTGTCTTCAGTCGACAATTAGCCTTTGTTCTGCCACAACATCACCAATTGAAAAAATTCTGTATGTCTCAATACCTAGTTTTTGATTTTTACCAAATGTAAATAACTAGACCAGACTTTGGTTTTGGACCAAGTTGAATGCCTTTTAACATGACAGAAGGACCCAGATCAGGAATCCAGCCCACATTTTCAACAGAACCATTTGTGTCATCAGGGGGAAGGGGGTTCAGGTGGAGAAATCCCAATTTCAGCATTACCTATTGTAACTACAAACACTGGTTATGTCAACTAAATATCTCTGGGCTCATAGGTGTCTACATTAATTAAATAGGGCCTGTAATGGAGTTCAGGATAATGGGGGAGGTCGTACATTTACAAGAGAGAGGAATATAGAGGTTGGGAGGGTGAAAGAGGCTGGGGGTACTTGCTGTGTGACATGGTTTAGGTACAGCCCCTTGGATTCTAAACGGCAGTGCCGCTGGGTACTGAAGAGCATGTTAAGATTAATAAAGAGGAGATATTAGATGTTTTAGTGAGCATAAAGGCGCATTAATTCCCCGGGCCAGATGAGTTGTATCTCAGGTTACTATTGGAGGCAAGAGAGGCAATTATTGGGGCCCTGGCAGAGACTCTGCTGGCCACAGATAAAGTGCCAGATGACTGGAGGATGGCAAATCTGGTTCTTTTGCTCAAAAAGGGCTGCAGGGATAGATCAGGCAATTATGGACCAGTTAGTCTGATGTCAGTGGTTGGGAAGTTATTCGAAAAAAAAAATCAGAGAGGCAGGACTATAAAGTCATACAGGCAGAGAAGTACAGCACCTTAAACAGACCCTTCGGTCCAACTTGTCCATGCCGACCAGATATCCTAATTAATCAACACTTAGAAGGGCAAAGCTTGATCAGCAATTGTCAGCACAGATTTGTTGGAGGGAGATTCTGTCTGACTAACTGAATTGAGTAGGTGATTAAATACATTGCGGGTAGTGCAGTGATGTGGTTTACATGGACTTCAGTAAGACCTTTGAAAAGGTCCCACATGGAAGGCTGGTCCAAAACATAAGAGCCCATGGGATCCAAGGCACTTTGGCAAACTGGATCCAAAACTGGCTTATGAATAGGAAATGAAAGAAGATGGTGGAAGGTTGTTTTTGTGATTGGAAGCCTATAACTGGTGGTGTATCACAGGGATCAGTGTTGTAATCCTTCCTGTTTGTTATGTACATTAACAACTTGAATGTAAATATAGAAGTTAGAATTAGTACATTTTTAGGTGACACAAAAATTCAGGGAAAACAAAATACTGCAAACGATGGGAATCAAAATTGCTGGAAAAACTCAGCAGATCTGACAGCATCCGTGGAGAGAAAGCAAAGGTAACATTTTGGGTCCAGTACCTAATATTCGGAACTGATTGTAGTGAGGGTATATATGCTCAAGAAGAGTGTGGGCAGAGGGGGAGAAGAGTAAACAAAAGATGGTGATAGACCCTGGAGAGAGAGAGAACAGCATTTGGACAGACAAAGTTCAGCCTGGGATAATGAATAGCTGCTAATGGGGAGCATTAGTGGCTGACAATAAGTTGTTTTGTGTAGCAGTCCGCGTGATGACTGGTGTGTGGGGATCAGGGTCAGGCTGGTGTGTGGGGATCAGGGTAAGGAGATGGTCAGGCATTAAAATTATTGAATTTGAATCCAGAATGCTGCAGAGTTCCCAAGCGGAAAATGGGGTGCTCTTCTTCCGGCTTGTGCTAAGCTTTACTGAATCAAGCCTGAGACAGAGATGTTGGCCAGGAAACAAGGTAGTGTGTTGAAATGGCAGATAACCAGAAGCTCAGAATCATTTTGAGGACAGAACATATGGATCCTGCAAACCAGTCATCCAGTCTGCGTTCATCTGCCCAATGTTTGCAGCACGGTGGCTCAATACTTAGCACGACTGCCTCATAGCACCAGGAACTGGGTTCAATTCCACCCTGGGGGTAACAGCCTGTGTGGAGTTTGTACATTTTCCCTGTGTCTGCATGGGTTTCCTCCAGATGCTGCAGTTTCTGCCCACAGTCCAAAGGTGTGCAGGTTAGGTGGATTGGTCATGATAAACTGCCCCAAATGTTCAGGGATGTGCAGGCTCAGTGGATTAGTCATAGCTAATGCAGGGTTACAGAGATAAGGTAGGGGTTGGATCTGTGTGGAATGCTCTTTGGAGAGATGCTATGGACTCAATGGATCAAATGGCCTGCTTCCACATTGTAGGGATTCTACACTGTGAGCAATGAATAATGAGTGAAGTGCAGGTCAATCGCTACTTTATCTGGGAGGTGAGTATGGGGTCTTGGATAGTGAGGAACGAGGAAGTAAACAGGCAGGTGTTACACCTTCTGCAATGCTATGGGAAGGTCTTGTGGGGTTATTGGGAATGGAGGAGGAGTGGACACCAAGATTCCTGGAGGGAATGGTCCCTGCCGGAGGCTGACAAGTAAGGGGGTGGGAATATGTGCCTGGTGGTGCCATCTTGCTGGGGGTGGCAGAAATGGTAGCTAATGATCCTCTGGATATAGATGCTAGTGGGATGGTAGGTGAGGCTGTTGTGAGAGGGAAGAGACAGGGTGAGGGCCAAAGTGCAGGAGATGGTGGGACATGGCTGAGGGTCCTGTCAACCACAGTGGTGGAGAATGCTTGGCTGACGAGGAAAGTGGGCCTTCTGGAGGCTCCCTTGTAGAAGTTGGCATCATCATAACAGATGTAACAGATGGAGGAAATGGGAGAATGGAATAAAGTCTTTACAGGAAGCGGGCTGTGAGATGTATAGTGAAGGTAACTGTGGGGGTTGCTGAGTTTGTAGTGCACATTGGGTGGCCAGCCAATCCCCAGAAATGGAAATAGAGATGTTGAGAAAGGGAGGAGAGGACAAACAAAAGAACCTTGATGCCAAAATCCATAGACCCCTCAATGTGTCCGCTCAGGTAGGCAGGGTGGTGAAGAAGGCATACAGTATGCTTGCCTTCATTAGCCAAGGTGTAGAAGACTGGAGGTTGGCAAACGTGGTGCCACTGTTTCAGAAGGGTGGTAAAGACAAGCCAGGGAACTATAGACCGGTGAGCCTGACCTCAGTGGTGGGCAAGTTGTTGGAGGGAATCCTGAGGGACAGGATGTACATGTATTTGGAAAAGGAGAAAGTGAGGTCTGCAGATGCTGGAGATCAGAGCTGAAAATGTGTTGCTGGAAAAGTGTAGCAGGTCAGGCAGCATCCAAGGAACAGGGGATTCGACATTTTGGGCATAAGCCCTTCTTCAGGAATGAGGAAAGTGTGTCCAGCAGGCTGCTGGACATACTTTCCTCATTCCTGAAGAAGGGCTTATGCCCGAAACGTCGAATCTCCTGTTCCATGGATGCTGCCTGACCTACTGCACTTTTCCAGCAACACATTTTCAGCATGTATTTGGAAAGGCAAGGACTGATTAGTGATGGTTGACATGGCTTTGTGCGTGGGAAATCATGTCTCACAAACTTGATTGAGTTTTTGAAGAAGTAACAAAAAAGATTGATGAGGGCAGAGCGGAGATGTGATCTATATGGACTTCAGTAAGGCGTTCGACAAGGTTCCCCATGGGAGACTGATTAGCAAAATTAGATCTCATGGAATACAGGGAGAACTAGGAATTTGGATACAGAACTGGCTGAAAGGTAGAAGACAGAGGGTGGAGGTAGAGGGTTGTTTTTCAGATGGAGGCCTGTGACCAGTGGAGTGCCACAAGGATCGGTGCTGGGCCCTCTACTTTTTGTCATTTACATAAATGATTTGGATGTGAGCATAAAAGGTACAGTTAGTAAGTTTGCAAATGACACCAAAATTAGAGGTATAGTGGACAGTGAAGAGGGTTACCTCAGATTACAACAGGATCTTGACCAGATGGGCCAATGTGCTGAGAAGTGGCAGATGGAGTTTAATTTGGATAAATGCGATGTGCTGCATTTTAGGAAAACAAATCTTAGCAGGACTTATACACTTAATAGTAAGGTCCTAGGGAGTGTTGCTGAACAAAGAGACCTTGGAGTGCAGATTCATAGCTCCTTGAAAGTGGAGTTGCAGGTAGATAGGATGTGAAGAAGGCATTTGATATGCTTTCCTTTATTGGTCAGAGTATTGAGTACAGGAGTTGGGAGGTCATGTAGCGGCTGTACAGGACATTGGTTAGGCCACTATTGGAATAATGCGTGCAATTCTGGTCGCCTTCCTATTAGAAAGATGTTGTGAAACTTGAAAGGGTTCAGAAAAGATTTACAAGGATGTTGCCAGGGTTGGAGGATTTGAGCTACAGGGAGAGGCTGAACAGGCTAGGGCTGTTTTCCCTGGAGCATGGAGGCTGAGGGATGACCTTAGAGTGGTTTACAAAATTATGAGGGGCATGGATAGGGTAAATAGACAAAGTCTTTTCCCTGGGATCAGGGAGTCCTGTACTAGAGGGCATAGGTTTAGAGTGAGAGGGGAAAGATATAAAAGAGACCTAAGGGGCAACTTTTTCACACAGAGGGTGGTACGTGTATGGAATGAGCTGCCAGAGGATGTGGTGGAGGCTGGTACAATTGCAACATTTAAGAGGCATTTGGATGGGTATATGAATAGGAAGGGTTTGGAGGGATATGGGTCGGGTACTGGCAGGTAGGACTAGATTAGGTTGGGATATCTGGTCGACATGGACGGGTTGGACCGAAGGGTCTGTTTCCATGCTGTACATCTCTATGATTCTTGTTTCAACCTTATAAAGCACTGGTAGTATATAGTTCTGGTTGCTATAGCATTGAAAGACAGAATTACATTGGAGAAGGTGCAGAGGAGATTTGCCAGGATATTGCCTGGGATGGAAAATCTCAGTTATGAGGAGACATTGGATAAGTTTGGTTTGTTTTCCCTCATGCAGAGCAGGCTGAGGTGGGGGACCATATTGAGGTGTGCAAAATGATGAGGCGGAGGGTAAATAATGAGAATCTTTGCCCCATGGCAAATATGTCTAAGACTGGAGGACGTAAGTTTGAGATAAGGAGTTAGTAATTTACAGGGGTAGGGGGTGGGGTGGGATGGTCTGTGGAAAGTATTTTACCTGCTGAGTTTCTCTGGCACTTTCTGCTTCCATTCAAGATCTCCAGCATCCACAGTCATTTGCTTTTGCTACCTATACAAATGTTGGCAGTTTTACAGATTATTAGTCTGACACAGCAGAAGATGGGCTCTGGCAAAGGTATAAACTGATATAAAACGTTCATGCAGTACCTGAGTCATGCCCTCTGACTCTAACAAGAGATCTCCATTTTGGTCTCCGCACTTCCTCTGAGAACCTGTTTCCTGATAAAATGTCCAAACAAAGCCTTTGGATTCCCTTTTCTGCTTGTCACCAATTTATTTTCATGTTTCTTCCCTGTAATGTTGTCCTTGTCCATTCTCTTTCATCATCTCCAAGTTTGGGCTTTCGTTTGTGCCCCTTTTCCCTGCTTGAGGGAATCTACCTGGACTGGATCTGAACTTTGACCTCTAAAGGCAGCTTGTCGAGTAAGAGTCCACCTGTGACTAGGCTGTGTAGTAAATGGTGGCAGGGCTATCCTGTAACTGCCCTCCCTACACATTCCTGCTGGAGATCTACTCAAGAATTCAGAAAGTCTCCTTTGCAACACACACGTAACCACTGCCCTGCCCCCGCACCCTTGTCGGCTCTTGTGTTTTTTTTGTTCAGTTATTTAAGGCAGGGACCCTTTAAGAGGAATGTGAACACATGCAGAGGGTGTGGAATGGAGACATCCAGAAGTTTGTGTCAGTATCCAGGATGATGTTAATACCACAGCACAAACCTCCTTTCTAATGTGAGCAGATTATACCTTTGCTGCATTTGTTGGTAACGTCAGTTTAGTTGGAATGAAGCAATGTAATGTTATAAAGTGCAAACATCACAATCATCACAGTCTAACATCAAACAAATTGAAACACAACTGATCACATCTGAAAGTGAAGTGTTCCAGGTGTGATATCCATATTTGGCAGTGTATGGAGTTTGCACAGTGACTGCCTGGGGGAGTATGAAAGGGTGTGGGTTGTCACAAAAACGTGGTCAGTGTGAAATTCCTCTCCCCTTCACTGAACCACTCACTGACAAGAAGCTGAGGAATTGAGTAGGACACACATACCTTAGAAGGGCAACAGAAGTTTTCAAGTTAGCGATCGCAAGAATGTAGGACCTGAAGCATCATGAATGTTAAATCTGAAAGCTTTTAAGGCTCAAATTACAGCAGCAACTGCATGAAAATCAATTTTACATGTTCCCCATTAGAATGCCGATAAGTAATAAAAGTCCGCACCAGTAACTCTGGTGGATCAGAGTAACAACTCGTGATGTTCAAGCCTGACAAGCTCAAAATGGTCTTGGGGCTTCTAGGAGTTTCGGGCCACCTGATTAAGCTCTGAGAAAGTTGCAGGCTCCAATCTAAGCTCTTATTGTTCCTGGTGCCTTTCATTTCTAAGGCAGAGGATGGAGTAGAGATTAAGTTCAAGGCAGAGGTGATCAGAGGGATGGGGAAGGTTACAGAGATCAGGAGGAGGGAGGCTGTGCAGGGATTTGAATCTAGGAGTGAGAACATTTAGCACAATTTGATGAGAGGAGCTATGATGTGGAGGAGTTGGTGTTGGACTGGGGTGGACAAAGTTAAAAATCACACAACACCAGGTCTGTTTGGAAGCACTAGCTTTGGGAGTGCTCACCTGGGGAAGGTGCAGTGCTCCCAAATAAACCTGTTAGACTATATCCTAGTGTTGTGTGATTTTTAACTTTAGAATTTGATGAGATTGAGCCTCAGGTTTAGATTAGATTACTTACAGTGTGGAAACAGGCCCTTCGGCCCAACAAGTCCACACCGACCCGCTGAAGCACAACCCACCCAAACCCATTCCCCTACGTTTATCCCTTCACCTAACACTACGGGCAATTTATCCTGGCCAATTCACCTAACCTGCACACTTTTTGGATTGTGGGAGGAAACCGGAACACCCGGAAAAAAACCCAGGCAGACACGGGGAGAATGTGCAAACTCCACACAGTCAGTCATCTGAGGCAGGAATTGAACCCGGGTCTCTGGCACTATGAGGCAGCAGTGCTAACCGCCCTACTGAGAGTTTACTGAGAGTGGATTATGGGAAGTTGGTCAGGCATGTGTAGATACACTGCTGGGAGGTCTAGACGCTAGAATTACAACTAAGTCCCTCAGGGGTGAGGGCAGGAATTACTCCTTCACACATACAAATCTGAAAAAACTCTCCTCAGAAAGCCAGTGAGGCTACCTTAAATTAATAAATTGAAAACTAAAATTTGGAGGCAAGAGTATTAAACTGTATGAAAACAGTTAAGAGCAGTTACAATCTGACTAAATAGTGTAATATGCTCAAGGATCTGAACGGTTCACTCCTCTTGCTATGAGAGATTTTGGTAAGGTTCTACTGCTATGTTCTCAAATAATGTTTGATTGTGTTGACACGCTGTATGGCCTCCCATACATCATGCCCTAGCCAGATTCTGCAGACACCAGAAGATGTTTTGTGTTCACCCAAATACAGCACTGTCACTCCCACCTGAATATACAGATCTGGGTAAAATGATTAAGATTACTCACTGAGTTAGTGGCTTATGAACGACATGCATGAACTCCTGCAAACACAAAAGTCCATAAGATCTTGTCAGCACTGAGTGTTTAATCAGCCTTTTTCACACTGATGTACAAGAGTAATGATACCATGCTTGTGTGTGACTGAAGTAGGAACCTAGCCAACATGGCCTAACGATGTCACAGTAACTGTGGAGAATTCCACTCTCTGCTGCTGTGTCCGAAAGTTTCCATACAGTACTCAGGCAGTATCTGAAGCAGCTGAAATCTCATACATTTTCAAACATATTACCTCACAC
Organism: Hemiscyllium ocellatum; assembly: GCF_020745735.1. Classification (NCBI taxonomy): domain Eukaryota; kingdom Metazoa; phylum Chordata; class Chondrichthyes; order Orectolobiformes; family Hemiscylliidae; genus Hemiscyllium; species Hemiscyllium ocellatum. Next base: position 53,968,172 of record NC_083426.1, read on the forward strand.
CCTTTGGTGATAGTGACAGATTTCCAAACACAAAAAGTAAACAAGACAGTAATTCAGCTGTGGCAATGGAACATCACTCCCTTGCCTCAGCTTATCCTTTCAGAAAGTGCTCAGCAGGAGCTGGATGGCAGATCCACCTGGGCTTCAGGTGAGAGGTTGTTTTTGGGTTCTGTTGATACTGAGTGGCCTTCCACCAGGCTCAGTGCTGTGCTCTCCAGCTCATTGCTCATCAGGCAAGCTTCTGCCATCTCACTCACAGTCATTGCAACGAAGGCTGGGTCACTAGCCAGTTCCTGTAATCCTCGGGCTGTCAGCACCTTTAATGGGAGAAACAGAATGTGAGAAATCCCATGGAGACCAACACTACCCCTTCCTCATTGGTCAACTGGAGAAGTGGGTGAAGAGACTGATTTTTCTGACCTTTTAGAACACTTAAGCCCTGGGCTCAAAGGTCAGGAAAAATAAATCAGGATAATGTTATGAGGACAGATTGAGTAGAGTAGGTTTGTACTCCCTTGGTAAAATCAGGGTAAAAACAATGACTGCAGATGCTGGAAACCAGATTCTGGATTAGTGGTGCTGGAAGAGTACGGCAGTTCAGGCAGTATCCGAGGAGCAGTAGTACATGGTACTCCCTTGGGTACAGGAAATTAAAGGATAATTTAATTGAGATATTTAAGATGAGGAAAAGGTTTGAAAGGATTAACAGAGGTAACTTATTTGCATCAAAGCCTGGTGTGGGGTGGTATCCGGTGCAAAGGGCAAAACAGAGCTAGGCTGTTCAGCGGTGGATACACTGAGCAAAGGGGCTGAAGATCGTCATCTGTTAACAAAAGAAGTAGTCTCAGCTTTACAACGGGAGGTGGGAGGGGATTTTCCCAAGTCCTTGCCCCTCCAATCACCCCTCTAACGTCTTGGTCAGACTGAGGCTTACGCATGACACAGGGTTCCCCCAAGAACCTGCCACTATCTGATTGACCCCTCGGTCATAGTGTCAGAGCTGGAAGAGGACTTGTTAGGTAAGTGAAGATGAATCTTATTCAGCAGTAATCAGAATAGAATGGAAGAATATCCTTTATTGTTGAGGCCTGCAGTACCGTGGTTACTGAAGGGGCTGATGACCCTGACAGGGAGAGTGCTATATAGTCAGGGAGTGCCAGTTTTTAATGTGGATTCTTTAGGCAACTTGGATCTGGATTTTCTAAATGGAGGCCTGGAGTACAAAATAAAGGAAGTTCTACTGAACATCTGATAAAATACTGGTTCAGTATCAATGTGTAGTATTGTGTCTAATTGTGGGCAGTGTATTTCAGGAAAAATGGAACTATATTGGTGAAGGTGCTGAAAAACTACATGAGGATAGTTGCAGAAATGAGGACGTGTGGATTGGAGAACCTGTGGCTGCTGTCCTAGGAGATCTTCAGAATTCTAAGGGATTTGAATAGAGTTAGAACATAGAACATAGAAAAATACAGCACAGTACAGGCCCTTCGGCCTCGATGTTGCGCCGACCCAAGCCCAAACCTCCAACTCACCCTCAATGCCATACCTCCATATTTTTTACAGTAGCCTACCATGGGGAACCTTATCAAATGCCTTACTAAAATCCATATACACCACATCTACTGCTTTACCCTCGTCCACCTCCTTAGTCACCTTCTCAAAGAATTCAATAAGGTTTGTGAGGCACGACCTGCCCTTCACAAAGCCATGCTGACTATCCTTGATCACATTATTCCTATCCAGATGTTCATAAATCCTATCCCTTACAATTCTCTCTAAGACTTTGCCCACAACAGAAGTGATTTCAGAGAAAGATAAGATAAGGTAAAAGGCCATTTTTTACACAGAGAATGGTTCGTGTTTGGAATGCACTGACTGAGACCTTGTGTACCTTTAAAACTGAGATAGACTCTTGGTCAGGAGAGGAATCAAGAATTATGGGAAAAGGGCAGGAAAGTGGATGTGAAGAATGTTGGATCAGCCATGATCATAATGGATGCTAGAGCAGATTTGATGGGCCAAATGGCCTACTCCTTCTCCTATTTCCTGTGGCCTAATGGTCTTATGGGCTGTGGAGGGTAAGGGCTTGTGACATGGCAAATATTGAGCGATGAGGCAATGACAGTGATGAGGCTAACCCCTTGGAACATGATGCTGTACCTGTTTTATCAGACTGTTAACAGTTTGACATCTTGCCAAGTTCTCGAGTTTGCGATGGTACTCACAGATTTGGTTCATGTCCACACTCTGAGCAAAAAAAAACAATTTATCTTAGAGAGTTCGATAGCAGCAGGTACATGAAGACCATGACTGAATCACATCATATAAGCGCGGTCACCGGGCCCAGTATAGGTGTGATATGCAGAAACCGGGCCCAGTGTGGGTGTGATATACAGACACCGGGCCCAGTGTGGGCATGATATACAGACACCGGGCCCAGTGTGGGCATGATATACAGAACCGGGCCCAGTGTGGGTGTGATATACAGACATCGGGCCCAGTGTGGGTGTGATATACAGACATCGGGCCCAGTGTGGGTGTGATATACAGACATTGGGCCCAGTTTGGGCGTGATATACAGACACCGGGCCCAGTGTGGGTGTGACATATGGACACCGGGCCCAGTGTGGGTGTGATATACAGATACTGGGCCCAATGTGGTTGTGATATACAGACACCGGGCCCAGTGTGGTTGTGACATACAGACACCGGGCCCTGTGGGGGTGTGATATACAGAAACCGGGCCCAATATGGATGTGATATACAGAAACCAGGCCCAGTGCGGATGTGACATACAGAAACTGGGCCCAATGTAGGTGTGATATACAGTCACCGGGCCCAGTGTGGGTGTGATATACAGACGCCGGGCCCAGTGAGGGTGTGATATACAGACGCCGGGCCCAGTGAGGGTGTGATATACAGACACCGGGCCCAGTGTGGATATGACATACAGACACCGGGCCCAGTGTGGGTGTGATATACAGACACCGGGCCCAGTGTGGGTATGATATATAGACACCGGGCCCAATGTGGGTGTGATATACAGAAACCGTGCCCAGTGTGGGTGTGATATACAGACACCGGGCCCAATGTAGGTGTGATATACAGACACCGGTCCCAGTGTGGGTGTGATATACAGACACCGGGCCCAGTGTAGGTGTGATATACAGACACCGGTCCCAGTGTGGGTGTGATATACAGACACCACGCCCAATGTGGGTGTGATATATAGACACGGGGCCCAGTGTGGATGTGATATACAGACACTGGGCCCAGTGTGGATGTGATATACAGACACTGGGCCCAGTGTGGGTGTGACATACAGACACTGGGCCCAATGTAGGTATGATATACAGACACCGGGCCCAGTGTGGATGTGACATACAGACACTGGGCCCAGTGTGGGTGTGACATACAGACACCGGGCTCAGTGTGGGTATGATATACAGACACTGGGCCCAAAGTGGGTGTGATATATAGACACCGGGCCCAGTGTGGGCGTGATATACAGACACCAGGCCCAGTGTGGGCGTGACATACAGACTCCGGGCCCAATATAGGTGTGATATACAGACTCCGGGGCCAGTGTGGATGTGACATACAGACGCCGGGCCCAATGTGGGTGTGATATGCAGACACCGGGCCCAGTGTGGATTTGATATACAAAAATCAGGCCCAATTTGGTGTGATATACAGAGACCGGGCCCAGTGTGGTCGTGACATACAGTCACTGGGCCCAATGTGGGTGTGATATACAGACACCGGGCCCAGTGTGGTCGTGACATACAGACACCGGGCCCAGTGTGGGTGTGATATACAGACACCGGGCCCAGTGTGGCTGTGACATACAGACACCGGGCCCAGTGTGGATATGACATACAGACACCGGGCCCAGTGTGGGTGTGATATACAGACACCGGGCCCAGTGTGGGTATGATATATAGACACCGGGCCCAATGTGGGTGTGATATACAGAAACCGTGCCCAGTGTGGGTGTGATATACAGACACCGGGCCCAATGTAGGTGTGATATACAGACACCGGTCCCAGTGTGGGTGTGATATACAGACACCGGGCCCAGTGTAGGTGTGATATACAGACACCGGTCCCAGTGTGGGTGTGATATACAGACACCACGCCCAATGTGGGTGTGATATATAGACACGGGGCCCAGTGTGGATGTGATATACAGAGACCGGGCCCAGTGTGGTCGTGACATACAGTCACTGGGCCCAATGTGGGTGTGATATACAGACACCGGGCCCAGTGTGGTCGTGACATACAGACACCGGGCCCAGTGTGGGTGTGATATACAGACACCGGGCCCAGTGTGGCTGTGACATACAGACACCGGGCCCAGTGTGGATATGACATACAGACACCGGGCCCAGTGTGGGTGTGATATACAGACACCGGGCCCAGTGTGGGTATGATATATAGACACCGGGCCCAATGTGGGTGTGATATACAGAAACCGTGCCCAGTGTGGGTGTGATATACAGACACCGGGCCCAATGTAGGTGTGATATACAGACACCGGTCCCAGTGTGGGTGTGATATACAGACACCGGTCCCAGTGTGGGTGTGATATACAGACACCACGCCCAATGTGGGTGTGATATATAGACACGGGGCCCAGTGTGGATGTGATATACAGACACTGGGCCCAGTGTGGATGTGATATACAGACACTGGGCCCAGTGTGGGTGTGACATACAGACACTGGGCCCAATGTAGGTATGATATACAGACACCGGGCCCAGTGTGGATGTGACATACAGACACTGGGCCCAGTGTGGGTGTGACATACAGACACCGGGCTCAGTGTGGGTATGATATACAGACACTGGGCCCAAAGTGGGTGTGATATATAGACACCGGGCCCAGTGTGGGCGTGATATACAGACACCAGGCCCAGTGTGGGCGTGACATACAGACTCCGGGCCCAATATAGGTGTGATATACAGACTCCGGGGCCAGTGTGGATGTGACATACAGACGCCGGGCCCAATGTGGGTGTGATATGCAGACACCGGGCCCAGTGTGGATTTGATATACAAAAATCAGGCCCAATTTGGTGTGATATACAGAGACCGGGCCCAGTGTGGTCGTGACATACAGTCACTGGGCCCAATGTGGGTGTGATATACAGACACCGGGCCCAGTGTGGTCGTGACATACAGACACCGGGCCCAGTGTGGGTGTGATATACAGACACCGGGCCCAGTGTGGCTGTGACATACAGACACCGGGCCCAGTGTGGATGTGATATACAGACACCGGGCTCAGTGTGGGTATGATATACAGACACTGGGCCCAAAGTGGGTGTGATATATAGACACCGAGCCCAGTGTGGGTGTGATATACAGACACCGGGCCCAGTATGGATGTGACATACAGACACCGGGCCCAGTGTGGGTGAGATATACAGACACCCTCCCAGTGTGGGTGTGATATACAGATATCTGGCCCAGTGTGGGTGTGATATACAGACACGGGGCCCAGTATGTTGTGATATACAGACACCAGTCCCCGTGAGGGCATTATATATAGACAGTGTATCTTGTGTTTCAGATATACTCAGTGTTGAAGTACACAGATACTTGTGCAGATGGAGAGGTATACAGAGCCAGTACACAATGTGCATGATATCCAGTGTGTATGAAATTCAGACACTGTATTGAGTGTGTGTGATATTAGAGATGTTCTTCCCATGTTTGCAGCATACAGATACTATACCAATGTGTGCATGATATACAGACTGTACCTAGTGTGTGACATGCAAACATCGCACCTGATGTGTGTATGTGTCAAACACTGTACCCATTGTGTGATTATCCACACACTATACCCAGTGTTTGAGATATACAGACATTGTACACAATGTGTGTGATATGCAGGCACTATATAGAAGATGGTAAGTGATCAAAGTTTCATCTATTGATCTGTTATGAAATGTGGTGAAACTTAAGAGAATAAAATATTAAACACAGAGGAACCTCGATTATCCGGCATTTGATTATCCGAACATCGCATTATCTGGCAAGATCACAAGGTCCCAATGCTCAGCTAAACTCTGTTTTGATAATCTGGAATTCAATTAACCGAACCAAATATTCCCCACCTGTATCCTTCGGGTAATCGAGGTTCCGCTGTCGTTATAAATGTTAAATCGTCATTATTGAACTAGACAGCAGCAGTAAGGAAACTGGGAAGGGAGAGTTTACCTGGTGGGAAATGGCTCCTATAGTGTACAGTGTGCTGTGAATGAGCTGTCTTGCTGAGTTGCCTATCCTCAACTGAGACTCTTTATAAAGATGTCTGCTGGGCCTAAGGACTGATTTTGCATTCGCGCTCGTCCTGATTGCTTTTACCACAAGCCTGTCTCCCAAGCCACCTCGATTACCTAGGCTCTTCACATTAACAGGCTACTATCAATAGCTCCCCTGCTGTACCATTACCTGGTCGCTTTGTGGTAACAATGTTGGTGTTGTCGTGTCTCTTTTCACTCTCTTGGTGTCTGTTGTTTCTGACCAAGTTTTCTGTACTTGACGGTTGGGGTATGGCTCTGGAGCTGTCAGAACAGTTCATTAATCAGTGATTAATACACAACTCTGGAACACCATTAAACACTGTAAAAAGCAAAGAAAGACATGTGTTTTCATAGCACTGAACATGAGGGCCCATAGCAATTTCAGCCAATTAAATCAGTCCCAAGTCTGGTAACTGTTGTTATGCAGGAAACCCAGCAGACAATTTACAACTAGTAAGATCCCACAACCAGTTATGATGTTATAATCCATTTGCATTATTAGTTGAGGGATAAATATTGGCCAGAACTGCCCTGCTGTTCTTCCAGGGTCATTAATGGGCTATTTCGTTATCATTAAGAGGGTAGCAGAGGCCTATATTCTGTGGTCACATCTCCAGTGTGGGACTTGAACCCAGAACCTTATGGCTCGGGGTTGAGAGTATTCCCATAATGCCAGACTGACACTGTCAAATAAAACAGCGTCTTGATGTTGGTCTATCACATAGGGGTTTCTGTGCAGCTGATCAGCATTAGAACAGCAGTCACTCAGTCACACTATACCATTATCTGGGGCCTCTGAAAATTCCCAACCACATTCATACAGTGAGTTACACTAGATAAAGAGGCCATTCAGCCCACCTGCTATTTGTCAGTTGTAATAATCCATCTGTTTTGGAAAAGCCTTGAGACCTGCGGGTGCTAGAAATCCGAAACAAAATGAGAAATTGCTGGAAAAACTCAGCAGGTCTGGCAGCATCTGTGGACAGAAATCAGAATTAACGTTTCACGTCCAGTGACCTTTCCGCAGTACTGAGGAAGAGTCATCGGACCTGAAACATTAATTCTAATTTCTCTTCAAAGATGCTGCCAGACCTGTTGAGTTTTTCCAGCAATTTCTGTTTTTGTTCCAAATTTCCAGCATCCACAGTTATAGAGTCATAGAGATGTACAGCACGGAAACAGACCCTTCAGTCCAACCTATTCACACCAACCAGATATCCCAACCCAATCTAGTCCCACCTGCCACTACCTGGCCCATATCCCTCCGACCCCTTCCTATTCATATACCCATCCAAATGCCTTTTAAACGTTGTAATTGTACCAGCCTCCACCACTTCTTCTGGCAACTCATTCCATATACGTACCACCCCTTGTGAAAATATTGCCCTTAGGTCTCTTTTATATTTTTCCCCTCTCACCCTAAACCTATGCCCTCTAGTTCTGGACTCCCCCACGATAGGGAAAATACTTTATCTATTTATCCTGTCTATGCCCCTCATGACTTTATAAACCTCCATAAGGTCACCCCTCAGCCTCCAATGCTCCAGCCCTAGTCTGTTCAGCCTCTCCCTATAGCTCAAATTCTCCAACCTTGGCAAAATCCTTGTAAATTTTTTCTGAACCCTTTCAAATTTCACAACATCTTTCCGATAGAAAGGAGACCAGAATTGCACGCAATATTCCAACAGTGGCCTAACCAATGTCCTGTATAACTGCAACATGACCTCCCAACTCCTGTACTCAATACTCTGACCAATAAAGAAAAGCATACCAAACGCCTTCTTCACTGACCTATCTACCTGCAACTCCACTTTCAAGGAGCTATGAACCTGCACTCCAAGGTCTCTTTGTTCAGCAACACTCCCTAGGACCTTACCATTAAGTGTATAAGTCCTGCTAAGATTTGCTTTTCCAAAATGCAGCACCTCACATTTATCTAAATTAAACTCCATCTGCCACTTCTCAGCCCATTGGCCCATCTGATCAAGATCCCATTGTAATCTGAGGTAACCTTCTTTGCTGTCCACTACACCTCCAATTTTGGTGTCATCAGCAAACTTACTAACTATACCTCTTATGCTCACATCCAAATCAATAATATAAATGATGAAAAGTAGTGAACCCAGCACCGATCCTTGTGGCACTCCACTGATCACCAGTCTCTAGTCTGAAAAACAGCCCTTCATCACCACTACCCTCTGTCTTCTACCTTTGAGCCAGTTCTGTATCCAAATGGCTAGTTCTCCCTGTATTCCATGAGATCTAACCTTGCTAATCAGTCTCCCATGGAGAACCTTGTCGAACACCTTACTGAAGTCCATATAGATCACATCTACTGCTATGTCCTCATCAATCCTCTTTGTTATTTCTTCAAAAAACTCAATCAAGTTTGTGAGTCATGATTTCCCATGCACAAAGCCTAATCAGTCCTCGCCTTTCCAAGTACATCCTGTCCTTCAGGATTCCCTCCAACAATGTGCCCACCACCGATGTCAGACTACCACCCTTCTTAAACAGTGGCACCACGTTTGCCAACCTCCAGTTTTACGGCACCTCACCTGTGACTATCGATGATACAAATATCAAGAGGCCCAGTAATCACTTCTCTAGCTTCCCACAGAGTTCTAGGATATACCTGATCAGGTCCTGGGGATTTATCTATTTTTATGCATTTCAAGATATCCAGCACTTTCTCCTCTGAAATATGGACATTTTTGAAGGTGTCACCATCTATTTCCCTACATTCTATATCTTACATATCCTTTTCCACAGTAAATACTGATGCAAAATACTTGTTTAGAATCTCCCTCGTCTCCTGCGGCTCCACACAAAGGCCGCCTTGCTGATCTTTGACAGGGAGAAAGTGAGGACTGCAGATGCTGGAGTCCAGAGTTGAAAAGTGTGATGCTGGAAAAGCACAGCAGGCCAGATAGCATCCGAGGAGCAGGAGAATAGCGTTTCCGGCATTACCCTTTCTTCATTAAGGATCTCAGCGTTTTAAGTTGATCTTAACCTACTGTGGATCCTCTTGCAAGGATGCCTACCTTGAAGAAGCTTTCCTCCTCCCTCTACAAGGATCTCAGTGTTTAATGAAGAAGGGCTTATGCCTGAAACGTCGATTCTCCTGCTCCTCGGATGCTGCCTAGCCTGCTGATCTTTGACAGGCCCTATTCTCTCCCTAGTTACCCTTTTGTCCTTAATGTATTTGCCAAAGCTATCTCATGACCCCTTTTTGCCCTCCTGATTTCACTCTTAAATATACTCCTACTGCCTTTATACTCTTCTAACGATTCACTCGATCTATCCTGTCTGTACCTGACATATGCTTCCTTCTTTTTCTCAACCAAACCCTCAATTTCTTTACTCATCCAGCATTCCCTATACCTACCAGCCTTCCCTTTCACCCTGACAGGAATATACTGTCTCTGGATTCTCATTATCTCATTTCTGAAGGCTTCCCATTTTCCAGCCATCCCTTCACCTGCGAACATCTGTCCCCAAATAGCTTTCAAAAGTTCTTGCCTAATACCATCAAAATTGGCCTTTCTACAACTTAGAACTTCAACTTTTAGATCTGGTCTATCCTTTTCCATCACTATTTTAAAACTAATAGAATTATGGTCGCTGGCCCCAAAGTACTCCCCACTGACACCTCAGTCACCTGCCCTGCCTTATTTCCCAAGAGTAGGTCAGGTTTTGCATCTTCTCTAGTAGGTCCATCCACATACTGAATCAGAAAATTTTCTTGTACACAATTAACAAAAACCTCTCCATCTAAACCCTTAACACTATAAAAGTCAGAGTCCATGTTTGGAAAGTTAAAATCCCCTACCATAACCACCATATTATTCTTACAGATAACTGAGATCTCCTTACAAACTTGTTTCTCAATTTCCCTCTGACTATTCGGGGGGTCTATAATACAATCCCAATAAGGTGATCATCCCTTTCTTATTTCTCAGTTCCACCCAAATAACTTCCCTGGATGTATCTCCGGAAATGTCCTCCCTCAGCACAGCTGTAATGCTATCCCTTATCGAAAATGCCATTCCCCCTCCTCTCTTGCTTCCCTTTCTGTCCCTCTTGTAGCATTTGTTTCAGTTTTGATTTCCCCAGTTTTTTCATTAATTGAATCTTGTTAGTTGAAACAGGTTGTTCCTATTTGTGAGGAGGGGCTATCATGGTTAACACTCCTTCCCTCATTGTCCATGCTCTCAGCATCATCCACGCATCCCAGAGCCACGTCATCCTCATGGAGATGTGAAAATAAAGGAAAATATATTTTGGAAAATTCCTCTCCAGCCCCATTTGACAAGCAAAACCAGAGATCCCATGCATTGCATTTAATAAGTTACTTCCCTCTCTAGGATTCAATCTCCACCTCAGTCAGGAACTGGTCCAGCTCCATCTTGAAGTCAGCATTAACCACACCAAGCAACAACATATTCCAAAGAACACTGCTCTCTGGAAATAGAAATGCCCCAACATCCGGTGCATTCCTGATTTTAGATAGTTTAATTTTAGGTCTGCTGAACCTCCCATGTCTATTAAACTGGAATAATGCATCAATGCAGACAATACCTAGCCCCAGCCGACACCTAACATTTTCTCGATTTTTCACATAATCCTGTGGGTAGTGATGAATTAGCAAGATAGAAACTATTAGAAAGAATGTGATAACTGGATACTTGGGTATTCTTGAGCAGAGTCAACATGGTTTTATGAAAGAGAAATCCTTGGACAAATGTGCTGAAGTTTTTGAGGGTGTTAATTCTATCATAAATCTAGGAGAACCAGTGGATGTGGATATTTTAAGGCTTTTGATAAGGTCTTATACAGAAGTTGAGTAAGTAAAGTTAGATTAGGGGTAGTGAATCAGCATGGAATGAGAATTAGTTAACAGACAGAAAGACAGACAGTAGGAGTAGATGGATTTTTCCCACGATGGGGTGCCACCAGTATGAGACTTGGGGCACCGCTATTAACACAATTAGTTTATGGAATCAAAAGTAATACTTCCAAATTTACCAATGACATAAAATTAGATGAGGAAACTTCAAGTGCAGTTAAACAGGCTAAGCAAGAACATGGCAGGTAGAATATAATGTGAATAAGTGAAGTTTAGATTAGATTACTTAGTGTGGAAACAGGCCCTTCGGCCCAACAAGTCCACACTGACCCTCCATTCCCCTACATTTACCCTTTCACCTAACACTACAGGCAATTTAGCATGGCCAATTCACCTAATCTGCACATGTTTGGACTGTGGGAGGAAACCGGAGCACCCGGAGGAAACCCACGCAGACACGGGGAGAACGTGTAAACTCCACACAGTCAGTCGCCTGAGGCGGGAATTGAACCCAGGTCTCTGGCGCTGTGAGGCAGCAGTGCTAACCACTGTGCCACCGTGCCGCCCACTTTTTAAATAGCAACATTGAAAATCCTTGATAACAGCGATGAGAGTGGGAAGTTACTCACTTTGGTCGAAAAAAAGGACAAATTATTTCTGAAACAGAGAGGTTAGGAAGTACCGGCACCCAAGGGACCTTGGAATCTTTGTTCATGAGTTGCTAAAACCTAGCAAGAAGATACAGCAAGCGATTAGGAAGTCAAATGGTTTGTTGGAGATGTGAGCATAGGTATCTGGCGGTGATTGTATTGAGCATAGTGAGACTGCACCTGGAGTATGGAGTCATGTCTCCCTATTGAAGGAAGGTACATATAGAGGGAATGCACCGACAGAATTTCACCAGATAAATCCCTGGGATGGTGGGACTTTTTTATGAGGACAGTTAAGGAAGCTGGGCCTATAGTTATGAGAATTTGAAACTATTACAGGTGATCTCATTGACATTTACAAAATGCTGACAGGACACTGAAGGGTGGGTGACAATGGGATCTTGCTCTATGCTAGGAATTATGGGAAGTAATATCAGGTAAAAGGGCAGGCCATTTAAAACTGGGATGGGAAGGAACTTCTTTAATCAGAGGGTGGTAGGTCTTTAGGTAGAGATAGAGAATTACAGTCATTAAGCATGTTTAAGTCATAAATTGAGAAGCTTCTGGACACTAATGATATGAAGGTATCGTGCGAGAAAGAGGCATTGAGGTTATTGGCCATGAGGTGATTGACTCATCAGATTGAATGACCTACTCTATTGTCCCTATTCTGTTAAACAGACCATTATTTGGTAAGAGGTGGGAGAGGAGTTTTCTCTGATACTTACTATTTCAGTGGTACAGATGTGAGGGAGGTCTTACAGATGTGCAGACAGTCATACTTACCTGGCAGTCGAACTGGGGCTTGTCTGACCCTGCCCACTTGAGCTTTGTCTTCACCTGTGCATTGAAATGTTGTAATTTCCTTCTTAAACTCATCTTCATAGGTAACCCTGCAACAGAGTGACAGGGTCAGAGTGTCAGACAGTCTCCTGGAGAGTCAATACACTTGAAGCACACATCCTCCCTCTCCACCCCCCCAACCTAGAAAACCTGTTCAGGAGCTAATGGAGACCTTCAATATGGTTTCTCACCACAGCCAGACAATCAAGGAGCAACATGTGTGTGATAAGACATTCCAAATTTGACATTTAAGAATGAAGTCAAAGATGAATGGAATGGGAATATTCTCAATATGCTGACATCCACTATCTGTAAACAATATGACAGCCATATTACTGCAGCTAACGCTTGAACTCCAAGAGAGTTGGTGTCAGACTCTCCATTTATGACAACAGTCAGGCAGACAACAGCAATTTCCCAAAAGGCAGTGACAATTCTGTGCCTTCTCACCCGATAGAGGACAGCTAACGCTCAATCCACAGCCGGGCTCCCTGTACCCAGCACAGTGCCTACAGCCAGGCTCCCTGTACCCAGCATAGTGTCCACGGTCAGGCTCTCTGTACCCAGCACAGTGCCCACGGCTGGGCTCCCTGTACCCGGCACAGTGCCCATGGCCGGGCTCCCTGTACCCAGCACAGTGCCCACGGCCAGGCTCCCTGTACCCAGCACAGTGCCCACGGCCGGGCTCCCTGTACCTAGCATAGTGTCCACGGCCAGGCTCCCTGTACCCAGCACAGTGCCCACGGCCAGGCTCCCTGTACCCAGCATAGTGTCCATAGCCGGGCCCCTTATACCCAGCACAGTGCCCACGGCCGGGCTCCCTGTACCCGGCACAGTGCCTACAGCCAGGCTCCCTATACCCAGCACAAGTGTCCATGGCCGGACTCCCTGTACCCAGTACAATGTCCAAATAAAGAGGAGAATATAAGTGACTGCAAAATCATCCAAATAACTCGCAATCTCTCAATAACGTGGTCAGTGGAAAGTGCTTGTGACAGTGTGGGGAATCCTTTGTGAAGATGGAGAGTTGGATGGGGGACAACGTGCACGTGAGGGTGGGGTATTGGATTGGGTAGAGTGTCTGTGAGAGGGTGGGGTGTTGAATGGGGTACAGTGTGTGTGTGAGGGTGGGGTGTTGGATGGGGCACAATGTGTGAGAGTGGATGGGGAGCAGTGTGTGAGGTTGGGGGATGGATAGGGCACAGTGTGTGAGGGGGTGGGGAGTTGGATGGGGTACAGTGTGTGAGGGGGCGGCAACTCAATGGAGTGCAGTGTGAGAGAGAGGATGGGGACTCAATGGAGTGCAGTGTGTGAGGGGGTGGGAATGCAATGGAGGACAGTGTATGAGGGGGTGGGGTCTCAAAGGAGTGCAGTGTGTGAGGGGGTGGGGTCTCAATGGAGTGCAGTGTGTGAACGGGTGGGGTCTCAATGGAGTGCTGTGTGTGAGGGGGTGGGGTCTCAATGGAGTGTAGTGTGTGAGGGGCTGGGGTCTCAAAGAAGTGCAGTGTGTGAGGGGGTGGGGATGGAATGGAGTGCTGTGTGTGAGGGGGTGGGGTCTCAATGGAGTGTAGTGTGTGAGGGGGTGGGGATGCAATGGAGGACAGTGTATGAGGGGGTGGGGTCTCAATGGAGTGTAGTGTGTGAGGGGCTGGGGTCTCAAAGAAGTGCAGTGTGTGAGGGGGTGGGAATGCAATGGAGGACAGTGTATGAGGGGGTGGGGTCTCAATGGAGTGCAGTGTGTGAGGGGGTGGGGTCTCAAAGGAGTGCAGTGTGTGAGGGGGTGGGGATGGAATGGAGTGCAGTGTGTGAGGGGGTGGGGTCTCAAAGGAGTGCAGTGTGTGAGGGGGTGGGGATGGAATGGAGTGCAGTGTGTGAGGGGGTGGGGTCTCAATGGAATGCCATGCATGAGGGGGTGGGGTCTCAATGGAGTACAGTGTGTTAGAGGGTGGGGTCTCAAAGGAGTGCAGTGTGTGAGGGGGTGGGATCTCAATGGAGTGCAGTGTGTGAGGGGTGGGGTCTCAATGGAGTGCAGTGTGTGAGAGGTGGGGTCTCAATGGAGTGCAGTGTGTGAGGGGTGGGGTCTCAATGGAGTGCAGTGTGTGAGAGGGTGGGGTCTCAATGGAGCACAGTGTATGAGGGGGTGGGGATGTAATGGAGTGCAGTGTGTGAGGGGTGGGGTCTCAATGGTGTGCAGTGTGTGGGGGGGGTGGGATCTTAATGGAGTGCAGTGTGTGAGAGGGTGTGGTCTTAATGGAGTGCAGTGTGTGAGGGGGTGGGGATGCAATGGAGTGCAGTGTGTGAGGGGTGGGGTCTCAATGGTGTGCAGTGTGTGGGGGGGGTGGGATCTTAATGGAGTGCAGTGTGTGAGAGGGTGTGGTCTTAATGGAGGACAGTGTGTGAGGGGCTGGGGTCTCAAAGAAGTGCAGTGTGTGAGGGGGTGGGAATGCAATGGAGGACAGTGTATGAGGGGGTGGGGTCTCAAAGGAGTGCAGTGTGTGAGGGGGTGGGGTCTCAATGGAGTGCAGTGTGTGAGAGGGTGGGTGAGGGTACAGTCTGTATGAGAGTGAAAGGATGTCTCTGTTACCTGCTTAGGGCTGTGTTGTTGGCATTGTTTGTGTTTGCGTTGTCAGTTGCTGGGAAGAAGCTGGTTGTGTTAAATGGTGAATCTGTCGGTCTGCTGTGTGGTGATTCAGGCTCCTCTCCTCCACCCTCTGATTTACTGAATTGAAGCGGCCGTTGACTTGTCACGTGTTGCTGCAAGGAGCTACTTCTGTCCATCGGATAGGAATCAGACTGTCCTCCAAACAGACCACCAGTTCTCTGCAAAGACAAAATTCAAAGGGGATTGTACCAACACGGAGACAACTGAAATTAATCAGATCTCAATGGTTACCCCATGAAAAAGAAAATCCAAATATTTCTGTTTTTGTCAAATTTGGAACAAATAGACATGGCAGATACATGCTGAAAAATGTGTTGCTGGAAAAGCGCAGCAGGTCAGGAAGAAGGGCTTATGCCCGAAACGTCGATTCTCCTGCTCCTTTGATGCTGCCTGACCTGCTGAGCTTTTCCAGCTACACATTTTTCAGCTCTGATCTCCAACATCGGCAGTCCTCACTTTCTCCATGGCAGATACATGGCCAAGTCCTGTCCTGATCAGTCTGCCTTTTGAGGGGGCTATTAATCAGCAGTGCTATAAACACCTTGGCTTTGTGATTGCTAACATTACCTTGGGAGCTATAATTATTTTAATGAGTACTTGGAAGTTACTATTACTTAATATGAGCATTCAGGTGTTATATTACTCACTATGGCTGTTTAGGCCTTATTACCACTCTTCATAACTGTGTGGGAGTTATGATTCACAATGAGTATGTGGGAGTTATCATTACTCACTGAGTTTTGAGGAGTTATTTTTATTCACTGGGTGTATGGGTGCTGTTATTACTCATTATGAGTATTCAGGACTCAGTCTTGCTCACTGAGTCTTCGGGAATTACCATGATTCAGAATTATTACTCCCAATGAGTGTTCCAGAGTTATCATTGATCATTATGAGATATTATTGCTCACTGTGCGTGTTTGGGACTTATCATTACTTATCATTACATGTACTCCCTCATTAATCACTGTGAGGCATTAGGACTCTCTGTGAGTATTGGGAATGATTATTGTTGTGGGGTATCATTGCTCATTGTGAGTGCTTGGGAGATATTACTCCACACTGACTCTCACCATTATCCAAAATAAATCTTTAACTTTTGCCATTCTTCAGCATGAACGTTTTAGAGTCTCTGTTGTTACTGTGGGAGCTACATTCACTGTCATTGTCAATCATGACTCTGCCACAATAAGGTGGGATGTTCTGACCTGTGATCTGGTGGAATGTACACACTCTCAATGCTGAACGAATTCCTGCAGACAGTTTCTTCTTGTAAATGAAAGATCATCGCCATGGAAACCGTCATCAACCAAGCAACAAGTCCTGTGGAGTGACTCACCCTGTAAATTGTTTCATCCAAGCCCCCCTCCTCCATTGTTTGGTCTCCTTCCTCTTCAACTGGCAGCTCTCCAGATACAGTTCGATGGAGATTATCACCAACCTCTTCCTCAATACTGCGCAATCCAGCCTAACATGGAAGCAGGATGAAAGGTCAAGCATTGTATCACACCTCTCAGGTATCCGATTCATCCCTTAACAGTCCCGCTCAACCTCTACTATTTTATCTCCTACAGAGGGAGGCATTGGCCCAGTACAATTAGTGGTAGACCATTAATCTAGCTAGTATTCTGGGGATCCAGGTTCAAAAATAAAAAGTCTGGATTGAAGAGTCTAATGATGGCCATGAAACCATTGTTAATTGTCAGGAAATCCTATCCAGTTGACTGTTGTCCTTTATGGAGGGAAGTCTACTGTCCTTACCTGGTCTGACCTATGTGTGACCCCAGACTAAATCCAAGATGCACGTGCAGGCTATCATGTAAAATGGCCCCTGCTGCAGAACACCCCAATTCTGCTTCTGACAATCGGAGTGGTGTGAATACCAAACAGAAGCAGACACAGAGACTGCCTATTTTCATTGATCGAGCCTCTGCCTCCTTCAGTCTGCTTATGCTGCACCACTGGCATCACCAACTCAGCTTGAATGGTTATAGAACATAGAACAATACAGTGCAGTACAGGCTCTTTGGCCCTCGATGTTGCGCCGACCCAAGCCCACCTAACCTACACTAGCCCACTATCCTCCGTATGCCTATTCAATGCCCATAAAGAGGGAGAGTACACCACTGCTACTGGCAGGGCATTCCATGAACTCACGACTCGCTGAGTAAAGAATCTACCCCTAACATCTGTCCTATACCTACCTCCCCTCAATTTAAAGCTATGCCCCCTTGTAATAGCTGACTCCATACGTGGAAGTCTGTGTCTTTCAGTAGATTTAAAGCAGCTTCAATCTTCAGAAATGCTGGTTTACAATCTCAATTTCAGATTTAGTTTCCATAGAACTTAAAGGATTAGCTTCCCTTTTCAATTAAGATCTGTCTCTAAAAGTACAAGCTTTCAAATCACAGACTTCACCACAGTATGATGCAACCTGACAGATAAATTGCAGTGCAATGTTAGACAGAGAAAAACACCTAAATGGTTCTCCTCATTCGCATCATAGATCATACAGACATTGAGTACAGACCCTTCAGCCCTTTGTCCATGCCAACCAGGTTTCCTCAACTAAACTAGTCCCATTTTCCTGTGTTTGGCCCATGTCCCTCTAAACCTTTCCTGTCCATGTACCTGTCCAAATGTCTTTTAAATGCTGCATTTGTACGTGCCCCTATCACTTCCTCTGGCAGCTTGTTCGATATACAAACCACCCTCTGTGTGAAAATGTTGCCCCTCAGGTCTGCTTTACATCTTTCCCCACTCACCTTAAATCTATGCCCTCTAGTTCTGGAGGGCAGAACCTTGGGGAAAAGGCCTTAGCTATTCTTATCTATGGCCCTCATGATTTTATAAACCTCTCTAAGGTCAACCCTCTGTTTCCTATGCTCCAGGGAACAATGTCTCAGCCTATCCAACCTCTGCTTAGAATTCAAACCTTCCAGTCTCAGTTTGTCAATCTTTTTGCTCTCTTTCCAGTTTAATAACATCATTCCTTTCACAGGGTGACCAGAATTATACTCTTATTTCTAACGTGACCTTACCAATGTCTAGTACAGCTAGAACATGATGCTCCACCTTCTGTACTCTATGCTCTGACCGAAGAAGTCAAGCATGCCAAACGCCTTCTTCACTACCCTGTCAACTTTCAAAGACCAATGTTTTCGAAGCCCTGGATCTCTCTGTTCAACAACATTCCCCAGGGCCCAACCATTAATGTGCAAGTCCTGCCCTGCTTTGTCTCAGCAAAATGAAACACCTGGCATTGTCTGCTTTAAACTCCCATGTGCCATTGTTCAGCCCACTAGCCCAGTTGATCTCGGTCCTGTTGGTTAACCAATCCACTTTGTTACCAATTTTGGTGTCATCTGCAAACTTACTAACCATGCCTCTTATATAAATGATTTGGATGAGAATATAGATGACAAAGAACATGGTCACTTCCTGTCACTGTTTCATTTTCCTTGCCTCTGGCAGACAAGATCTGAACTTGCATCTGATTGATGTCACTTCGTAATTGACTGAAGTGGCTGCACAAGCAAACTGCCCCTAGCATACCCCTTCTCCCTGATCAGCATATTCTCCTACAGCTCTGTTTATTCATAAAAAAGCTGCAGAACAGAAGGGAGCTATTCAGCCCATTGAGACTGTATCAGCTCTTGGATGAGTTAAATCATGAGCCCCACTTGCCCACCTTTTCTCGGCAACTCTAAATAGTTTTCCCTTTCAGATTATAATCTGATTCCCTCTTACACTGGACGGCACCAATGTCCTGGACGGGAGATTTGCTAGAGTACTTCGGGAGGGTTTCAATTAGTTTGGCAGGGGGATGGGAACCAGAGCGACAGATCAGAGGAGAGGGTATTTGTTGAATGGACAGAAATAGAATGCAGAGAGTCTCTCAGGAAGGATACACTGTTGATAAAGGGATGGGTTAAAATGTGTCGGTTTCAACGCTAGGAGTGTCAGGAATAAGAGCGATGAATTTAGAACATGGATCAGTACTTGGGACTACGATGTTGTGGCCAAAACAGAGACACGGATTTCACAGGGACAGAAATAATTTCTGGATGTTCCAGAGTTTAGATCTTTTAAAAAGAACGGGCGGATGGGGAGGTGTAAAGGAGGAGGGGGAGTAGCATGGTGAATTAGATAGTGCATCACAGCTGCAGAAAAGGAGGTGGTTGAGAGTTTGTCTACTGAGTCAGTATGGGTGGATGTCAGTAACAGGAAAGGAGCAGTCAGTTTTTTGGGTGTTTTCTATAAAGTCTCCAATAGCAGCAGAGAGATGGAAGGACAGATTGGACAGTGGATCTTGGAAAGGTGCAGATGCAACAGAGTTGTTGTTACGGGTGATTTCAACTTCCCCAATATTGATTGGAACCTCCTTAGTACAGATGGCCTGGCTGGGCACCTCCTTCGTACAGATGGCCTGGCTGGGCACCTCCTTAGAGCAGATGGTCTGGCTGGGCACCTCCTTAGTACAGATATCCTGGCTGGGCACCTCCTTAGTGCAGATGGCCTGGCTGGGCACCTCCTTAGTGCCGATGGCCTGGCTGGGCACCTCCTTAGTACAGATGGCCTGGCTGGGCACCTCCTCAGTGCCGATGGCCTGGCTGGAGCCGATTTTGTCAGGTGTGTCCAAGAGGGATTCCTGACTCACTATGCAGATAGGCCGAAGGGGAGGGGGAGGCCATATTGGATTTGGTGCTCGGCAATGAGCCAGGCCAGGTGTCAGATCTCTCGATGGGAGAGCATTTCAGTGACAGTGACCACAAGTGCCTCACCTTCACCGTAACCACAGAGAGGGATAGGAACAGAAAATATGGGAAGGTATTTAATTGGGGAGCTATGGAGTCTAAATTGGGAACAATTGTTCCAGGGAAATACACAACAGAAGTGTGGAGGCTGTTTAAGGAGCACTTGTTGTGAGTGTTGGAAACTTTGTCTCACAGAGACAGGCAAGGAATGGTAAAGTGAAGGAGACTTGGATGACAAGAGCAGAGGAGCTTATCTTCAAGAGGAAGAAGGAAGCTTACTTAAGGTTGTGGAAGCAAGGATCTGGCACAGTTTTACAGGATTACAGGGTAGCTGGGAAAGAACTCAAAAATGGATTAGGAAAGCTAGGGGGGGATAAGAGAAAGCTTTGGCAGGAAGGATTAGGGAAAACCCAAAGGTATTTTACCCGTACATGAAGAATAAGAGAATGATCAGAGAGAGGAGAGGGCAGATCAGGGATAGTGGAGGGAACTTGCTAGGGGTGTCCCTAAATGTGTTTTTTGCTTCAGTATTCACTGAAGGGCGGGACTTTGTTGATAGTGAGAACACTATGGATGGGGTTAATAGGCTTGAACAGACTGATATTAAGGAAGGGGATGTGCTGGAAATTCTGGGAAGCATCAGGATAGATAAGTCCCCAGGGCCGAACCAGATATATCCAAGGTTACTACGGGAAGCGAGGAATGAAATTGCTGCACCTCTGGCGATGATCTTTGCATCCTCACTCTCCATGGGAGTAGTACCGGCTGATCAGAGGGAGGCAAATGTTGTTCCTCTGTTCGAGAAAGGGAATAGGGAAATCCCTGGGAATTACAGACCACTCAGTCTTACGTCTGTGGTCAGCAAGGTACTGAAAAGGATTCTGAGAGATAGGATTTATGACTATTTGGAAAAACATAGTTTGATTAAAGATAGTCAGCATAGCTTTGTGAGGGACAGGCATGCCTCACAAGCCTTATTGAGTTCTTTGAGGATGTGATGAGCCAAGTTGATGAAGGTTGAGCAGTGGATGTGGTGTATATGGATTTCAGTCGAGAGTGTGGTGCTGGAAAAGCACAGCTGGTCAGACACCATACGAGAAGCAGGAGAATTGACCTTTCGAGATAAGTCTTGGGAGATTTTATCTGGGAGATTTTATCTCTCACAGCTTATGCTCGAAACGTCAATTCTTCTGCTCCTCAGATGCTGCCTGACCAGCTGAGCTTTTCCAGCACCACACTCGCAACTCTGAACTGCAGCATCTGCAGTCCTCACTTTCTCCCTGTATAAGAATTTCAGTAAGGCATTTGATAAGGCTTCCCATGATAGGCTCATTCAGAAAGTTAGGAGGTATGGGATACAGGGGAATTTGGCTGCCTGGATACAGAATTGGCTGGCCGAAAGGAGACAGCGAGTGGTAGTGGATGGAAAGTGTTCCACCTGGCGGTCGATGATGTGGTGTCTGTTCTTGGGTCTCTGCTCTTTGTAGTTTTTATAAATGACTTGGATGAAGAAGTGGAAGGATGGGTTAGTAGATTTGCAGATGACACAAAGGTCGGTGATGTTGTAGATAGTGACGAGGGCTGTTGCTGGCTACAACAAGACATTGACAGGATACAGAGCTGGGCTGGGAAGTGACAGATGGAGTTCAACCCTGGATAAATGCAAAATGATTCATTTTGGAAGGTCAAATTGGCCAATCAAGGGAGGCCCAATGCTGGCCAACCAAACATGGGGAACATTGAAAAACAATGAGAAAACAAAGGATGAAGTGGTTTTGACTGAGTGTTGGGTAAGAGCCAGGTATGGCTTTGGAAGCTGCTGGATTGCATTTTTTTTTAGTTTTGCTCTCTAGTTATTCTCCAGTTATTGATTTTTTTGAATGTCCTGAAGAAAAAAAAATCTAGTCTATAAGAAATCAGGAAAGTCTCTAGAGTTCTGTGGAAATTGTTTGCATTGACCGTTGACTTCACAATTATAACTGTTATCAAACTGGTAACTTAGGGTTCCTGCTGGGGAAAAAAATTAACCCTTAAATGTCTATCTTTCAATGTGGCAATCAGAGCAGATTGGGCCTAGATTGTAAATGTTAATTAGATTGCCTTATTTTTCATTTGTGTTCTGTTAAAGTTACCATACTAATTGTAAATTGTTAATTTTGGTTTATGTTATAAACTTAGTGTCCAGTTATTTGCATGAAATTTGTGTGGGGGGGGGGCATCAAATATTTTAATTTCACTGTGTTGTGAAGCCAGTGTTAGCAAGTCTGATTAAGTTTGGTTTCCCATCCTTATGTCATAACAACTATCAATATTGTGGGAATTATCATTGACTAAAATCTGAAATGCTGAAATCTGGTCTCTGTCAGAGCATCGTTCCACGTTTCTCCCTTTTCAATATCTCCTGTTGCACAGAGTGACCCATTGTCAGACTTATCAATGTCAATCACTAAGGCAGTCCCAAAACAAACCAACACAAATCACAGAGCCATAGCAAAACACATTGCAGGTATTGGAAGCCTGCAAGTGCAAGTTACGGAAAAAACTAAGGTGTTGCAGTGTCTGTAGAAAGAGAAATAATAGCAACAAAGCAATGGCAAACCATTAAAATCACACCATTTCCCCAGCAACATGGTCCAAACTAGAATCAGAACGGTGGTCTGAGCCACCACTTCCCAATGACCTTCACAGGGCACTCAGAACCCCAGAAATGGTCATCCTTACCTGGAGCACAATCTCATTTTGATTCTGGTTCTTCTTTGATGGGAGAGTTCCATAATATTCTTCTTGACGTTTCTTAAACTTACGGAAATGTTCTTGGATTAGAAACGTGGCATAGAACTTGCCAACTGTCACCTCGTCATCTGAACAGAAAATGTTAATGATTAATTAGAAACACAGAGTCATAAAGTTATAGAGTCCTATAACAGGCCCTTTGCCCCAAACTGATCCATGCTGACCAAAATGTCCACCCACGCTAACCCCATTTCACTGCACTTGGCTCATATCCTTCTCATCCTTATTAGAGTGGTGCTGAAAAAGCACAGCAGTTCAGGCAGCATCCAAGGAGCAGGAAAATTGACCTTTCGGGCAAAAGCCCTTCATCAGGAATGCAGACAGAGTGCCTGAAGGGTGGAGAGATAAATGAGAGGACAATAGGTGAGTGGGGGAGGGGATGAAGGTGATAGGTCAGGGGGGAGGGTGGAGTGGATAGGTGGAAAGAAAGATAGGCAGGTAGGACAAATCAGGACAAGTCATGGGGACAGTGCTGAGCTGGCAGATTGGAACTGGGGTGAGGTGGGGGAAGGAGAAATGAGAAAACTGTTGAAGTCCACATTGATGCCCTGGGGTTGAAGTGTTCTGAGGCGGAAGATGAGGCGTTCTTCCTCCAGGCATCTGGTGGTGAGGTAGCAGCGGTGAAGGAGGCTCAGGACCTCCATGTCCTTGGCTGAGTGGAAGGGGAGTTGAAATGTTGGGCCAAAGGGCAGTGTAGTTGATTGGCGCAGGTGTCCCGGAGATGTTCCCTAAAGCGCTCTGCTAGGAGGTGCCCAGTCTCCCCAATGTAGAGGAGACCACATCAGGAGCAATGGATACAATAAATGATATTGGTGGGTGCGGAAGGCTCCTTTAGGGCCTTGGATGGAGGTGAGGGAGAAGGTGTGGGCGCAGGTTTTACAGTTCCTGCGGTGGCAGGGGAAAGTGCTAGGATGGGAGGGTGGGTTGTAGGGGGGCGTGGACCTAACTAGGTAGTCACGGAGGGAACGGTCTTTGCGGAAGGCGGAAAGGGGTGGGGAGGGAAATATATCCCTGGTGGTGGGGTCCGTTTGGAGGTGGCGGAAATGTCGGTGGATGATTTGTTTTATGCAAAGGTTGGGAGGGTGGAAGGTGAGCACCAGGGACATTCTGTCCTTGTTACAGTTGGAGGGGTGAGGTCTGAGGGCAGAAGTGCGGGATATGGACGAGGTGCGTTGGAGGGCATCTTCAACCACGTGGGAAGGGAAATTGCGGTCTCTAAAGAAGGAGGCCACCTGGTGTGTTCTGTGGTGGAACTGGTCCTCCTGGGAGCAGATACAGCGGAGGAGGAGGAATTGGGAATATGGGATGGCATTTTTGCAGGAGATAGGGTGGGAAGAGGTGTAATCCAGGTAGCTGTGGGAGTCGGTGGGTTTGTAAAAAATGTCAGTGTCAAGTCAGTCGTCATTAATGGAGATGGAGAGGTCCAGGAAGGGGAGGGAGGTGTCAGAGATGGTCCAGGTAAATTTAAGGTCAGGGTGGAATGTGTTGGTGAAGTTAATGAATTGCTCAACCTCCTCGGATGCTGCCTGAACTGCTGTGCTTTTCCAGCACCATTCTAATCTAGACTCTGGTTTCCAGCATCTGCAGTCATTGTTTTTACCTCATTGTTTTTACCTCCTTATAATCCTTTCCTATCCATGTATTTGTCTAAATGCCTTTTAAATGTTGTTAATATATCTGCCTCAACCACTTCTGCTGGCAGCCCATTCCAGACGTGTACCCCCTCTGTGCCCCTCAGGTTCCCTTTTATTCATTCCCCTCTTAACCTTAAAATTGTCCCCTCTAAAGTCTTTGATTCCTCAAACCTAGAAAAAAAACTGAGTGCATTCGCCCTATCCATGCCTCTCATGATCTTATACACTTCTATAAGATCCCCCTCAGTCTCCTATGTTCAATCTCTCTCTATAGAACAGACCCTTGAATCTTGGCAACATCCTTGTAAACTTCTTCTGCACTCTCTCCAGTTTAATAACCTCCTTCCGATGGCAAGATGACTAAAACTGAACACAATACTCCAAGTGCAGTCTCACCAACATCCTGAACAACTGCAACGTAACTTCCCACCTTTTATACTCAATGCCCTGACTGAAGACCAAAAATCTTCTTCACTGTCCTGTCTACCTGTTACTCCACTTTCAGAATATCGTGTACCTGAACCCCAGGGTCCCTGTTCTACTACTCCTGAAGACCTCAACCATTCACATGAAACTTCTACTTGATTTGACTTTCCAAAATACAAGACCTCACATTTATCTATATTAAAACTCATTTGCCATATCTTGGCCCACTTCCCCAGCTGATCAAGATCCTGCTGCAATTTCTGATAGTCTTCCTCATTGTCCACAACACCACCTATTTTAGTGTCATCTGCAAACTTACTAATCATGCCTTGTACATTCTCATCTAAATCATTGATGTAGATAACAAACAGCAATAGGCCCAGCACCTACCCCTGAGGTATGCCACTAATCACAGGCCTCCAGTCTGAGGAGCATCCTTCCACTATTACCCTCTGCTTCCTGCCATCAAGCCAATTGTGTATCCAATTTGCCATCTCCCCCAGACTCCATTCAATCTAATCTTCCAGAGCAGTCTACTGATACGACACAGGGTAAACTCTCCTGCTTAATTTTAGATTAGATTAGATTAGATTATTTACAGTGTGGAAACAGGCCCTTCGGCCACACTGACCCAACGAAGCGCAACCCACCCATACCCCTACATTCACCCCCTACCTAACACTACGGGCAATTTAGCATGGCCAATTCACCTGACCCCGCACATCTTTGGACTGTGGGAGGAAACCGGAGCACCCGGAGGAAACCCACGCAGACACGGGGAGAACGTGCAAACTCCACACAGTCATTCGCCTGAGGCGGGAATTGAACCCGGGTCTCAGGCGCTGTGAGGCAGCAGTGCTAACCACTGTGCCACCGTGCCGCAACACAGAAAAAATTATCCCATGCAGTAATCTGTGATAATTTGAGTGGCAAAGGATTATTTAAAGTAAAAATTAACGTTATTTCTTAAAGCATAACAGTGAATAATTAACTAACAACTATTTACAACTCCTTCTTCTAACCTATCTTTACTTTCCCTTCTACAATACTAGTCTGATAAAACCCCCGAGTAAGATTTACCAAAAAAATTCAAATTTCAAAACCAGCCAGCTGCCGTACCTTCCTCTGTAGATTTGCTCTCCCGGTTGGTGTTGATGTTTTTTTTCTCTGTGCAAGCTTCTTCTCTAGATAGGGATCTCTCAGAGAATTCTGACTAGCAGCCTATATCTGTTGGTCTTTTGGCAGTTCTCTCCCAACTGTTCAATTTTTCCTGGTCAAATCCCCAAAGTGTCGGATTGTGTCACTGGTTTTTTTTTAGAATACTTAGATTAGATCAGATTACTTACAGTGTGGAAACAGGCCCTTTGGCCCAACAAGTCCACACCGACCCGCCGAAGCGTATACCACCCAGACCCAAACTCCTACATTTACCCCTTCACCGAACACTACGGGCAATTTAGCATGGCCAATTCACCTAACCTGCACATTTTTGGACTGTGGGAGGAAACCGGAGCATCCGGAGGAAACCCAAGCAGACACAGGGAGAATGTGCAAACTCCACACAGAGAGTCGCCTGAGGCGGGAATTGAACTCAGGTCTCTGGCGCTGTGAGGCAGCAGTGCTAACCACTGTGCCACCATGCCGCCCATTCATATTGATTTTTAATATTGTCAATATACTCAATTTAAACATGATTGGAGTTTGGTATTTTTTGGGTATAATTTAAACGGATTGGCTTCATTAAGTTTGTTTTTATCTCCGGGCAGCAGCTACCCTTGCTGCTGGATCACAGGTCACACTGTATCTTATTCAGAACACTTGGTGCTGTCAGGTAGTTCTGCTAACTTGTAACTCTCTTAAAAGTATAGTACACCTGCATCTTCACAACACTACCATGTGGAACCTTATCAAAGGCCTTACTGAAAACCATCCTGTCCTGTCTTCGTCAACCTTCCTGGTTACTTCATCAAAGAACTCAAACACATCGGTGAGGCATGATCTCCCATGCACAAAGCCATGCTGACTACTCCTAATGAAACCCTATCTTTCTAAATGCATGTACATCTTTTTCCTCAGAATATTCTTAAGTAACTTATTGATCTACAGTTCCCAGGTTTTTCTTTGCAGTCCTTCTTTAATAAGGGCATAACATTCACTGCCCTCCAGTCTTCTGGGACCTTTCCGATGGCTAACGATGATGCAAAAATATCAGCCAGGGCTCCTGCAATTTCTTCTCTAGCCTGTTGCAGTGTTCTTGGATATATCTGGTCAGGATCAGGAGATTTATCCACCTTCATACATTCTAATACATTCAACACCTCCTCTACTGTGATATGGACTGTCACCAAGATATCACCACTAACTTCCCCAAGTTTCCCAAGTCTTCATGTCTTTCTCCACAGTAAATACAGCGGAGAAATATTCATTGAGGACCTTGCACGTCTCCTGTGGTTCCACACATACATTTGGTCCTTTGGGTCCCATTCTCTCTCTAGTTTTTTATTAGATTAGATTACTTACAGTGTGGAAACAGGCCCTTCAGCCCAACAAGTCCATACCGACCTGCCGAAGCACAACCCACCCAGACCATTCCTCTACACCTAACACTATGGGAAATTTAGCATGCCCAATTCATCTAACCTGCACATTTTTGGACTGTGGGAGGAAACCGGAGCACCCGGAGGAAACCCAAGCAGACACAGGGAGAATGTGCAAACTCCACACAGTCAGTCGCCTGAGGCGGGAATTGAACCCGGGTCTCTGGCGCTGTGAGGCAACAGTGCCACTGTGCCACCCTACAAAGTTATTCTTTTCCCTTTAATATACTTAAAGAACATCTTTGGATTCACCCTAATCTTCTTAGCCAAGGCTATCTTGTGTCCCCCTTTTACCCTCCAGATATCCTTCTTCACTAAATATTGTTGCCAAAGAAGCAATTAGATCATATTAAGGTTTGTGTGAAGATTTGTAGCTCGGGTGCTCGTTGTTGTGGTTCTGTTCGCCGAGCTGGAAGTTTTTGTTGCAAACGTTTCGTCCCCAGGCTCGGGGACGAAACGTTTGCAACAAAAACTTCCAGCTCGGCGAACAGAACCACAGATCATATTAAAACATAAACATTTCACTAACAACAAACCCTGGAGTCCTTGTCATTCCTGGGTTTGTGTATTCATTCATGGGATATGGGAGTCACTGGCTGGGCCAGCATTCATTGTCTGTCTTTAGTTGCCCGTGAGAAAGTGGTGGTGAACTGCTTTCTTGAACTGCTCCAGTCCTTGTGCTGTAGATAGACCTACAATGCTGATAGGCAGGAAATTCAATGATTTTGACCCAGCAAAACTGAAGGCGTAGTGATGTATTTTGGGATGGTGAGTGGCTTGAAGAAAAACTTGCTGGTGGTGGTGTTCCCATATATCTGCTGCCCTTGTTGGTGGGTGTGGTTGTGGGTTTGGAAGGCACTGTCTAAGGCTCTTTGATGAATTTCGCCAGTGCATATTGTATATAGTAGGATCACAAAGGCCGACCTCCCATCTATAGAATCCATCTACCAGGCCCGCTGTCAAGGAAAGGCCGCCAGCATTCTCAAAGTATCCCACCCTGGCAATATTTTTCTACAACCTCTACCATCGGGGAGAAGGTACAGAAGCCTGAACACATGCACCAGCCAGTTTCGAAATAGTTTCTACCCTACTGTTTTTAGAATACTGAATGGATTCACAAACTCTTAACATTCGTCTGTACCTGTGTTTTGGTTTTTCCCACTGTTTACCTATTATTTACTTATCTCTGCTATTTAACTCTGTGATCTGCCTGTATTGCTCGCAAGGCAAAGCTTTCCACTGTGTCTCAGTACACGTGACGATAAATTCAATTTAATTCAATAGTACACACTGTTGCTACCGAGC
The DNA here is from genome assembly GCF_020745735.1 of Hemiscyllium ocellatum. Lineage (NCBI taxonomy): Eukaryota > Metazoa > Chordata > Chondrichthyes > Orectolobiformes > Hemiscylliidae > Hemiscyllium > Hemiscyllium ocellatum. Next base: position 53,997,004 of record NC_083426.1, read on the forward strand.
ATCGGTGATGGAGGGAGTGGATGTCTGTGGGTGCTACGCCAAACAAGTGGGCTACTTTATCTTGGATTGTATATTGTAAACTGCTTTCAACTAGGCAAATGGGAGTTTTCCATTATGCTTCAGCCTTGTCCCTTACAGATGGCGAATAGGCTTTGAGTAGTCAAGTCATGATCCCTAGCCTCTGATGTTCTTGTCTCCACAGTATTTTTATGGTTTGTCCAGTCCAGTGTGTGGTCAGTGGTAACTCCCAGGATGGTGTTGGTTTTCAACAGGAGATGTCACAGTGAAATTGGCTCTGTCACAGTCACTCACCTCCTATTGGAGGGATCACTTGGTCCAGTAATTTCATGCTTGTTCGTTTCCAGATTTTTTTGATGATGGTTCTCAGTTCCTCATTCGATTGTTCAAAATTTCCTGTTGAGAAAAAGAATAAAACAGATAACTCCACATTCATGGCACCATAACAACTAACTAATTAACCCTCAGTCCTGACATACACTAGTAAGTATGTGCAAAACCTTCATAAACTCACTCCCCACCTCTGTATGTGTGGATGCCGTGTCTGAGTGACAGTTTACATGTCAGTAATCCCTGCTCCCACTGTGTGTATGTTAGAGAATAAGTTTAAAAGTGAGTGTATGTGTGAGCACATATGAATGTATGCAGGAGCAAGTGTGTGAGTATGTGCATGTCTCTATGAGTGAGTGTACGTGTTTGTAATCCCCACTTGCACAGTATGCATTTGAGTGTGTAGGTTTTAAAAGTGTGTGTGTGTGTGTGAGGAAGTACATGTGAAAGTCATTGTGTGAGACAGTGCTTGTGCCATTGCATGTGTGAGCAGTGTAAGTGTAGGAGCATGTGAATGTCAGTATTTGTGAATGTGTATGTCTGTGTGTACATTTGTGTGTGTGTGAAAGCACTTGAGTTTACTAAGATTGAGAATGCGTGTCGTTGTGTGTATTTGTGTGCGCACTTGTGTGTGAGAGAAAGTGTTAAAGAGAGTGTGTGTGTGAGCCTGAGTATCACCTAGCTCCCATGGGTCTATACTTCCCGGCACTGGATGGAATAGTTAGAGTCTCTGGCCTGCCTATCAGAGAGCTGCTCAAATCCTGATTGGGCCAGGAGTGACAAGAGGAACAGAAGCACACTCACTGGCCGTAACTCAGAGGTGGCAATGAGCAGCTCCAGATCACTTACTCCCTCAGGTGCACTGACAGTCCCCCTTTCTACTCCCACAGTGGCTCCGGAGGACATCGGGAACATCCACCCTATGTGTAACCAACATCTCCTTCGGGGTTCTGCATTGATTTTCTTCTTTCTCTGATGTGGGCATCACTGGCTGAATGACCATTTGTTGCCCAGGCAGGTGGCAAGTATCCCATCACACTCCTTTACTGTCCATCCCTAATTGCCCAGAGGGCAATTAAGAGTCAACCACATGAAGGCAGATGTAGACCAGAGTGGGTAAGGATGGCAGTTTCCTTCCCAAAATGGCATTGGTAAACCATACGGGCTTTTCTGACAATCAACATGCAACAAGATCTGGATAATATCCAGGCTTGATCTGAGAAGTGGCAGGTAATATTCGTATCACACAAATGCCAGGCTATGACTATCACCAGTAAGAGACAATCTAACCATCGTCCCACTACATTCAATTTTGTTACAATCTCTGAATCTCCCAGCATCAACATTGTGAGGGGTTGTCCTCGACCAGAAACTCAACTGGACTCACCATATAAACACATAAATAACAGCTGGTCAGAGGCTAGGAATACAGGAGTGAGTAACTCACCTCCTGACCCACCCCAAATCTTGTCCACCATCAACAAAACGCAAGTCAGGAGTATGATGGAATACTCCCCATCTAGGAGTGCAGTGCCAACAACACTCAAGAAGCTTTAATACCATCCAGGACAAAGCAACCCGCTTGATTGGCACGAGACCCACAAGCATCTAGTCCTTCCACCACTGATGCTCAGTAGCAGTAATGTGTACTATCTACATGATGCACTGCAGAAATTCAACAAAGATCCTCAGACAGCACCTTCCAAACCCATGACCACTTCCATCTAGAAGGATAAAGGCAGCAGATACACGGGAACACCATCATCTTCAAGTTCCCCTCTAAGCCCCTCACCTTCCCGACTTGGAAATATATCGCCGTTCCTTCACTGTCACCGTGTAAAAATCCTGGAATTCCCTCCCTAAGGACATTGTGGGTCAACCCACAGCAGGTGGACTGCAGCAGTTCAAGAAGGCAGCTGAACACCACATTCTCTAGGGCAACTAGGGACAAGCAATTAATGCCAGCCAGTCAGCAACACCCACATCCCACATAATGAATTTTAAAAATGGTCACCTTTCGATATTTAAATTCCAGATTTTTATTGAATGCAAATGCACCATCTTCCATACTGGGATTTGAACTTGGGTCCCCAAAGTATCACCTGGGTCTCTCAATTAGTAGGTAAAAACAGTGACTGCAGATGCTGGAAACCAGATTCCGGAATAGAGTGGTGCTGGAAAAGCACAGCAATTCAGGCAGCATCCGAGGACCAGGAAAATCGACGTTTCGGGCAAAAGCCCTTCATCAGGAATATAGGCAGAGAGCCTGAAGGGTGGAGAGATAAATGAGGGGGGTGGGGGGGTGGGGGGGTGGAGAAAGTAGCATAGAGTACAATAGGTGACTGGGGGTGGGATAAAGGTGATAGGTCAGGGGGGAACGTAGCAAAGACTACAATGGGTGGATGGGGGTGGGGATAAAGGTGATAGGTCGGGGGGAGGGTGGAGTAGATAAGTGGAAAGGAAGATAGGCAGGTAGGACAGGTCATGGGGACAGGAAGTTTGGAACTGGGGTGAGGTGGGGGAAGGGGAAATGAGGAAACTGGTGAAGTCCACATTGATGCCCTGGGGTTGAAGTGTTCCGAGGTGGAAGATGAGGCGTTCTTCCTCCAGGCGTCGGGTGGTGATGGAGCGACAGTGAAGGTGGCCCAGGACCTCCATGTCCTCGGCAGAGTGGGAGGGGGAGTTGAAATGTTGGGCCACAGGGCGGTGTGGTTGATTGGTGCGGATGTCCTGGAGATGTTCCCTAAAGCGCTCTGCTAGGAGGCGTCCAGTCTCCCCAATGTAGTCCAGCAATAATACCACAAAGCCATTCCACTTCTTAAAGTGTCAAATCTAGTGTCTTGATATATTGGTGATCTGGCTCGCACTCTCATTGAGGATGGGGACCTTTATTCAGCTTCCTCCTCTGGCTTGTGATTTAAGGGTCTATTCACAACTAGAAATGGCAGGACTGCAGAACTTTGGTCTAGCCCATTAATTGTTTTATTCTCCATGGCTTGATGGAAATGGTGTGGTAGAGGAAATGCTGGGCCATGAGGTTACAGATTTTGGTTGAATTCAATTCTGCTTTTGCTGATGGCCCACAGTGTCTCCTGGATAGTACAGTCTTGAGTTGCTAGATCTGTTCTTTAACACAGTGGTAGTGCCACAACATGATGGAGGGTGTTCTCAATGTGAAGATGGGACTGTGCTAAGATCAATCCTATCAAAACTGTCATAAATAGATCCAAGAGACAAAGACTAAATAGATTCTTCCCTTATTTTGGTTCCCTGACCACCTGCTGCAGAACTAATCCAGCAGCTATGTCCTTTAGGACCTGACCTACTCAGTTAGCAGTGGTGCTACCAAGCAATACTTGGTGATGAACATTGAAGTCTTACACCCAGATTACAGTCTGCACCTTGTTACCCTCAGTGCTTCCTCCAAGTGATGTTCAACATGAAGGAGCACCGATTTATCAACTGGAGGGGGTGTAGTGAATGATCATCTGCAGGATTGTACATGTTTGGAGCTGCTGCCATGAGGTTTCATGGGGTTTGGAGTCAATGTTGAGGACTCCCAGGGCAATTCCCCTTTCACCATATCCCACTGTGCCACCACCTCTGCTGGGCCTGTCTAGTTAGTGGGACAGGACTTATCCAGGGATGGTGATGTGGTCTCTGGGACATTGTCTGTAAAATATGACTCCATATGCTAGGCTGTTGCTTTGCCTGTCTATAAGACAGCTCTCCAATTTTGGCATAAATCTCCTGATCCTGGTGAGGAGGAATTTACAGGGTCAACGAGATTATGTCTTTCGTTTACAGTAATGAGGTCAGAGCAAGATAGGTATCATTTCATTCAAAAGTTCCACAGCAGTTTTGATACAACTGAGTGTCTTGTTCAGCTATTGCAGAGGATAATTAAGGTCAACCACATTGTTGTGGGTCAGCAGTCATGAAAAGGCCAAGCCAGCTTCGAATGACAGATCTCCTTCCCAAAAGGACGGGACAGAACCACATAGGTTTTAACAATAGTCATTTCATAGTCAGCATTATTGAGACTTGACTAACTTTTTATTCCAAATAAATCTCCCGATACTCAGGTGAGATTTCAACTCAGATTTCTAGATTATGAGCTCAGGGCTCTATTAAAAGTCCCACCGTGCTGCATGTTCCTGATGGAAACCCTGCTGTTTCTAGTTCTGATACTGTGGGCTCACAACCATATCACAAGCCCATACTCAGTAGGAATGGGTCAACAAGCAATCTCCTAAATAGCCTTGCTTCATCTTTAACTGCCTTTGTCAGTTTACACCCAAGAGATGTTCACCATCAGCACAAGTTCTCCTACCTTCAGTTTTAATTTTCAGAGCTGTTCGTACCAGGGCAAAGAGCGTGGCATTGAAGGTGACTGTGCCATCACTGTTCATGGGCATGTTCATAGACACCAAACGCTGGGGAAGATACAGAGAATGGAGAGGTCAGCAGTAGGAGGGTCAGTAAACTCAGAAAAACACTACACAAACTGGAGCTCAGAAAAATGCATCAACTGTTCAGGTGGATGTGAAAACTCCCGTGACAGCATGGAAGGGGAAGCTGTACATGCCCTGGGATGCCAGGAAACACTAACAGAGCTAGAGCTAAGGCAGCAAGGAAAGAGCTTTGAGATACTGCTTGGACCTTGAGCTGGGATCCTGTGCCTCAGCAAAAGGTGTCCCTTGCTGGTCTACCCTGCAAGGGAAGCCAGTGCATTGGAGAGGTGCCACCATAGTTCAAAAGGATTGCTGGATGCCACATGCCAATGTCCAGGAAGGAAGGGTGCTTAGTGTCCATGGATCATGCAATGTGGTCACAGCCAATGTAGAGGTCATTCAGAGCAAGTGGTGAGCTGAATCCACCAAGTACAGTACCCATTCTGGTTTCCATCTCGCATTTTCCCGACACTGAGCTTGTTTGGCAAGTTGAGGAAGACATTGGCACGGTGGCACAGTGGTTAGCACTGCTGCCTCACAGCGCCAGGGACCTGGGTTCAATTCCCACCTCAGGCGACTGACTGTGTGGAGTTTGCACGTTCTCCCCGTGTCTGCGTGGGTTTCCTCCGGGTGCTCCGGTTTCCTCCCACAGTCCAAAGATGTGCGGGTCAGGTGAATTGGCCATGCTAAATTGCCCGTAGTGTTAGGTAAGGGGTATGGGTGGGTTGCGCTTCGGCGGGTCGGTGTGGACTTGTTGGGCCGAAGGGCCTGTTTCCACACTGTAAGTAATCTAATCTAATCTAAACATTCTGGTCTCCTTCCTATCAGAAGGATGTTGTGAAACTTGAAAAGGGTTCAGAAAAGATTTACAAGGATATTGCCAGGGTTGGAGAATTTGAGCTGTGGGGAAAGAGTGAATAGCCTGGTGTGTTTTCCCTGGAACATCGAAGGCTGAGGGGTGATGTTATGGAAGCTTATAAAGTCATGAAGGTCATGGAAAGGGTAAATGGGCAATGTCTTTTCTCTGGGGTGGGAGAGTCCAGAACTAAAGGGCATTGGTTTAGGGTGAGAGGGGAAAGATATAAAAGAGACCTAAGGGGCAAACTTTTTCACACAGACGATGGTACATGTATGAAATGAGCTGCCAGAGGAAGTGGTGGAGACTGTTACAGCATTTAAAAGGCAGCTGGATGGGTATATGAATAGGAAGGGTTTAGAGGGATATGGGCCAAATGCTGGCAAATGGGATTAGATTGGGTTGGGATATCTGGTCGGCATGGACGAGTTGGACCAAAGAGTCTGTTTCCGTGCTGTACAACTCTATGACTCTAATGACGTGAGTTGTATTGACAAAGCATTTAACAATCAATAATCCCTGTCAATTAGGATCTCACCACTGCCTCATCATAATCTCACCCCACTATTTGGGAAAAGCATAAACAATGAAGTGAGAGGTTCCTGACATTGAGATGGGCTGAGCCAGGCTTCTTGTCCGATCCTGGCACACATTTCACCATATCCCAGCAATGTCCAGAGCTGTTCCAAAGAAGGGTCACTGGACTCAAAAGGTTAACTCTGTTTTGTCTTCACAGATGCTGCCAGACCTGCTGAATTTCTTCAGTATTTTGGGTTTTTTTTTGTGTGTTTCACCATAGTCCTATAATTCAATTCCTATAATTCCACCTGTACTCATCTTCCTCAACCTTGGAATTCCATAGAATCTCTACAGTATGCCACCCAGACCCACTCCCTACATTACCCCTGACTAACACACCTAGTCTACACATCCTTGAACACTACGGACAAGTTAGCATGGCCAATTCACCTGACCTACACACCTTTAGACTGTGGGAGGAAACCAAAGCACCCGGAGGAAACCCACGCAGACACAGGGCGAACTCCACACAGACAGTTGCCCGAGACGGGATTTGAACTCGAATCCCTGGCGCTGTGAGGCAGCAGTGCTAACCACTGATCAGGAATAGTCAGCACAGATTCGTTAGAGGGAGATCCTGAATAATAGAGTTTTCAAAAGGTGATGGAATATATTGATGAGGGTAGTGCAGTTGATATTGTAACAGACTTCAGTAAGGCCTTTGACACAGTCCCACACAGAAGGCTGTTCCAAAAGGTAAAGTCCCATGGGATCCAATGCAAATTGGCAAACTGGATCCAAAATTGGTTTAGAAATAGGAGGCAAGGGGTTGTTTTTGTGACTGGAAGCTTGTGACCAGTGTTGTACCATAGGGATTGGTGTTGGAACCCTTGCTATGTACATTATTAATGACTTGGATGTCAATGTAGAAGGTTTAATTACTAAATTTGCAGATGACAAGAAAACTGGAGATGTTCTTGATAGTGAGAAGGATGGTCTCAGGCTACAGACTGATATTGATCAGCTGCTAAATTGGACAGACCAATGGCAGATGGAATTTAATTCATATAAATGCAAGGTGATGCAATTTGGGAGGTCTCATAAGGGAAGGATATACATAATGAATGGTGGGTCTCTCTGGAGTACTGAGGAACAAAGGGAACTTGGTGTACTAGTCCATAGATCCTTGAAGGTGTCAGCTCAGCTAGACAGGGTGGTGAAGAAGGCATACAGGATGCTTGCCTTCATTAGCCAAGGTGTAGAATATAGGAGCAAATAAGTCTTGTTTCAACCTTATAAAATATTGGTTAGCCACAGATGGAATACTGTGTGCAGTCCTGGTCACCACAATAGGAAGGACGTGATGTGATTGCAGTGGAATGTTGCAGGATTTCCTCAGGATTTTGCCTGGGATAGAAAGTCTCAGTTATGAGATCAACTGGCTTTGCTTTTCTTGGGGCAGAGGAGGCTGAGGGGGACGTCTGATTGAGGTATAGAGAATTATGAGAGGCATACACAGAGTCGAACTTGGAATCTCTACCCCATGGCAGATGTGCATTAGTTTAAGGTGAGGAGTGGTTTAGAAGAGATCTGGGGAAAAATTGTTCAAACACAAGGTGGTAGAAATAGGCAATGTGCTACCTGAGAGGGTGGTGGAGCAGCATTTAGGAAGCATCTGAATGAGCACTTAAAATGACAAGGCATAGCAGTCTATGGACCAAAAGCAGGGAATTGGCATTTGTGCAGTTTGGTGTTTGTTGGTCAACACTGATGTGATGGACCAAAGGGTTTGTTGCTATGCTATATGACTCTGAGTAACTCATCCTCCACAGCTTTAGTGCTCAATTGCTTTGCCCAGTCCATAAGGAGATTGAAGTCACTCAAAGATAACTCTATTATCCATGCTATATATTTCTCTTATCTCCTGATTAATACCTCACACTACTACTACTACTACTTGGTGGCCTAGAAATAATTCCAACCAATATCTGCTGGCCCTTGCTGTTTCTTAGCTCCACCCAAACAGATCACACGCATTATTCTTCTGATCCAAAATCATTCCTTACTGTTGTACCTATCCCACCTCCTTTTCCTTCTTGTCTGTCCCTCTTAAATGTCCAATATGCTCATATAGCGTTCTCAGCCGTGGTCCTGTAATGGCTGGTCCATTTTAATTTCTCAATCAAATCATCCAAGAGGGTGCAAGGTCAGAGAAAGGGATGCAGGGAGGGAGAATTGTGAAGGTGGGTAAAAGGGAGGACTACTGGTCGAGGAACTGAACACAGAAGCAGAGGTAAAGGAGCTCAGCATTGTGCTGAGGCTGAAATGTGAGTGTACCAAAATGAAACTTAGAGATTTGCTGAGGACCAAGTCAGTCAGTGAGAAGGTCACAGGGTGTCATTAATACCCAGCATGGGGGGTGATCAGTAAAAGGGATGGGGTCAGAGGGAAGGAAAGGTAGGTTCCAGAGGGGCACAGTTCCATATAATACTCACAGGCTGGTGAATCTTGTGATAATTAAAATGTGAAAGGAAGATAAAAAATGGATTGTTTAAGTATCGGATGAGGTGAAGGATGAAGGGAACCTGTTGGAGAAAAGCTGTGACACAGGGTAAGTTGGTGCTGCTTAAGGCAGTGATTAATAGTGATCATGTGGTGGCACATTGACAGTTCATCTGAGGAAGCAGCGAGGACAGTGATTCAAGAATGTTTAATGTCTTGGATATATCTATAATTATAAGACCATAAGACAAAGGAATTGAAATTAGGTCATTCACCCCATCGAGTCTACTCCGCCATTCAATCATGGCTAACAAGGTTCTCAACTCCATTCTCCTGCTTTCTCCCTGTAACCCTTGATTCCCTTGACAATCAAGAACCTATCTATCTCAGTCTTAAATATACTCAATGCCTTCTGTGGCAATGAATTCCATAGATTCCCCACTCTCTGGCTTAAGATATTTCTCTTTATCTCCATCTTAAAAGGTCGTCCCTTTACTCAAAGGCTCTACCCTCAGGTCTTAGTCTCTCCTATCAATGGAAACATTTTTCCAACATCCACTCTATTTAGGTCGTTCAGTATTCTGCATGTTTCAATTAGATCCTCCCACATCCTTCTAACCTCCATCGGGTATAGACCCAGAATCTTCAAACGTTCCTCATATGTTAAGCTTTTCATTCCTGAGATCATTCTTGTGAACCTCCTCTGAACACACTCCAGGGCCAGTACATCCTTCCTGAGATATGGGGCCCAAAACTGTGCGCAATACTCCGAATGTGATCTGACCAGAGCCTTATACAGCGTCAGGCGTACATCCCTGCTTTTATATTCAAGTCCTCTCAAAATAATTGCCAACATTGTATTTGTCTTCCTAATTACTGACTCAACCTGCAAGTTTACCTTAGAGACTAAAACTGATCTGGAGCTCTCAAATTTCTTCTGAATTTTCTCCCCATTTAGAAAATATTCCATGCCTCTACTCTTCCAACCAAGGTGCATGACCTCACACTTCCCCACATTATACTCCATCTGCCACATCCTTGTCCACTCTCCTAACCTGTCCAAATCCTTCTGCAGCCTCTTCATAACCGCAATGCTACCTGTCCCTCTACTATCTTTGTATCATCTACAAACCTAGTCAGAATGCCCTCAGTTCCTTCATCTAGGTCTTATGTATAAAGTGAAATGTTGTGGTCCTAACACTGACCCTTGTGGAACACCACTTGTCACCAGCTGCCATCCTGGGAAGGGCCCCTTCATTCCCACTCTCTGCCTTCTGCCAGACAGCCAAACTTCTATCAATGCTAGCACCTTGCCTCTGACACCATGGGCCCATATCTTACTCAGAAGCTTCCTGTGTGGCCCCTTGTCAAAGGCCTTCTTGAAGTCCAGGTAGATAACATCCATTGGCTCTCCTTGGTCTAACCTGCTCATTCCCTCCTCAAAGAATTCTAACAGATTTGTCAGGTATGACATCCCTTTGTTGATACTGTGCTAACTTTGCCCTATTTTACCATAACTTCCAAGTTTTCAGAAATCTCATCCTTCACAACAGATTCCAGGATCTTACCCATGACCGAGGATAGGCTAATTGGTCTGTAATTTTCCGTCTTCTGCCTTACTCCTTTTTAAAGCGTTTGCGATTTTCCAGTCCTCTGGGACCCTCCCTGATTCCAACGATTCCTGAAAGATCAACACCCACACCCCCACAATCTCTTCAGCTATCTCCTTTCAAATTCTGGGGTGCAGTCCATCTGATCCAGGTTATTTATCCACCTTCAGGCCATTCAGTCTTTCTAATGCCTTCTCCTTGGTTCTGACCACCATACTCATCTCTTGAATTTTTGAGATATTATTTGTGTCTTCCACCATGAAGACTGACACAAAGTAATTATTTAGCTCCTCAGCCATTTCCTTGTTCCCCACTACTATCTCTCCAGCCCAATATCCACTTTTGCCTCTCCTTTGCCCTTTATATGTCTAAGGAAAGTCTTAAAGTCTTCCTTTATGTTACTGGCTAGCTTACCCTCGTATTTAATCTTTTCTCTCCTATTTCTTTTGTTGTTGACCTCTGTTGGTCTTTGTAAGCTTCTCAATCCTCCAGTTTCCAACTACCCTTTGCCACATTATGCTTTCTCTTTAGTTTTTGTGCTATCCCCTCACTTCCCTGGTCAGCCACGGTTGCCTCATCCTCCCTGTACCATGCTTCTTTTCCCTCGGGATGAATCTCTGCTGTGTCTCCTGAATTACTCCCAGAAACCCCTGCCGTTGCTGTTCCACTGTCTTTCCTGCTAGGCTGCTCTCTCCCAGTCAATTCTACCCAGCTCCTCCATCGTGCCTCTGTACTTACTTTTACTCAGCCGTAAAACCGTTACCTCTGATTCTATCTTCTCCCTCTCGAATTGCAGAGCAAATATAATCATATTATGATCATGCTTCATAAGGGTTCCTTCACCCTAAGCTCCCTTATCAGGTTTGCCTCACTGCACAACACTAAATCCAGCATCACCTGCTCCTTTGTGGACTCCACCACAAGCTGCTTCAAAAAGCCATCGCACAGACATTCCACAAATTCCTTTTCTTGCAATCCACTACCAACCTGGTTTTCCCAGTTTACCTGCATATGAAAATCCCCCAAGATCACTAGAAGCACGGCATTCCAACTCGAATTCTATCAACAAACACATCGAGTTAGACCCCATCTACCACCCCTGAGAAAAAAGAACAGGAAATGACATCACCAACCCAAAGAAACCCAAACATATACATAGAAAGCAGGAATCATGTACCTGAGGCCCACTGAAGATGTTCGAGTAAAAAGTGAGGTCTGCAGATGCTGGAGATCAGAGCTGAAAATGTGTTGCTGGTTAAAGCACAGCAGGTCAGGCAGCATCCAAGGAACAGGAAATTCGACGTTTCATGCTTTAACCAGCAACACATTTTCACCACTGAAGATGTTACCTAGTAGGGTGACGAAATGTCTGGAAATTAACCTCCCAGCTCAGGGAGCAAACCTACATCTAGAACCTCAACCTGACCTACAAATCTTTTCAAAACTCACCTCTCTGGCATATCTCCTTTAAGAACCTGCGTTTGATTTTGCCTTTTTTGCCAAGGGGGTGTTTATGGGGATTGTTGCAAGTATTTGGAACAGCATCATTAAGTTGCGATAGAGTCGACTGGGTTTATTCTAAATTCGGTTCTTTTGTTCATGTTTCATTCAGTAGTCTGTAAATAAATTCTGTTTTGTTTAAAACTGAGTGGTTAGGCCAGCTGCATCAATCCTGGAATATCCACTTTACACCTGCTTAAAACAAGTGGAAAAATTAGGGTCTGGGCTACCCTCTTCAAAAATCTTTTTAATAGAATCCCTACTGTGTGAAAACAGGCTATTCGGTCCAACAAGTCCACATCAACTCTCTGCAGAGCATAACACCCAGACTCAACCCCCTGTAACCCTGCATTTCCTAATAATAACCTACACATCCCTGGACACTATGTGCAATATACCATGGCAAATTCACCTAACCTGCACATCTTTGAACTGTGGGAGGAAACTGGAGCACCCAGTGGGAGGAAACCCATGCAGACACGGGGAGAATGTGTAAATTCCACACAGACAGTCACCTGTGGCTGGAATCATACCCGGTTGCCTGGTGCCGTGAGGCAGCAGTGCTAACCACTGAGCCACTGTTTTGAGGGGGTCTGACCTGGTCCATATAATTAGGAAAGTGCTATGGGTGTGGACATGGGTTTTTCTTGATATCTGATCAAACATGAGGAAAAATGAGGAACCAATGAAGACAAACAAACTCGAAGAGACAATGGACACACCACTGCAGTGAAGGGCAGAACCTCTTCAAGGTGGGAATTCCTGGATAAGAAGTGGCAGTGAATTAAACATTACCATAAAAGTTGGAAATCTGAAATCAAAGCAGTAAATGTAGAAAATACTCACTGGATCATGCAGGAACTGTGGTGAGAGAAAAAAAACAGTGTCTTCACAACACCTTGACTTGAACATCCAACATTAATAAACATCCCCGAAATCATTTTCCTGGGTTTTTAGAGAATCATGTTAATGTTTCTAAATTTAGAAGGAGCTGCTAATTGTACTAACACATCTGCAACCGCTGGACCACGATTCACCGCCCAGCCAACCAGTCATGTAGTGAATGAACAAAAGGAGCTCAGTCTGGCTGAATCCTACCTTACAGGCCACGCGGTGAGGGCAGAATTTGCCAAAGCCCAGAGGAGGCTGAATGCGACGGAGCAATGTCACAACATCCAGGTGTTTGATCCGTCCCCTGTGGCGAATGATCAAGAAAATCATCGAATAAGCATGTGCCTGACTGGGTGTGTCTGTGTGTGAAACAGAGTGTGTCTGTGAGTGTGGTGTGTGTGTCTATGTGTGAAACAGAGTGTGTCTGTGAGTGTGGTGTGTGTAACAGAGTGTGTCTGTGTGTGAAACAGAGTGTGTCTATGAGTGTGGTGTGTGTGTGTGTCTGCAAGCAGTGTATGTATAAAAGCATGGTGTGTGGCTGTGAATGATGTGTGTTTGTATGAGTGAGTGAGTGAGTGAGTGTGTGTGTGTGTGTGTGTGTGTGTGTGTGTGTGTGTGTGTGTGTGTGTGTGTGTGTGTGTGTGTGTGTGTGTGTATGAGTGAATGTGTGTGTGTGTGTGTGTGTGTGTGTGCGCGCGCACCTGAGAGTATGGTGTATGCCTAAGAGTGTGGGTGTCTGACAGTGTGGTGTTCATCAAATATGTACAGTATTTGTTCCTGTGTGAGATAGCGAGTGTCTGTGAGAGTGTGTGTCTATGATTGTGTATAAGAATGCGCGTAAATTTATACATAACAAATGTTTGTACATGTGTCTGTGAGTGTGTGCCTGAGTGTGTGAGAGAGAATTTGTTTTTGCAGCATGTTTGTATGAGATTTTCCCCGTGAGTGTGTCTGAGCGTGTATTCAACCAACTTACTTGGCCTCAGGATCATACTCGGCCCAAATCCTCTTAAATTCATCCAGGTGATGAGGGCCCAGAATGGACCAATCACGTGTCAGGTAATCAAAGTTGTCCATAATTACAGCTACAAACAGGTTAATAATCTGAAAAAGGATAACACTACTTAATATAAGGTGCAGTGTGCAACAGTGTATAATGTATGGCACAACGTGTAATGTATAACGCAGTATCTAATACATGGCACACTGTTTAATGAACAATGCAGGCACCAAGCTCATTGCATGGGACTGAGTCCTCTCTAATTGAGTGAATATACTGAGCCCTACACCATGAACCTGCTTAGGTAACCCTACACCAGGAATTCTACACTGAGAACTCTACCCTCGAAACCTACGATAGGAACCCGACACTACAAACCCTGTGTAGGAACTTACACTATGAGACCTACACTGGGGACCCACAACGGGAACTCTACAGAGGGAACACTGCACCAGGAAGCCTGCACTGGGAAACCTCCAATGGGAACCTTACACCAGGAACACTGCACTGTGAACCCTACACCAGGAACTCATATTGGAATCCTCACACTAGGAACCTACACCGGGAATCTCAGACCTGGAACCTACACCAGGAACCTCAGATGTGGAACCTACTCCAGTAATCTCAGACCTGGAACTTACATTTGGAACCCTGTGAATCATACATTGGGAACCCTTATCAGAATCCCTAACTAAGAATCAAAACCTTACACCAGAAGGAACATACAGTGAAAGTCCTACTCTGGGACTGTAAAGAAGGCATGTTACACTGGGATCCCTACATCATGAGATCCATACTGGAATCACTACATCACAAGGCCTATACTAGGAACATACACGGGTAAACCTACAGAGTGATCATTATACCAAGAACCCTGCACTGCGAATCCTACACTGGGAACCTATACCTGAAACCTTACCCCAGGAACCCTACACAGGGAACCTTACACTGGGAACTCTCTAGCAGGAACGTTACACCAGCAATCTGCATTGTAATCTACTCTGGGACCTACTCCGTACACACTAAAATTGCAATTCTATATAATCTGGTGTCATTAGGGCATAGCACATGCTCAGATATTATGACAAACAGTGAACCCTTTAGTCCACAGACTGTGGTGGTTTGAGAAAATGGCTCACTATCACCTTCTCAGAACAGTCTGGGATGGACAACAAATGCAACTAATCTGAGAACAAACTCTTCACATATCCATTCACCCAACCAGTCTATGGTCACACTTAACATCCAGAGCTCATAATCACAATGTCATGAGCCCATCTATTTCCATCTTCCTACAGACCTTTTTTCTCATTTACTGGACTGTCTGTCTCACGGTTCTCTGTGATCTCTGGAGACACCAATTAGCCCACTGAACCTGCTCTGGTACTTTTGGTAATTCATTTAACTCTGTCTCATTTGGTCATTGACTCTACTGCCATTGGAAAGAGTTTTTTTTAATTCACTCACAGGATGAAGCAGTGCTGGCCAGGCCAGTATTTATTGCCCATCTCTAATTGCCCAGAGGGCAGTTAAGAGTCAACCAATTGATGAGGATCTGGAATCACATGTAGGCCAGACCAGATTAGGATGGCAGTTTCCTTCCCTAAAAGACACTAGTGAACCAGATGGGTCTTTCTGACAATTGACAATGGACTCATCGTCATCCCTTTAATTCCAAATCTGCTGTGTTGGGATTTGAACCTGAGTCCTCAGGACATTACCTGGGTCTTTGGATTAACAGTTCAGTGAAAATGCAACTAGGCCAAGGCCTTGTTATATTCCCTACTAAATCATTTGAAATACCTCTATTAAGCTAACCTCTTCTGGCCTTGAAAATTGACCCCTGCTTCTCCTCGTATCAATTCAGACTCCTCCAGTCCCGGAATCTTGTCAGTAAATCCTTCCTACATCTTCTCAGGGGCCTTAATCATCTGCTGACAGTGGTATATAGAATAGGAGTCAATCCTTTCGCTCCTCCCATTAGGCCAGGCCAGAGGATTTGAGTATAGGAGTCGGAATGTTTTGCTGCAGTTAAGCTGCAGACCTTGGTGAGGTCACACCATGAGTATTGTGTGCTGCTGTGGGCTCCTAGTCTGAGGAAGGACTTTCTGGTTATTGAGGGAGTCCAGTGAAGGTTCATCAGACTGATTCCTGGGATGGCAGGACTGACACGTGAGGGAGGGCTGGGACGATTTGGTGTGTACTCGCTGGAATTTAGAAAAATGAGGAGAAACATATAAAATCCTGATGGGACTGGGCAGGCTCAATGCAGGGAGAATGTTCCTTTTTATTGGGAAGGTCCAGAATTAGGGGTCACAGTCTAAGAATAAGGGGTAAGCCATTCAGGACTGAGATGAGGAAGAATTTCTTCACTCAGAGAGTTGTGAACCTGTGGAATTCTCTCCCACAGGAAGCTGTTGGGGCCAGTTCATTAGATAGATTCAAGAGGGAGCTGAACATGGAACTTGTGGCTAAAGGGATTGAGGGTATGGAGAGAAAGCAGGAGCGAGATACTGAGATTGCACGATCAGCCTTGATCATATTGAATGCTGGTATAGGCTTGAAGGGCTGAATGGCCTGTTCCTACTCCTATTGTCTATGTTTCTAAGTTGTATCAGAGGTCTGTTGGTTGGGTGGGGGGGAGGGGCAAGATTTCAATCTGAACTTTGCTGGAGCCTTATGTAACCAGTGACCTCCCAGCCCTGACCTGCACTCACTATCTGTTATAAACCGTTTCTTTGACCTTATATCCAAACCCCAGATTACATTTTCCTGGTCTCTGTAGGTGCACCTTATTGAGGGAACTCCTGGGTGATTCTCACTTACCAAGAAAGCACAGAGCATGTAAAAACTGATGAAGTAGAAAATAGCAAAGTTGGTTCCACAGGTGTACTCTTCGCCAGGCTCGTAGTCAGATTCAGGGTCACAGAGTTTTCCAGGTCGGCAGGCCAGCATGATCTCCTGCCAAGCTTCACCTGTGGCACATCTAGAGATGACAACAATACAATCAGCCACTCCAGGGGACACCATATGGGCATTCAGGCTCAGGGTGAATGGTCAGATTTGGGGTGAGGGGTCAAGTGGGAGGGAGCAGGCAGTCAGGAGGCTGTGTTAGTCACAGCACCGAACAACCAGTCACAGGGTAAGTGAGCAATCAGGGAGCAAGGGGGCAGTTATCAACGGGTGGTGGGGGCAGTCATTCAGGGGTGAAGGGAGGAGTTGGGGCAGTCAATCGGGTGGGTGAAAGGGCAGTCAGGGGTGAATGGGCAAGGAGTCACTCACCTGAATAGCAGGAGCACAGCTTGTGGGAAAGTCTGGAAGTTATTATTGCGATTGATTTGTGCTCCATCCACATTGGCGATCTTACCAAAGACCTGATTAACAACAGAAGATGGCAGAGGTGAGAGAGATGTCTCTACAGGATTGCTGAGAAAGAATTTGGTTTCAAGATTACGGTGCATTAAGGTTTATGGACAGCATTAAGGTCTTTGTACAGCATTCATTTACAGTACGAACAGACTTGTGGAAATCTACATGTACATTAGAGGGTTAATAAGCACTTCCCTCAGCTGGATGTGGGGTTAATGGGGCCTGTGTCTTACCTGCATCCCAATGACAGCATAGATAAAGAACAACATCACAATCAGCAGAGCCACGTAGGGTAGAGCCTGTCAGAAAACAACAACAAAAGCACTGAATACTCCTCTCTAGAATGGGAAAAAAGACACATTGTGTTCAGGCTTCTCATCAATGTTTCTTGTGAAAGATTTTGCCAAAGTTTTTGACACAAGAATTTGACAAAATGTGTCCTTTTTCAGCAAAAGCCAGATCACGACGCTCTGTGGCCGAAGGCATGTATCCACTAGATGGTGAGAAGTCTGGTGCTGACCCAGCTCCCAACCGTCCCCTAGATCTGATCCCATTCTCTCATCGGGATGTCCATCCTTTTAGGTCACAGCCAGCCTCATTTACGGAGCTGTCACTGTTTCGATCAGGAGGAGGTGTATACAAACAAAGAGGAGGAGAAGACCTGTCAGCCCCCTCAGACTCCTGCCATTCAATAATATTGAGCTGATCAGAGGCATGGTTAACACACACTCAACCCAAAATGTTAACTCCATTTTACTCTCAACAGAGGCTGCCAGACCTATTTGTTTCAGGTTGCCAGCCTTGGTAGTTCGTTGTTTTATTTCTCTACTTATAAATTCAAACCCTCTCATGTTATATGATAACATTCTATAAGCTTTCCAATTACTTGGTCCCTGCAGGCTGTCCTTTTGCAATTCATGCACTAGGACACCCAGATCCCTCTGTATCTCAGAGCTCTGCAATCTCTCACCATTTGGATAAGTTGCTCTCAGATCTCGCAGAACTGCTGATTATTACAGTCTTTAATTGTTTCCTTCCTTTGCTGCTAAGCTTGTCACTGGCTGACAGTTGATTTGATTGGCCTTTTGCAGTTCAGTCTGTGATTGACTCACACGGCTGTGCTCTTATACCTGGAAGGACTTGATGAACGTCCACAGCAAAGTTCGAACCCCCTCTCCTCTGCTCAGCAATTTGACCAGGCGCATCACACGAAACAGACGGAAGAAGGAGATGGAGATACGGGAAGTATCCTCTGACTCCTGAGAAATCACCAAGAGAACACAGGTTACAAAAAGGGAGAGTATGGCTGTGTGCAAACTGCAAGGGATGAGTTAAGGGTCAAATAGGAGACTGCGGCTGGGAGTTGGAAGGCATTGATGGAGACAGTAAGATCAGATACAAAAAAACTAGGGATAAAGGCAGATCGGGACAGGGTGGGAAAGGTGTGGAGGCCAGGAAGGTTGAGGTTGGGTAACCATTGAGGCTAACAGGAATGGGTGATTGAGAGAGGCAGATTACATAATCACAAGAAAGCCCAAAGTGTTTTCCTATGACAATAACTTGCACAAAATAATGTCAATGTGTGTCTCAAGGTACTTCACAGGAACATGGTTAGAGAAACTTTCACCTGTGGCCACGTAAAATATTAGTGGGGGAGAGGAAGGGATGAGGGTTAGGAAAAAGTGATGAGTGCTCAGGGGAGGCTGTGAGTTTTAGGGAACTGACTGAAGGCTTGAGGGAAAGAGTCAGGGTTTGAGATCTCAGGAGAGGCTGCAAGGATCAAGAAGGGGGTGAGGACTTATGGCACGTGCAGACAGGAAGCCCTGGGGAGTGGGCAGTGAGTAATCTTGTCACTCTGGTATACACCAATATTGGCACTGGCTTAAGGGCACTCACCAACAATCCCAACAGGGGCAGAAAACCCAGCATACTTCAATGTGAGCAAAAGGTACAGGTACACCTGCTCCTGGTGTCTGCCTGAAAGCCAGGAATCAACGTGATACCAAAACAGCAAAGGAGGGGAACCAAGGGATTCTAGATCAGTTGACTGCGCACTTACTAATAATAAAGGAGTGTTTCACTAAAGTAAGTCAGTAAGTAAAGTCTCCATAGTCTCAGAGGATCACAGGGATGTTCTCTCATTACAGAGAGACGACTGGTGTTGAGCTTAACCATGCCTCAGGTGACAGTGAGGAGGGAGGACTTTGATGGCGACCTCAGCCTGAATGGGAACCAAACCCTGCAGTTTACCTACTCTCCATCATGAACCAGCCATCCAGCCAACTGAGCTAACCAGAAAGGTTGGTCACCAATATTCATGACGAACCCACTGACTCACACAGTTATCTAAACTATACATCCTCAAACCCTGCTTCCTGCAAGGACTAAATTCTATTTTTGCAATCTTTGTTGCACGTGTTCTGCAGATCCACACCTTCCACCAGGCTGCCTCTGATGCCCTCCTTTACCTCAGTTGAGGATTTCCCCAAGGTGGTTGACATGTCCAATCCATCTCCTACATTTCTGCCCATACCCATTCCCTTCCCTTCCCTCTCAGAACAACAATAGGATCCTCCTTGTGCTCACTTTCCATTCCACCAGTCTCTGCAATCAAAAGATCACCCTTCATAATTGCTGCCACCAGCAGGATACAACAACAAATTCATCCTTCCTTCCCCCATCACCATTCCATTCCATCTGTGATACTATGGTCCGCTCCTTAGTCACCCCTAAAACCATAGCCCCCTCCCACGTCACCTTCACAGAAGGCGTAACACATGCCCCCACTCCTTCCTCACCTTCCAAAGTTTCACTTGCACTTCTTTCAATCTGGTCAACTGCATTCACTGCTTGCAGTGTGGTCTTCTTTGCATTGGCAACAGCAAATGGAGACTAGGTGACTGCTTGTGGTACACCTCCACATGTCTATAGGAAATGACCCTGAATTCCCAGCTGCTTGCTATTTCAATAAACCATCTCACTCCCAGGCTACCATTTCTATCCTAGGGCAGCCACTGCATTCCAGCAAACTGGAAGAACAGCACCTCATTTTCCTTTGGCAGTTTAAACGATCAACTCCGTAACTTCAGATCATGACCTCTGTCTTCTGTTTGATGATGAAATAACTCCACAGAGGCTGGTATCCCATCACCGAGTCACCCTTTATCTACATGTGTGTAATACTTGCCACAGCTCCGGCTTCCTCAGAACCAGCTCTCAGACTGAACAGAACCCCTGTCACTCTTGTTTATATCTGTCAGCCAGGACTTCCTGATTGGACCAGGTTAACAGCCCCAATCTGGGAACTCATATTCTGCGAGGTCCAGCTCACTGACCTCATCACAATCATGACAGACGACACTGCTTAGATTCAGCAGAGTTGAAACGCTTGACAGCTATCATTAACAGCCACTCTAACAACTCTGGAGCTCTCTACAACCATTACCACTCCCTTTGCCTCTTGCTCTCTGACCAGTACACTTAGGTCAGTAAGCTTCAAGTAATCAGGAAGGAGGGATCACATCCGGAGTTAGACACAGACTGAGTGAGTATATGGGGAATTCAGTGCAGAGGGGAAGAGGTGCTTTTTACTTGTTTTTCTTTGGCTCATAGTCTGGGAGTTTTTTTTGAAAAGGTTAAACTGAAGCCCAGGGTCAGCGGCCTAGCACAAAACAACATGACATCACAAGAAAACCATAAGTTCATTGGTTGGAAATAGCTGCTAATTTGACTATCTATTATAGGGCACCTTCAAATTAAACAGGAGAAATATTTACAGATTACAGACTGGGTCTTTTCCCCAAGGTAAGGAATTCCAAACTAGAGGGCATAGATTTAAGGCAAGAAGGAAAAGATTTAAAAGGGACCTGGGGTGTGGGGGGCAGAGGGCTTGGGTGTATGGAATGAGCTGCCAGAGGAGATGGTGGATGCTGTTACAATTACAACATTTACCAGGCCTGTGGATGGGTATGACTCTAATCCAGTTTCTTCCAACAGTTCAAAGGTGTGCAGGTTAGGTGGATTGGCCATGCTAAATTTTCCCATATGTCCGGGGATGTGCAGTATAGGTGAATTAGCCAAAGTAGATATGGGAATAGGCTGGATGGTTGGGTCTGGGTGAGATGCTCTTTGGAGGGGCATTGTGGACTGAATGGACTGAATGGCCTCTTGCCAAACTGAAGAGATTCTATAATTCAAACCAGGGAATGGGAAAGTTACCTAGATGTTACGTTTCAGGAGGGAGACACACCCAGGAGACTAGGTCAAAATCATAGAATTCCCTCCCAAATGGAGTGTGTATCAACCCAAGTAGGTGGACTGCTGCAGTTTAAGAAGGCAGCTCACCCCCACCTTCTTAAGGGCAATTAGGGATGGGCTATACATGCTGGTCTTAAAGCATCGTCCATGTCCCGCAAAAAAAATGTTAAAAACGCCTTGTATTAAGTACAGTAAACTTGGTTTTAACAGGCCCCTTATGAACCGGCACTCTCAATAAACCAGTAAAAATTATATCCCTGTAATACTGGAAGTTTACTGCATTATTGTGATCTCATGATATCTGAGCAGTCAGTTCAAGGTGTAAGTGAGAAAGCTCTCTGCTGGTAAGTCTTATTTAAGGCAAAATGAATCTTCCTCACATTCTAACATACCCCTGACCTTATCTTCTATTACACTGGCTCCATCCTACCTTTCTGTACAGTACAACAAGAGTCATTATCAGACTTGAAAAACAACTGTGTTTCTCTCTCTACAGATGCCGCCAGACCTGCTGAGATTCTCCAACACTTCCTATTTTTATTTCAGGTTTCCACCATCTGCATGATATCATTCTCATTTCAAACTGGTCTCTTTTGACATTTACCTGGTCTGATATCTCATTGTGATTTAATGTCCATTTTTATCACTATACCACCATCAACTGTGTTCAGACGTTCATTTTGTGATTTGAGAATGTTTGTCATTGAGGGGAGCAGTGGTTACCAATTCAGATAATAGAGATGCAATCGTAAAGTTGGGGAACTAAAAGTCATGCAGCTGGTAACTTGGGGGCATGGGGTGAGGTGCCCATGGGAGGGGAGCAAAGAGAAAGGGAAGGACATGACAGAATGGAGCAAGGAGAGTTAGTGCGTGAGGTACAAGAGGGACCACAGGAAATGCCCAGTTAGTGGGCTCACAGACCATGTTAATGAGTGACTGAAGAAGAGTGTTCCTCAGCTGTTACTCTTACACCAAACAGAGCTGGGATTTCACGTCAGTAAGTGTTTAATCGACTGTCATCACACCTAATTCCATCCACACTGGTTGGTTAGGGCTGCACTGCTCAAAGAAGCAAAGTGGGGAAGTTAGGAACAACTTGGACATGTCGAAGATTCAGGGTGGGATATTCTGGATCCCAATGCCTTTCCCAGACTGTCACAGCACAATGGCCAGGTAGGAATCAGGGCAGGATTTAATGGTGGAGTAGGTTTGTGCACGGTCTGAACACAAACCCATCCAGCTGTATATTCAGATTCACAATCCCGGCCTCCCAGATCAGGTTCTCAACCAGGCCAAGCACTGACAAGGCCTGGAGTCATCATGATGTTCTACCTCTCTGTGGGAAGTACCAAAGAAAACAGACAGTTGTGAATACACCGGGCTCCCAGATTTCATGACACTCATGTTCTTTGGTGCCTCTTAGCCGATTAGTATTTAACGCCAGGCTTCTTACTCAGGGGCCTAGTCAGAGAGCTGACAAATACAGGAGTCAGGCTCTGTTACAACTTTCTATTCATCGTTAGCACAATGAAGAGGCTTTGAACAACAAAGAAAAACAATGGGCTGAATCTTATGTTTCTCTCACTTAATCTGAGTTATGTTGACATTTTGGAGGGATTTCCATTATGAGGCTCAGTGAGATTTCTCACTGTATCTTACCAAAAGTGCCACATTAACTACCTAGCACATCCTAGGGCTTCCCTCACATCCAATTTGAGTCCCATCTTACCACACACCGTTTCCAAATCAACTCACCACTCTGTGGGTATCCAAGTGTTCACCACCTCTTCTGGCACCTGCCCAGTCTTTAAAATGTGGACCCGGGCAGATACTGTCAGTCCAGAGCTGCCCAACCAGTTGTTGTTGGCATTTGCCCCAGACATGGCAGACAGTGGGAGATCTGGAGCTCCTCTTTATGGGGCAGTGAATGGATGGGTGCTCTTACTCCCCCAGGACCAGCAGTGCAGGCCACCAGACCATGGTTACCACCCAGTGAAAGTATGTTCAGCCATCTCAAGGAATGTAGGAAGTAGGAAGAAAGTCAATTACCTTCTTCACTTCGCTATTTCTCCATTTGCCAGTGTTAAGTGCCATTATCCTTTCTCCAACACCTCATACTCATTCCACCTCTGCTACCGCATCCACCTCCCATGAGGGCTCATGCTCTATCACATCCACTGTTGCCTCCACTATCTTCCCTCACTCACTGTCACCCACTCTGACCCCTGACACCACTAACCTTGCATGCCCACTGCGCTGCCTGCTCACTCACTCGGGACACCTCTCTACCTTCATCAATAATTGCACTGTGCCCCCCACCCAATTTCTTCTCACATATAATCTACCTCCCTCTCATTCCAGTGGGAGAGCAGTCCACACTGAGGCAGGAAGAGGCAAATCAATGGTGGGCTGCCTGACCTTAGACTCCTTTTAAGGTATGCTTCCTGATTCTGACCACCCTGAGAACTGACTGATGGTGTCCAAGCCCCTCGACTGGTGGAGGCTGCCCTATATTTATTGTGCCAGATGCCCCGAGGGACAGCCACCCCGTTCGACCTGACTGAACTCTGCTGATAACCAATGACAAACTTCCTGGCTTTGTGCATGTACAAAACAGCATGGCAAGACAGGGGTAATATGAGCCTGGTTTCACTAGCTCAGGGGCAAAGAGCAAAATGGCAACACAATGCAGGGATGCTGTAAGCATTCAGGTAGGCTCAGAGTAAGTCAGTGCTCGGACAGTGAGCAAAGAACGAGAGATACATTGTGGTGCAGTCCCAGAGTTGGCTGTGTCTCTCTGAGGACACAACATTACAGTGAGAGTTACTGGGGCAGCCCAAGGGGCGGCACTGATGTATAGGGAAGGGTCCTGTGAGAAGTTGTGGGCGGCACGGTGGCACAGTGGTCAGCACTGCTGTCTCACAGCGCCTGAGACGCGGGTTCAATTCCCAACTCAGGCGACTGACTGTGTGGAGTTTGCACGTTCTCCCCGTGTCTGCGTGGGTTTCCTCCGGGTGCTCTGGTTTCCTCCCACAGTCCAAAGATGTGCAGGTCAGGTGAATTGGCCATGCTAAATTGCCCGTAGTGTTAGGTAAGGGGTAAATGTAGGGGTATGGATGGATTGCGCTTCGGCGGGTCGGTGTGGACTTGTTGGGCCGAAGGGCCTGTTTCCACACTGTAAGTAATCTAAGTAATCTATAAAAAAGTTTGGTGATCTGCCATGATTATTGCTGGCACATGTCAGAAGCCAATGTCCATGGACATGGGGAGGGTGTGGCTGGGTAACCATGGAACACGCCATGAGATAGGTGCACCTGATGTCCAACATGAAGGTCCCTCAGAGCAAGTGGTGAGCTGATTCGGTGAAATACCCACTTTTATGTCCATGTTGAGATTTCTCGATATCTAGCTTGTATGGCAAGTTTGGTAAGATGGAACGTTGAATATTAATGAGGTGAGCTGTGCCATCAACAAGGCATTTAACAAGCAATAATCCCTGTCAATTATTAACTCACTTCTGCCCAGTAAGGAACTTGCAATGCTATTTGTGAAAAGCATAGAATATGGAGTGAGGGCTATTGTGGTGCAGTTAGGAAGACCAGGTTTAAGTCCTACCTGCTCCTAGATGTGTGTGGTAATACCCTCTGAACAGGTTGATTCAGAAGTATCTAAAAGATGGAGTTAGGTGCTCCCAATGTCAAGACGGTCTCAATGAATTTGACGCCAGATTCTGCCTCACATCCCCCACACCCCAGTTCTGAAGAAGGGTCACTCGACTCGAAACGTTAATGGTGTTTTATGTCCACAGACGTTGCCAGACCTGCTGAGTATCTCCAGCAATTTCTGTTTTTGGTTGTTTCTCCACAGCCCATGTCGCTTAGAGGCCCTCTAAAGGATTCTGCTCAAAGTGACTGGTCCCAGCCCCCCACAGGCTGTAAACTCAATGTGCTTGCTTCTTTGAGTGTCTACGTCTGACAGGATAGTTGATTATACCACACTACAGGATGAGAGTTTGATGGCGAAGTGTACACTCCAAACAGAAGCAGTTCTGAGGCACATGCTCTGCAAACAGCCAACCCCACATGCAGCCAGATATTTACACTGGAGTCGCATCGAGAGCTCAGGCAGTAGAGACCCCCACTGGAAGCAAGAGCTGTCTGTCAAAGGAATGCAAAGGTGAGCAGAGAGCATGAGAGAAAGAGAGAGAGAGAGATGAGGTAGAGAGAAAGAGAGAAATGAGGTAGAGAGAAAGAGAGAAATGAGGTAGAGAGAAAGAGAGAGATGAGGTAGAGTGAACGAGTGAGAAACATGTGGAAGAGAAAGAGATGGGGCAAGAGAGCAATGAGACAAGGGAGAGAGAGTGAGACAGAGGGTCAGGGAGTGAGACAGAGGGTCAGGGGAGTGAGACAGAGGGTCAGAGAGTGAGACAGAGGGTCAGGGAGTGAGACAGAGGGTCAGGGAGTGAGACAGAGGGTCAGGGGAGTGAGACAGAGGGTCAGAGAGAGAAGGGATGATCAAGGTTAGGCAGACAAAGAGATTGAGGGGAAGAACCATAAACGAAAGGCTCAGGAGGGAGAATGGGAGATGCACAGACAGAGAGAGGAAAACAAAGATAGAGAGATGACCATAGAAGAGAGAGAACGTTTGCACAGAACAAGCCCTTACACACATGAACATCAAAACCCACAAATACTGGGCCGGGAGGCGATGTGTCAGGTCTCAGCCAGGGTAGATCAGTGAGAGACCAGGCACATGTGCTGAAACTGCACCGTCTACTGTTCAGCTGGCCATACTAAACTCCACACTCAGCATTCTGTCCATGTGACCTCGGAGGACTGTCTCAAACAAATTCACTACCTTCACTCTCCTGCCCTCTGCCACGCAATGAGCTGCTCACATCAACACACACAACACAGCAGCTCACACCAGTTCATACCAACACATCAGCACATACCAACTCGCACCAACACCCACCAGCTCATACTAACATGCCAGAACACACTAGCTCACACCAAAACACCAGCACACACTAGTTCACACCAGCTCACACCAACACACGAGCTCACACCAGAACACAACAAGTTCACAATAGCTCACATCAACCCCAGCTCACTAGCCCACTCCAGTCCACCCCAGCACACACCAGTATGGACAGAATGGGCAAACATACCATGTGCTACCAACAAAAGGGGGCACACACACACAACTGCCCTGTCCCTAGTCCCTAGTCCCTCACATATGCTCGAATCTGCAAGCATGGTCTGTCTGGGGGAATCCAGAAATAGCACACTACAGTCTACTCATCGAAAATTCGGTGGATGTGAGAGGGAGCAGGAGGTGTGAGCTGGTCAGAGCTGATATTGAACTCCAAGGGACCCATGCTTCGGATGTGTTCATATTTATCCAAAAGTGTTTCATTCACCCAATCCAATGTCAACTAACTAATCCTAGCCCTAGCACACAAACCAAGCACCCACACGAAACACAGCCATGAGAACGGAGCAGAGCTGAGGCCATATCCTCCACATTCCCATCTCAGCGCTACAGCCATCATTACTTACATTGACCTCACTGAGGATCACATCGATAATACTGCCGATGACAATCAGGAAGTCAAATACATTCCAGGGATCTCCAAAATAACCCTAAAAACCAACAGAGAGAGAGAGTGAGTGTGAGAGAAGGAGTCATAAAATGGAGGGAGAGAGGAGGAGGGTACATGAGGAGAGGGAGGGCAGGAAAGGTGAGAGGGAATGACAGGGAGAAGCGAGCAGGAGAGGGGAAATGTGTGGTGAGAAGAGACCGCAGAGGGGAAAGCTGAAACAGAGAGGAACAGCAGGTAAAGGTTCGGAGAGATAAGGAAGGATCCAGGCAAGGTCTATTTAAAGGGGATAAACATGCCCTGCCAGAGCTGGACAGTGAAGTGCCATTGGCTGCACAGAGTAAAATACTGATCAGGTCAAATCCCTGATGATCTGATCCACTTCCAACACGGCAATACCAGTTGGTCAGGCCTTGCTGTGAAGGAGCATAGGTCACCTCTGGGATTTACAGAACCTCTGCTGGGATTTACTGACCACTCTGTTGATTCACTGAAGATTGAGAACTTCTGACGGACGTATGTAACCTCAGCTCAATGATGATCCACTAGATTACGCTGTCATTGATTGTTCCTGCACAGGGATATTTTGAATCTCCACACTGCTGTGGCTCTCTTCTGAGATCCAAATTCCTCCCTCCGGGATACACTGGATTTCTGAGATACAACTGGTAATCACTGAACTGAGATACATGGCCCAATGCAGGATCACTGAACAGTTTTGTGATGCACAGCTGGGTTCCATTTCTATCTCGGGCGACCGAATCAACACGGACGTTTACTATAAATCGACCGACTCCCACAGCTACCTAGACTACACCTCCTCCCACCCTGCCCCCTGTAAAAACGCCATCCCATATCCCCAATTCCTTCGTCTCTGCCGCATCTACTCCCAGGAGGACCAGTTCCAATACCGGACAACTCAAGTGGCCTCCCTCTTCAAAGACCACAATTTTCCTCCAGACATGATCGACGATGCCCTCCACCGCATCTCCTCCACTTCCCGCTCCTCCGCCCTTGAGCCCCGCCCCTCCAATCGCCACCAGGACAGAACCCCACTGGTCCTCACCTACCACCCCACCAACCTCCATATACATCGTATCAACCGTCGTCATTTCCGCCACCTCCAAACGGACCCCACCACCAGGGATATATTTCCCTCCCCTCCCCTATCAGCGTTCCGAAAAAATCACTCCCTCCGTGACAACACCCACCAACCCAACTTCGACTCCCGGCACCTTCCCCAGCAACTGCAAGAAATGCAAAACTTGCACCCACACCTCCCCCCTAACTTCCCTCCAAGGCCCCAAGGGATCCTTGCATATCTGCCAAAAATTCACCTACACCTCCACACACATCCTTTACTGCATCCGCTGCGGCCTCCTCTATATTGGGCGGCACGGTGGCACAGTGGTTAGCACTGCTGTCTCACAGCGCCTGAGACTCGGGTTCAATTCCCGACTCAGGCGACTGACAGTGTGGAATTTGCACGTTCTCCCCGTGTCTGCGTGGGTTTCCTCCGGGTGCTCCGGTTTCCTCCCACAGTCCAAAGATGTGCGGGTCAGGTGAATTGGCCATGCTAAATTGCCCGTAGCGTTAGGTAAGGGGTAAATGTAGGGGTATGGGTGGGTTGCGCTTCGGCGAGTCGGTGTGGACTTGTTGGGCCGAAGGGCCTGTTTCCACACTGTAAGTAATCTAATCTAATATTGGGGAGACAGGCCGCCTACTTGCGGAACGTTTCAGAGAACACCTCTGGGACACCCGGACCAACCACCCCGTGCCTCAACACTTCAACTCCCCCTCCCACTCCACCAAGGACTCCTCCATTGCCAGACCATAACAACATGACGACTGGAGGAAGAGCGCCTCATCTTCCGCCTAGGAACCCTCCAACCACAAGGGATGAACTCAGATTTCTCCAGTTTCCTCATTTCCCCTCCCCCCACCTTGTCTCAGTCCCAACCCTCAAACTCAGCACCACCTTCCTAACCTGCAATCTTCTTCCTGACCTCTCCGTCCCCACCCCCACTCCGGCCTATCACCCTCACCTTAACCTCCTTCCACCTATCGCATTTCCAACGCCCCTTCCCCAAGTCCCTCCTCCCTACCTTTTATCTTAGCCTGCTTGGCTCCTCATTCCTGGAGAAGGGCTCATGCCCGAAACGTCGATTCTCCTGCTCCTTGGATGCTGCCTGACCTGCTGCGTTTTTCCAGCAACACATTTTCAGGTGGGTTCAATCTGACCCCTGTGTCAATAACTGACACCAGGATGATTAAAATCCAACCCTAAACCACAGTGAAGTATTGGACTGGAGGTCAAGCTGAAGGGGTAAATTTGAATAACAAATCAATGAACCATATCCAGTGGATAATCAAACGAAACTCAGGAGAGAACAAACAGAAACATTCAGAACCTGCAAGAGCAAACAATGCAAGTGAGGGAAGTGAAGAGATTGTCTGCTGGTTCTCGTAGAAGAGACATGGGCTGGTTCAGCAACCAAACAGCAATCTCTGAATCGAACTGACAACTGTGAGAGTGAGTGAGAGACAGAACGAGAAAGAGATGAGCAGAACTGGTCGCTATGAAAGCTGGAGTGAGAGAGAGGGAGAGGCAAAGGAATGGTTGTTGAGAGAGAGGGGGTAGAAAAAGGTTTGATCACCGTGAGAGTGAGGAAGAGAGCAAGACAGAGGAACAGAACTGATGACTGGGTGACAGGGTGTAAAATCTGTTACAAGCTGATCACTGGAGAGCGAGACAGCTTAACAGGACTGATCAGTATTAGAGTGAGAGTTCGAGAGATGGAGAGAGGCAAAGGACAGGGAGAGAGTGAGGGAGAGACAGGAGGGAGTGAAGCAGGATTGACCACAGTGAGTGTGAGAGAGAGAGAAACAGAATGGACCATTTAGAGAGTGTGTGTGAGACAGAGTAAGAGAATCAACAGGACTGATCACTGTGCGTGAGAGTGGGTAATGGGACAGATAACAGGTGAAGTGAGGAAGGATAACAGGACTGATTACTGTGAGGGTGAGAGGGTAATAGTGAGACACAGTCTATTACTCACCAAGAACAGGTCCCTTATAGAAGGCATGAAAGAAGAGAGAAGTCAGAATGAACAGGAGGAACATTGAAAGCAGGGCTGCCTATCCCCTCACCAGATTGATATCCCATTACCAGGCACACCTCTGTCAGGTTACTGCTTCAGGCAAGGGCCCAGCTTTGGCCTCAGAGACCGCTGGCCCTGCAGCCTACTGCCCTTCATATCTCTCACTCTGTCCCTGATTGGCTGTTTAGTGACCGAGTAACTGTGCAGATGGTGACATTTAGAAAAGACTTTTGATGCAATAACATTCCAGTTGAAAGTTTGGTGTCTAAAACTAGAGTACATGGGATATGTTGGGGAGGGGGTAAGTTTGCTGGTCTGGATTGAGAACTGGTTTAGGGACAGGACACAGTGAGGATGATGGGTCCTTTTCAATTTGCCAGGCTGGTTTAGATTACTGCAAGGATTGGGGCCTAGATATTTACAATCTCAACCAGTGATTTGGTTGTAGGGATTAAGTGCAATATTTCTATATTTATAAATGGTGCAAAACCAGGTGTGAATTTGGAGAGGCTGAGTGAGAGGTCAAGTATTTGCAGGTGGAATATAATATAGAGACATATGAATCGAGAGTATTTCTTAAACAATGAGAGACTGGAAAGTGTTAAACTTCAAAGGGGCTTTGGTCTCTTTGTTCAGGAGGCACTGAATGTTTTTTAAGAGGATTTGACTACAAGGGCAAAGATGCCCTACTGCATTTGTATAGTGTCTTGCAGACCCTCAGTGAGAGCACACCTGGAGAATTGGGGCACATGGTATCAATGTAAGGGACAAGCCACTGAAAACTGAGATAAGGAGGAATTTTATCATTATGAAAATGGTGAGTCATTGGAATTTTCTACCCCAGAGACTGTGGAGATTCAATGATTGAGCAGTTTCAGGGTAACAATTAATAAACATCTACATTGCAAAAACATGGGGATGGGTATATTGCAGGAAATAGTGTTGGAGTAAAAGATTAGCCATGATCTGGAACGGGGTTGATGGACTGAATGGTCTGCTCCAGTTCTTATTTCCTAAGTTCATTGAGCAATGAAGACTATTCCCATATCTCATCACAAGGTCACACACACACAGTTACCAGCATTCCCAAAGTGAAGGCAACGGGAGGCAATGGCCCAATGGTATTATCGCTGAACTGTTAATCCAGAAACCCAGATAATGTTCTGGGGACCAGGTTTAAATCCTGGCAGACGGTGGAAACTGTATTCAGTAAAGATCTTGAATTAAGAATCTAATGACGACCATGAATTGATTGTTGGAAAAACCTATCTGTTTCACTAATGTCCTTCAGGGAAGGAAACTGCCAACCTTACCTGGTCTGGCCTACAGGTGACTCCAGACCCACAGCAATGTGATTGACTCTTAATTACCTTATGGTCAATAAATGCTGCCTCCTCATCCCATGAATGAATAAAGAAAAAAAACATCTCTATGGTAACCAACTTTCCCTCAATCGTCTCAAAGTAACCAGCACTCCCACAGTAATCAGTATACCACCAGTAATCCCACAGGAACCAGCATTCCCAGAGTAATCCCATTATAAATAGCATTCTCATGGTAATCCCATGGTAAGCAGAATTCCCACAGCATTCCTGCAGTACACCCATGATCACTGGCATTCCCACTATAATCAATTTACAGAAAACAGTAGCTAGCATTCCAGTAATCCCATTGTAACTAGCATTCCCACAGTAAACCTATAGTAACCAGTACTCCCACAGCAACCAGTATTCCCATGGTAACCAACATTCCCACAGTAATCCCGTGGTGAAAAACAAAAAAAACTGAATCTAAAAACCCTGTTGCAATCTTCCTTTATATTACTTGCTAGCTTACCCACATATTTCATCTTCTCACTTCTTGTTGCTTTTCCAGTTATCATCTGCTGGATTTAAAGTCTTCCCGATTCTCTGACTTCCTGGAGAGAGGAAGGACTGCAGATACTTGAAGCAAGAGTCAATAGTTGTGAAGCTGGAAAAGCACAGCAGGTCAGACAGCGTCTGAGGAGCAGGAGGGGTGATGTGTCAGACCTGCTGTGCTTTGCCAGCTTCACATCTCTTGTCTCTGGCTTCACCACAGCATATGTTTTTTCTTTTGCTTCTTTGTGGTCCCTGACTTAGAGTCATAGAGATGTACAGCATGGAAACAGACCCTTCGGTCCAACCCGTCAATGCTATCCAGATATCCCAACCCAATCTAGTCCCACCTGCCAGCACCGCACCCATATCCCTCCAAACTCTTCCTATTCACATATCCATCCAGATGTCTTTTAAATGTTGCAATTGTACCAGTCGAAAATGTGTTGCTGGTTAAAGCACAGCAGGTCAGGCACCATCCAAGGAACAGGAAATTCGATGTTTCGGGCAAAAGCCCTTCATCCTGATGAAGGGTTTTTGCTCGAAACGTCAAATTTCCTATTCCTTGGATGCTGCCTGACCTGCTGTGCTTTAACCAGCAACACATTTTCAGCTCTGATCTCCAGCAACTGCAGACCTCACTTTTTACACAATTGTACCAGCCTCCAACACTTCCTCTGGCAGCTCATTCCATACACGTACCACCCTCTGCATGAAAATGTTGCCCCTTAGGTCTCTTTTATTTCTTTCCCCTCTCACCCTAAACCGATGCCCTCTAGTTCTGGACTCCCCGACTCCAGGGAAAAGACTTTGTCTATTTACCCTATCCATGCCCCTCATAATTTTGTAAACCTCTATAGGTCACCCCTCAGCCTCCGATGCTCCAGGGAAAACAGCCCCAGCATGTTCAACCTCTCCCTATAGCTCAAATCCTCCAACCCTGGCAACATCCTTGTAAATCTTTTCTGAACCCTTTCAAGTTTCACAACATCTTTCTAATAGTGGCCTAATCAATCTCACAACATGACTCCCAACTCCTGTGCTCAATACTCTGACCAATAAAGGAAAGCATACCAAACACCTTCTTCACTACCCTATCTACCTGTGACTCCACTTTCAAGGAGCTATGAATCTGCACTTCAAGGTCTCTTTGTTCAGCAACACTCCCTAGGATCTTACCATTAAGTGTATAAGTCCTGCTAAGATTTGCTTTCCCAAAATGCATCACCTTGCATTTATCTGAATTAAACTCCATCTGCCACTTCTCAGCCCATTGGCCCATCTGGTCCAGATCCTGTTGTAATCTGAGGTAACCCTCTTCGCTGTCCACTACACCTCCAATTTTGGTGTCAGCTGCAAACTTACTAACTGTACCTCTAATGTTCGCTTACAAATCATTTATGTAAATGACAAAAGGTAGAGGGCCCAGCACCGATCCTTGTGACACTCCACTGGTCACAGGCCTCCAGTCTGAAAAACAACCCTCCACCACCACCCTCTGTCTTCTACCTTTGAGCCAGTTCTGTATCCAAATGGCTAGTTCTCCCTGTATTCCATGAGATCTAACCTTGCTAATCAGTCTCCCATGGGGAACCGTGTCGAACGCCTTACTGAAGTCCATATAGATCACATCTACTGCTCTGCCCTCATTAACCTTCTAAGTTACTTCTTCAAAAAACTCAATCAAGTTTGTGAGACATGATTTCCCACGCACAAAGCCATGTTGAATATCCCTAATCAGTCCTTGCCTTTCCAAATACATCTACATCCTGTCCCTCAGGATTTCCTCCAACAACCTGCCCACTATTGAGGTCTATAGTTCCCTGGCTTGTCTTTACCACCTTTCTTAAATAATGGCACCACGTTTGCCAACCTCCAGTCTTCCGGCACCTCACCTGTGACTATTGCTGATATAAATATCTCAGCAAGAGGCCCAGCAATCACTTCCCTAGCTTCCCACAGAGTTCTGGGGTACACCTGATCAGGTCCTGAGGATTTATCCACCTTTATCCGTTTCAAGACATCCAGCACTTCCTCCTCTGTAATCTGGACATTTTTCAAGATGTCACCATCTATTTCCCTCCGGTTCATATCTTCCATATCCTTTTCCACAGTAAACACTGATGCAAAATACTCATTTAGTATCTCCCCCATTTTCTGTGGCTCCACACAAGCCACGTTGGAGGAGAGGATGTTCAGTTGGAGGAGAGGATGTTCAGTTGGAGGAGAGGATGTTCGGTTGGAGGAGAGGATGTTCAGTTGGGGGAGAGGATGTTCGGTTGGAGGAGAGGATGTTCAGTTGGGGGAGAGGATGTTCAGTTGGGGGAGAGGATGTTCAGTTGGGGGAGAGGATGTTCAGTTGGGGGAGAGGATGTTCGGTTGGGGGAGAGGATGTTCGGTTGGGGGAGAGGATGTTCGGTTGGAGGAGAGGATGTTCAGTTGGAGGAGAGGATGTTCAGTTGGGGGAGAGGATGTTCAGTTGGAGGAGAGGATGTTCAGTTGGGGGAGAGGATGTTCAGTTGAGGGAGAGGATGTTCAGTTGGGGGAGAGGATGTTCAGTTGGAGGAGAGGATGTTCAGTTGGGGGAGAGGATGTTCAGTTGGGGGAGAGGATGTTCAGTTGGGGGAGAGGATGTTCAGTTGGAGGAGAGGATGTTCAGTTGGGGGAGAGGATGTTCAGTTGGGGGAGAGGATGTTCAGTTGGAGGAGAGGATGTTCAGTTGGAGGAGAGGATGTTCAGTTGCATGGTAAATGATGGAGAAAGTTAAAGTTGGGGAGGGCTCAGCAGAGGAAATTAAATTCCCAAAACAAGTACTAGAACAGAGAGTATGGAAAGGCTCAGAAATCTAAATTCAGGCACAGCAGATATGGGGACAATTATGAGAAGGGAGACAGTTAATCAGGACTGAGGGGTTTATACAGAAATGCAAGAAATTAGGTAAATAAGCCTGTAATTGGCAGGTACGATGATGTGAGTACCACAGAGACAGGGCTGCAAGGGGAATAGGGCTGCGAACTGAATATCCAAGGGTACTGAGGGATAGGATTTATGAGTATCTGGAAAGACACTGCTTGATTAGGGACAGCCAGCACGGATTTGTGAGGGGTAGGTCTTGCCTTACAAGTCTTATTGAATTCTTTGAGGAGGTGACCAAGCATGTGGATGAGGGTAGAGCAGTGGATGTAGTGTACATGGATTTTAGTAAGGCATTTGATAAGGTTCCCCATGGTAGGCTTATGCGGAAAGTCAGGAGGCATGGGATAGAGGCAAATTTGACCAATTGGATAGAGAACTGGCTAACCGGTCGAAGTCAGAGAGTGGTGGTAGATGGTAAATATTCAGCCTGGAGCCCAGTTACGAGTGGAGTTCCGCAGGGATCAGTTCTGGGTCCTCTGCTGTTTGTAATTTTTATTAATGATTTGGAAGAGGGAGTCGAAGGGTGGGTCAGTAAATTTGCAGATGATACAAAGATTGGTGGAGTTGTGGATAGTGAGGAGGGATGTTGGCAGCAGCAAAGGGACTTAGATATGATGCAGAGCTGGGCTGAGGAGTGGCAGATGGAATTCAACCCTGCCAAGTGTGAGGTTGTCCATTTTGGAAGGACAAATAAGAATGCGGAATACAGGGTTAACGGTAGGGTTCTTAGTAGGGTAGAGGAGCAGAGGGATCTTGGGGTCTATGTTCATAGCTCTTTGAAAGTTGCCACTCAGGTGGATAGAGCTTGTAAGAAGGCCTATGGTGTATTAGCGTTCATTAGCAGAGGGATTGAATTCAAGAGTCATGAGGTGATGTTGCAGCTGTACAGGACCTTGGTAAGGCCACATTTGGAGTACTGTGTGCAGTTCTGGTCACCTCACTTTAGGAAAGATGTGGAAGCTTTGGAGAGGGTGCAGAGACGATTTACCAGGCTGTTGCCTGGAGTGGAGAATAGGTCGTACGAGGATAGGTTGAGAGTGCTAGGCCTTTTCTCATTGGAACGGCAAAGGATGAGGGGTGACTTGATAGAGGTTTATAAGATGATCAGGGGAATAGATAGAGTAGACAGAGACTTTTTTCCCGGGTACAACAGAGTGTTACAAGGGGGCATAAATTTAAGGTGAAGGGTGGAAGGTATAGGGGAGATGTCAGGGGTGGGTTCTTTACCCAGAGAGTGGTGGGGGCATGGAATGCGCTGCCTGTGGGAGTGGCAGAGTCGGAATCATTGGTGACCTTTAAGCGGCAATTGAATAGGGACATGGATGGGTGCTTAATCTAGGACAAATGTTCGGCACAACATCGTGGGCCAAAGGGCCTGTTCTGTGCTGTATTGTTCTATGTTCTATGACTCATGTCCTATCGAGAGGACAGGTAGATGGGCAGAGGACACATGGTTAGATTGTTCTTAAGAAATGGAATTAAATCATTAGCAAGAAGTGATACAGAGTTGAAAGGCATGTGTAGAGTTGAGAAGCCACAAAGAAGAAAAGACCCAGATGGAAGTTATGCTCAGGCCTTCCAGTGGTGGTCAGGTTGTGGGGGAGAAATTAATTCAGAAGATTTCATTGCGGTCCTACAGTGTGGAAGCAGGTCTTTCAGCCTATCAAGTCCATGCTACAGATTGAGGGGGAGAAGATTGAATCAGTTATAATGGTATTACAATGGAGTGAAGAGACATGAGGGAGCAGCTGGCTAGAGTTGATCGGAAGTGGAGCCGAGAAGGATAAATGGTAGAGCAGCATCGGCAGGAGTTTGTGGGGGAAATTTCCCTCTACTTGCCTTATTCATAGTGACATCCCGATGACTGATCAAATTCAAGGTACTTAATCATCCTGAAACCCAGTGTCCAGGTAACTCTCCCTCTCCCTGATGTGTTTGACACAGACTCCAGCTCATCAATCTGAGCCAGAGTTCTCGAGCGACCAACACTTGCTAACAATGTAGTTACTATGAACCACAATGGAGTCCATGAACTCCCACAGTAACAACTCATCACCTGGTCTAACATCTCTATTTTAAGTAATTAGTTCTTAATTTGATGTTTGAATATTCCTTCTAGTCTTTTAGTTTGTATGCTGTATATATTTCTCCTGTTTACCATCAATCTGACAGTAACCTGTCAGTTACCTACCAATAAACTTATGGCTTTCCTGTAATGTCACTTCTATTGTGCTGGGCCTCAGTGATGGGCTTCAATTGATCCTTTGAAAACACCTTACAAACTATGAAGTGAAAAAGCACCCCTTCCCTTCTGCACCGAATTCCCACACTACCTCCAAATTCCCCAAACTATATATTCACTCAGGCTGTATCTCACTCCAAATGTGAGCTCTCCTTCCTAACTGTGTTTAGTTTACTAATCCAAACTTCAGGAACCTGCATTCCCACAGTAATCCCACAGTCATACCATGGTAACAAGCATTCCCACAATAATCCTACAGGAGCCAGCATTCATGCAGTAATCCCATGGTAACCAACATTCCCCACAGTAATCGCACAGAAACCAGTGCTCCCACAGTAATCCCATGGTAACCAACATTTCCACAGTAATCCTACAGGAATGAGCATTCCCACAGTAATCCCATGGTAACCAGCATTCTCACAGGAACCAGATTCCCACAGTAATTCCACAGGAACCAGCATTCCCACAGTAATCCCATGGTAACCAGCATTCCCACAGGAATCCCACAGGAAGCAGCATTCCCACAGGAATCCCATGGTAACCAGCATTCCCACAGGAACCAGCATTCCCACAGTAATCGCATGGTAACCAGCATTCCCACAGGAACCAGATTCCCACAGTAATTCCACAGGAACCAGCATTCCCACAGTAATCACATGGTAACCAGCATTCCCACAGGAACCAGCATTCCCACAGGAATCCCATGGTAACCAGCATTCCCACAGGAATCAGCATTCCCACAGTAATCACATGGTAACCAGCATTCCCACAGGAATCGCATGGTAACCAGCGGTCCTGCAGTAATTCCACAGGATCAGCATTCCCACAGTAATTCTACAGGAACCATCATTCCCACGGTAATCCCATGGTAACCAGCATTCCCACAGTAATCCCATGGTAACCAGCAGTCCTACAGTAATTCCACAGGAACCAGCATTCCCACAGGAATCCCATGGTAACCAGCATTCCCACAGGAACCAGCATTCCCACATAATCCCATGGGAACCAGCATTCCTGCAATAATCCCATAGGAACCAGTATTCCCACCACAATCCCAAAGTAACTACCATTCTCATGAGCTGCCAGAAGGGTTTAGAGGGATATGAGCCAAATGCTGACAAATGAGGCGAGATTATATTCGGATAATTGGAAGGCATGGATGAGTAGGACTGAAGGGTCTGTTTCCATGTTGTACAATCCTATGGTTAATAATCCTATAATAACCTACATTTTCACAGTGATCCCATAGTGAACAGCATTCCTGCAGTAATCCCATGGTCACTACATTCCCATGATAGTCAGATTATAATCTGTGAGCCTGAAATTTGATTATTTGCTTCAATCGGCCATATACGTACTTTAGCTTTGAAAGCACAAAGTTTAAAGACCATTTCCAATGCGAATAGCCCAGTGAAAACTACATTCAGCGTGTCCGACAATTGGTTCATCTCCTCTGATTGCTCATAGTGCTGTGGAAAGAGACAGACAGGTCAGGATCCAAGCAGGTATCGCAAGTTACAACAGTGAGCATGCCCCTCCCACCCAAGCTGAACCCTCATCCCAACCTGAAACTCCCAATCAGTCCCATATTGTGACCTAAGACCCTCATCCTAAACCTGACTCTCACCCCACACTGACCTCTGACACTCTGCCAACCATGGCTTCCATCAAAACCCTGACTCTTTCACCTCAAACCTCATTCCAAGCCCAATCACTAACCTCTATCCAACCCTCACCCTGATCTCTAACCCTTACCCAAAACCTAAACCCCAAACCAGTTACACAGAAAATATTCTGATAAAAGGCCAAATTATTATTTAAATGGGAAGCAGATTCAAAGTGCATCAGTGCAGAGGGACCTGTGTGTCTTTGTGCATGAATTACAGAAAATGGGTATGCAGGTGCAGCATATAATAAGAAAGACAAATGGAATACTGCTATTTCTTGTAAAAGGAATGTTGTTACAATTATATATGACATTGGTGAGACCACATCTGGAATACGGTGTCCAATTTTAGTCTCCTTACTTGAAGGAGGATGTGGTGGCACTAGAGATAGTTCAGAGGAGGCTCCTAAAATTAATTCCAGGGATGAAAGGGCTGTCATACAAGGTGCAGTTGAATACCTTGGCCTTGTACTCACTGGGGTTCAGATGAATGAGGGGGGAATCTGATTGAGGCATATAAAATGCTGAAGGGGATTGATAAAATGGAGGTTGAACAGATGTTTTCCCTTCTGGGAGGATCTCAAACAAGAGATGATAGCGGCGGCACAGTGACTCAGTGGTTAGCACTGCTGCCTCACAGCGCCAGGGACTGTCTGCGTTGAGTTTGCACATTCTCCCCCTGTCTGCGTGGGTTTCCTCCAGATGCTTCAGTTTCCTCCCACAGTCCAAAGATGTGCAGGATAGGTGAATTGCCTGTGCTAAATTGCCATAATGTTCAGGGATGTGTGAGTCGGGTGCATTAGTCGGGGATTGGTGTGGACTTGTTGGGCTGAATGGCCTGTTTCCACACTGCAGGAAACCTATGTAATACAGAATGAGAAGAGGTAGGTGCAAAACAGAAATGAGGAAAAACTATTTCTTTCAAAAGGTTGTGAATCTGTGGAACTCTCTGTCCAGAATGTAGTGGAGGCAGAATCAATCAGTAGATTAAAAAAGGAAAATAGATATGTTTCTGTTGAAAAGCAGAATAAGTGGCTGTGGGGATCAGGCAGGAGAGTTTACGTCAGACCCAGGATAAAATCAGCTGTGATCATGTTAAAGGTGCTTGAAGGCTTTGACTGCTTATTCCTGTTCCTAATTCCTAAATTCCTTTATTTACCCAGGGAATAATAGACAGGTTAATATCTGGATTAATCAGCTAATGTCATTGGACAGGGCAGAACAACCAGCCTCTTTCCTGATGAAGGGCTCTCACCTGAAGCGTCGATTCTCCTGCTCCTCAGATGCTGCCTGCCCCACTGTGCTTTTCCAGCGCCACACTCTCAGCTCTGAAATCAACGCCCCCTATCCTCCCACCAAAATCATCCTATGATCTGTGGTTTGTTCACTTCACTCACCTCACCCTGCACCCAAGCACCTCCTCATCCCCTCCTCATTTCCTCACCCCTGCATTGTTCATTCAATGTGCTGAGGTATTTGAAACAATATCTGTAAGTGACAGCTACATTCATGAGATCAGTGGATATGACCTCTCTTTTCTCAGCTCCCATATGATCACTGGATTTCTTCTGGAGAGATGTTGTTGGTTTATTTCTGTTTCAGCTGAGATTGTTGACACCACTGAAAATGGGGAGTGTTGCTAGATTAATGAAAACTTAGTTGACTTCAAGATCCTGAGAGAAACATCCTCCCCACACACACTCCCTCTGTTCCCAATATTTATTGCCCTGTGTTCCCAAATCCTGCTCCCTCTCTGGCCCAAACCCATCCATTCCACTCTGCCAACCCAGTAACCCAATCTCCCTGCAAACACATGTCCATAGAAAGTACATATAATATGTCCATCAATGTGAATAAGCATCACAATAATGCTCACTCACCTGCATCGCGAGACAAACGGTGTTGAGGAGGATGAGGGCAAACATGAGGTATTCAAAGTATGAGGAGGTCACCACATACCACACCTTGTACTGGTATTTGTTCTTGGGAATGTATCTCATGAGGGGTCGTGCCTTCAGGGCATACTGAACACACTGACGCTGCACAGGAGACAGAAAATAAATTAGCAACATGTCACAGAACAATACCTGTGGGAATGGGAGCCAATAGCCAACAAAAAAGTGAGGACATGACAGGCAGACAAAGGATGTGGGTGGGGATTATTACTGTGGTAGGGATTATTCCCTGGATACAGGTTGTGGATAGGATTATTATTAGGTACAGTGTGTGGGTGAGATTTGTTAATGGTACAGGGATTATCACTTGAGGCAAGGTATGGTGGGGATTACTACTGCTGCACAAGGTGTGGGTGAGAATGATCACTGGGGTATGCGTTGTGATTAAGGATCGTTATTGGAGTACGGGGTGTGGGTTCGGATTGTAACTGGACTATGGGGACTGAGAGGGAATTGCTAATGGCACACAGAGTGTGATTGGGGAATATTACTGTGATATAAGGTATGGGTGGGATATATTACTCGGTACCCCTAGTATGGCTGGAGCATGTCACTGGCATATAGGGTGTTAGTGGGGTAGATTACTGGTGTATGGGTGTGGGAGAGGTGTATTGCTCGGGTAAGATGTGTAGGTGGGATTTGTCACTCAGGTCCAGTATGAGGGATTATTACTGCTGTGTGGGGCTTCGGTGCACCTTGTTATTGGGGTGTAGGTGGGGATTATTATTGGGTATAGAGGATGGGTTGGGATAATTCCCTGGGTGTAAGGTGTGGGTGAGGATCATTTCTCAGGAATAAGGTGTGGGGGCAGTTTGTTACTCGGGTAAAGAGCGTGGCCAAGGGTTATTGCTCGGGTGGGAGGTGTGAATGAGAAATGTTACTCGGATGGACTGTGGCTGAGAAATGTTGCTTCAATTCGAGTTGTGGGCAAGCATTATTACGCGGGTATGGGATATAGATGAGAATTTCTACCCTAGTATGAGGTGTGGACAACTAATGCTATTCAGGTACAGCATACGGACGAGGACTGTTACTTTTTAGCAAGTAAGGGTGAGGAATTTTACTTGGGTCCAGGGTGCAGTGAGGTTTGCTAGCAGAGCATGAGGTGTACCCAACGAATGCTAATTGCGTATGAGCTGTTTGAAGATTTTTACTCAGGCTCTCTCGGTGGGAGAACATTTTGTTGATAGTGATCACAACTCCCTGACTTTTACTATAGCCATGGTGAAGTTTAGGAGCAGATAGTATGGGAAAGTATTTAATTGGAGGAGGGGAAATTCCAATGCCATTAGGCAGGAACTGTGGAGCAAAAACTGGGAGCAGATATTCTCAGGGAAATGCACAACAGAAATGTGGAGGTTGTTCAGGGAGCACTTGCTGCGAGTGCTGGACAGGTTTGTCCCTCTGAGGCAATGAAGGGATGGCAGGGTGAAGGAACCTTGGATGACAAGGGATGTAGAACATCTTGTCAACAGGAAGCAGGAAGCTTATTTAAGGTTGAGGAAGCAAGGATCAGACAGGGCTCTAGAGAGTTACAAGATAGTAGTCAGAAAGGAACTGAAGAATGGACTTAGATCTAGAAGGGATCATGGAAAAGCCTTGGGGGATAGGATTAAGGAAAACCCCAAGGTGTTACTCAGGTACGGGCTATGAATGAGAATTGTTACTCAAGCATAGGGTGAGGACAAGGATTGTTAATTGGGCACGGGCTGTGAATGAGGATTGTTACTCGGGTACAGGTTATGGTCAAGGATTGTTACTCGGGTACAGGCTATGGTTGAGGATTGTTACTCGGGTATGAGCCGAGGGCGAGGATTGTTACCTGGTTTTTGTCGAGCTCACAGTTCTTGTATTCAGCCTCTCCCTGTTCCTGGAACGTTACAATAACAAACCCCACAAAGATATTCATCATGAAGAAAGCAATGAGAATGATGTAGATGATGAAGAATATTGAAATGCCAACTCGGTAGTTGTAGATAGGGCCCATGTCTTCAGTGTGAGAGTCAATGGCTTTGTACAATAACCTGATGGCAGAGACAACAGTTACCTCTAGTCTGGGTATTTAGTCAGCACCCTGTGTAATCCCCACCTCCACTCGCTCTGTTAGATCAATCCCATAGCAAATCTTGATTGCAACTTGACAAGAGGAAAGTAAATGAGGGGAACCAGGGAAATCCTTTAGTTGAGATACTCACCCTAGCCCTAATAAGTGCTTAAAGTATTCAAGCCCGAGTACAAGTGGAAGCATAGCCTAAATTACACTCATAATCAGTCCCCTGGGAACTCAATGAAGCAAGTGGTTTTTGACAGAGATTCTGAGTGCTCCTCCAAAATGCAAACAATTATTAAGAATCTCGAGTACCCCTCCCTCAGTACTCATCGGGCCCTTCCCTCTGTAGATGGGGTGTTGGTGGTAGTGTAGTGGTAATGATTAGTAATCCAGAACCCCAGTTAATGATCTTGAGACACAGGTTCAAATCTGATTGTAGCAGATGGTAAAATTTGATCTAAATAAAAAATATCTGCAATTAAAAACTTGCCCAATGGCAACCACGTAAATATTATTGATTGTCGTAAAAGCCCCCTGATTCACAACGATATTTCGGGGAAGAAAACTGCCGTTTTTGCCTGGTCTGGCCTGCGCTTGACTCAAGACCCACAGCAGTGTGGCAGGCTCTGAGCTGCCACCCAGGCAGTGAGGGATAAGTCATAAATGCTGGCCTGGTCAGTGTGCCCACATCTCATGATCTGGAGGAGCCGTTGTTGGACTGGGGTACACTAAGTTAAAAATCACACAACACCAGGTTATAGTCCAACAGGTTTATTTGGAAGCACTAGCTTTCAGAGCACTGCTCCTTCATCAGGTGGTTGTGGAGTATAAGATCATAAGACACAGAATTTATAGCAAAGGTTTACAATGTGATGTAACTGGAATTATATCTTGAAACAGACCTGGATTGTTTGTTAAGTCTCCCATCTTTTAGAATGAACATGTTGGTTTCAGTTCTTTCACATGTATATCGCAGAACTTTTTAAAAGTTATATTCTCAAGTGAACTTTAACAATTGGTGTCATGTTGGCCCAGATAATGCATTGAAGATGTGAGGTGCCCTGTGTGAGGGTGTCTGTGCCACAATGTTCAAACTGATTCTAATCTAAAAAATAGATGTACAGAATCTTATATGGATTCATGCAGTTTTTGAGCAAAATAAAATGAACTCTGCAAGTACAAATTCACCCCACAAACTGATATATGTGGGTGTATGTGGTGGGGGGGGGGGGGGGGTGCGGTTATGAGTGTGAGAGAGTGTGTGTATGTATGTGAGTGTGAGT
The DNA here is from genome assembly GCF_020745735.1 of Hemiscyllium ocellatum. Classification (NCBI taxonomy): domain Eukaryota; kingdom Metazoa; phylum Chordata; class Chondrichthyes; order Orectolobiformes; family Hemiscylliidae; genus Hemiscyllium; species Hemiscyllium ocellatum. The sequence goes on from NC_083426.1 coordinate 54,040,981, forward strand.
GTGAGTGTAAAGGGGTATAAGTCAGTGAGAGGATGCATGTGTGCATGTGAGTGTGTGTGTAAACATATGAGAGAGAGCTTGTGTATGAGAGAGGGTCTGCGTGAGTGTATGAGTTTATAGGACTGTGTGTGTGTCTGTAGAAGTGCCTGTGTGTCGGAATGTGTGTGTGAAGGAGTGTCTGTATGTCTGTTTGCGTGTCTATGAGTCTGATTCTGTCTGTGAGTGTGTGCATGTGTGTGCAAAGTGCAGTGGGGTCACCTATAGTGTGACATGAACCCAAGGTCAAAGGCGTGTAGAAGGCATTTTGAAACCCATTATACAGGGGACCCCCAGCTTCTGTCACGATACTACAGATTTCTTAGCACCCACGGACCAGTCGAACCAGGGACATTCCTCGTCACAATGAATATGTCAGCACTCTACACCAGCATTCCCACAATGACGGCATCGTGGCAACAGCCTCAGTACTCACCACCAACAACTGCCAATCTCCGAACACCATCTTACAACTAATCCACTTTATCCTCAACCACAATGTCTTCAGCTTTGACAACCAGTTCATCCAGACACATGGAACAGCCATGGGGGCCAAATTTGCACACCAATATGCCATCTTCATGCACAGGCTCGAACTAGACTTCTTCTCTACGCAGGATCTCCAACCAACATTAAACACCAGGTACATTGACAACATTTTCCTCCTCTGGACACATGGCGAGGAGTCACCGATAAAACTACACAGTGATATCAACAAGTTTCATCCCACCATCAAACTCACCATGGACCACTCTCGACTATCTGTCTCATTCTTGGACACATGTGTCTCCATCAAAGATGGGCACCTCAGCACCACACTCTACCGCAAACCCATAAACAACCTCACAATGCTACACTTCTCCAGCTTCCACCCAAAATATATTAAAACAGCTATTCCCTGTGGACAAGCCCTCCACATACACCGGATCTGTTCAGATGAGGAGGAACGTGACGGGCACCTGGAAGTACTCAGGGATGCCCTCATAAGAACAGGGTACGATGCTCAACTCATCGACCGCCAGTTCCGACGTGCCACAGCAAGGATCCGTAATGACCTCCTCAGGAGACGTGCTGCAACCGACAGGGTACCCTTCATTGTCCAGTACTTCCCAGGAGCCGAAAAACTACTCCATGTTCTTCACGGCCTGCAACACATTATCATTGAGGATGAGCACCTCGCAAAGACCTTCCCCACACCTCCACTTCTCGCCTTTAAACAACCACTAAATCTCAAACAAATCATTGTTCTTAGCAAACTCCTTGGTTTTCAGGACAACACCATACAACCCTGACACCATCGATGCTGAGACACAGAAACCACTCTTATCCCAACATGTACATGGCAGGTACTCATGCAACTCAGCCAATGTTACCTATCTCATACACTGCAGGCAAGGAGGCCCTGAGGCATGGTACATTGGCGAGACCGAGCAGAGGCTATGGCAACAGATGAATGGACACCGCACAACAATCAACAGACAGGAGTGTTCCCTCCCAGTCAGAGAACACTTCAACGGTCCGGGACATTCAACCTCAGATCTTTGGGTGACCGTCCTCGAAGGCAGACTTTGGGACAGACAACAACACAAAGTGGCCAAGCAGAGGCTGATAGCCAAGTTCAGTACCCATGGGGATGGCCTCAAACCGGGACCTTGGGTTCATGTCACACTATAGGTGACCCAACCGCACTAGACACACACACACACACACACACACACACACACACACACACACACACACACACACACACACACACACACACACACACACATGCAGACTGTCTCTAATACACAGGCCCTTTCTCATACACTCACACGTACACTCCCAAACTCACACACACCCTCTCACAGACTTATATCCCTTCACACTCATACTCATATACACACACACATACTCTCTCACAGACACCCATAACCCCCCCAAACACACACTCACATGCACACATACACATATGAGTTTATGGGGTGAATTTATACTTGCAGAATTACGTTCTATTTTGCTCAAAAACTGCATGAATCCATGTAAGATTCTGTAAATAGCTTTTTTAGAAATAGAATCTGCCTCACACAGGGCACCTCACATCTTCAATGCATTATCTGGGCCAACATGACACCAATTGTTAAAGTTCACTTGAGAATATAACTTTAAAAAAGTTTTGTGATTTACGTACGAAAGAACTGAAACCAGCATGTTCATTCTAAAAGATGAGAGACTTAACAAACAATCCAGGTCTGTTTCAGTATATAATTTCAGTTACATCATACTGTAAACTTTTGCTATAAATTCTGTGTGCTCCACAACCACAATGTTATGCTCCATAACCACCTGATGAAGGAGCAGTGCTCTGAAAGCTAGTGCTTCCAAATAAATCTGTTGGACTATAACCTGGTGATGTGTGATTTTTAACTTCCCACATCTCATGAATGTATAAAAATACTCACTCGACCCCTCCCCCAGGGCCATCATCCCTGCCCTCAGTACACAGCCCTTCCCTCAGTACACACTCAGCCCTACCCTCGGGTCCAACCAGAGCCCACTCTCGGTACTCACTGGGGCCACCCCTCGAAGGTGGAAACTGTAAAGAGAGCCATCATCGCCAACAGCACATTGTCAAAATTGAAGTCGCTATTAACCCACATTCGTTCCTGGACTGACAGCTGATCTGGTTCATTATAGACAATGAACTGTCCTCTGAGAGAGAGAGGGAGAAAGGAGGGAACAGGAAAGAGGGTGGGGGGAGACAGAAGATAGAGAGAGGGGTAAGAGGTTCGGGAGAGTGGAGTGAGGCAATGGAAGATGAAGAGAGTGAAAGAGGTAGAAAGGAGGCAGAGGGTCAGTGGGAGAGATTGAAGGGGGAGACACAATGGAGAGGAGAGGGAGTAGGAAGAAAGGGTAACGTGGGAAGATAATGGGAAGGAGTGTGGGGTGGTGGAGTGGAATGGAGAGACAGGAGGGATGAAAGTAAGTGAGAGGAGGCAGAAATACAAGAGGGAGAGAAGAAGGGAGAGGCATATGTAGAGAAAGGGGGCAGAGACAGAGGACCAGGAATGGGTGAGAGTGAGAAAAAGAGCACAAGTAGGTGGGAAGTAGAGTGGGGAGAAAGGATGAGAAAGACAAAGGGATGGGAGAGAAAGTGAGAATGAGAGAGGGAGGGAGGAGAGAAAGAAAGACATAATGACTGCAGTTTTCAACAGATTTTCAAATTTGCTAGAATAAGTTGAGAAGGATGTTGCATGGTAAACAGAAATCTTGGTTTTATCACTGAGATACTAAGTACAAAAACAAGAAAATTATGCTGAAACCTTAAAGAAGAACTGATCAATCCCAACAATCATATCAGTTTCAATTCTATGCATCATTTTGGGAAGGACATCAAGGCCAAGAACAGAGTTTTATTGGAATGATTCCAGGATGATGGACAGACTGCAGAAGCTGAGACTGTTATAGAGGTTTAAGAGCTTTTTTAACAGATGTTCCAAATGATGACAGATTTTGATCAGGTAGATGTAGTTAATGTAAGGAGGCTGACAAACAATGCAGTTGAGTTGAGGTACAAATTAAAACATAGGGCTGTGATGTCAACGCTGACACTGAGACACGGGTGGGAGAAGGACAGGTTTGAGCAGTCCAATATCCCAGGATACAGGATAAAAGATATCACAATTTTAATCATGGAATCTATTACAGCAGTTAGGAGGGATGAGGCATATGAATAGAACTTAAAAACCAGAGCGCAGTAATCACATTGCTGGGAGTAACTGTAAGCCCCCTGACAGTCTGAGAGAAGAGCAGATAGTTAGGCAAGTTTCAGAGAAGTGTAAAAGTAATAGGGTGGCAATATCAGGAGATTTCAACTTCCCCAAAATTAACTGGGGTAATCAGAGCATGAAAGGCTTGGAGGGAGCAGAATTCTTCAAATGAATCGAGGACAGCTTTTTAAGCCAGTACATAGAAGGCCCTACAAGGGAGGGGACAGGCTAGACTTCACTTTAGATCACAAAGTTTGTCAAGTGGTTGAAGTGCCAGTGAGGTACAGCAGACAGCGATTATAACTCTGTTATATTCAAGATTGTTATGGAAAAAGACAAAAATGGGCCTGAAATCAATGTTTTCAACTGAGGAAAGCTGATTACAATAAGATCAGATATTGTTTGTCCAGTGTGCACTGGGAGCAGATATTTTCAGCTCTCAGAACAATTGGATACATTCAAGGAAGAAATATGGAGAATACAGGGTCAACATGTAAAAGACCTGTGAATCTGGATATTGAAGGATAAATAACATTGGAATAAGAGAAAAAGGGAGGCTCAAAACAAAAGTCCTACAGGAGTATGGAATATGCAACGGGGAACTTGAAAAGGAAAGGAGAGCTAAAAGAGGATATGAAAGGACACTGGTAGGTAAAATGAAGGAAAATCCAAAGTTGCTTCATACATCCATTAAAGATAAAGGATAACGAGGAAAGAGTAATTTATGTATGGAGCCAGGTAAGGTTCGAAATGAACACTTTGTGTTGGTGTTTACTGGTGGGAGGGACCATATACCGAGAGAAACCAGTAAGAACGACTGCGATACAATTTTAAATTAGGTTCTGAGTAGTTTGGCAAATTTAAAAGCAGATATATCTCCAACGCCAAATGAAATGTATCCCATTTGAGTGAGGAAAGGAATAAAATAGCAGGAATGCTTACAAAAAAGTTCAATTCCTCTCTGGCCACAAGAGAGGCTCCATAGGACTGGAGGACAATCAATGTGGTACAATGGGGAAGCATCAAGGATCAGAAGGACCATGGTGTGCATATATACACCAGACACTTAAGATATCAGGACAGGTGGATAAAATGGTTAAGAAGGCACAGGGTGTAAGAGCAGGGAGGTTATACTGGGAACTGTATAATATGGTGGTTAGGCCTCAGCTTGAGCATGTGTGCGGTTCTGAAATCCACAAGGTGCAGAGGAGATTTACCAGGATGTTGCCATGGTGGGAGAATTTCAGACATGAAGAGAGATTGGACAGACTAGGGTGGAGATTGACAGGGGACATGATTAAGATGTATACAGTTATGAGGGCAGAGATAGGATAGACAGGAACAAACTTACCCCCTTGACGGAGGGATCAACGACCAGGAGCATCAGTTTAAGGTCAGGGCAGGAGATTTGGAGGGGATGTGAGGAAAGGTTTTTGACCCAAAGGATGGTCGGGTTCTAGAGCCCACTGCTTGTAAAGGTGGTAGAGGCAGAAACCTTTAGAACATTTAAGAATTATTTCGATGCCCACTTGTGATTCTGTATACAATGCAAAGAGCTGGGAATTGCAATTTGATGAAGGGCTTTTGCCCGAAACGTCGATTTTCCTGCTCCTCGGATGCTGCCTGAACTGCTGTGCTCTTCCAGCACCACTAATCCAGAATCTGGTTTCCAGCATCTGCAGTCATTGTTTTTACCTAATTAGAATAATTAGGCTGTTGTTTTTGACAAAAGCAGATATGATGGGCTGAAGGGCCTTTTTTTTGTGCTGTAGAACTCTATGATAAGGAGGAACATTTGAAAACATAAGGAACAATAACAGACAACACAGGTTAAGTAGAAAAAGTAGCAGAGATGAATTGACAAGTTTTTTTAATGATTTGAGATGTTATGTTTTTTGGATCCTACAAATTCAAAATAATCACACTTTTCGATTCAGAGGACCATCTTCACCCCTTATATTTCTTGCTGCTCCCTGTGCCTGGTGCCTGAGACACCGGAGCAGTAAATGTGACACCCTGGCAGGACAGTCATGTGACCATCACTTCCAAACTCTTCAAGAATCACATAACAATATGACATCCCTTTTTTAAAAACACACTGGAATAGTCATATTGAGAGAGCGATCATTAACTTTTCTTAATTATCTAAAGATTAACAATTTCTTTTTGATTAATCAGAACATCTTCAGAATTTGATATTTCTTTTCCCTAAGATATTATTCATGCTATTACTCTGGTGGTAAAATGTATCTCTATCCTGTAGGCTTAGAATTCAGTGTGTCACTGTAAGCTGGCACACCGCTCAGGCAATGTTGCAGCTGGTGTCATAGGAGCTGTGTCAATGTTCCTATGTGTCTCTTGTTAGTGATACCATTGATGTTGTTTCAGTTGGCTGTTGACTATGTTGGTGTTGACCTTCTTTCATTTTCCAACTCGGGTATCGGTCGAATATGAATTCTGTTCCTTCTTATTTGCTCACCAGTTTCGGTTTATTGATAAGAGTTTCCGACTCATTATCAATGTTTACCTGATTTTCACAACTGGATCCTCTATGTACAGCTGTCCTTTCAGCCACTCGGCAGGGTGTGAGGATCTGTGTTTAAATATTGACGTCCTTCTGCCTGTGCATTAATAAGTAGCTGAGTGACTGGCTTTTGTCTGTCGTAGAATGTATCTCCTTGCACACATCTTCCCTGAGAATGTTGAAACTCCGCGGTGGTGATTCTGACCCTGCTCATCACCAATTTTCTTCGTTGTCTCTCATACATTTACCATATTTTTTTAAAAGCAAAGCATTGAGGAACTCATGTCCTGGGTCATGCCGAGAAACAGCTCGCCTCTTTCTCATCTCTTTAACTTTCGTTTCAGAGGTAGCTGTAACTTTTTCAGGATTTGGCTTGACTCCATCAGGCATGTGCATCATTCTGAGGAACTGGTCTTTTTCTCAATGCATTTCTCTGTAAACAACTTGATCCCAGTTTTCCTGGATTGCTCCATGGCGTTGGCTGGATGTTTTTCACCTACACCGTAGATTTGGATATCATTAGCGATGCTGACCACCCCTTTACATCACCAGTATGTCCTATCCATATACTGCTGGAACACATTGTCACCAATTTAAGGCCAAATCATTGAAACAGGAATTGAAGCCAGCCCAGGATGTGTCCAATGTTGTCATTAGGAAAGATTCCTCACCAGGCCTCATGTTCAGGTAGCCATTTCTGCCATTGGGTTTCGTGAATACGTCAAAGGTATATATCATGGTGTCATCTCTTCCAGGGCTAGCGTGAGGTCATGATTCCTCACTGTAGCTTCATTAAGATCTTTGGGATCCAGGCAAATCCTTTGCCATCTACTTACCAAAATAAGATTTACTCAACTGTAGACACTGTGACTATAGCGATCACTTCATTTTTTTCCACCTTTGGGAATTCTCGACATGATTTCCTTTTGTTCTATTGCAATTTCACATGGAGGTTAAATCATTGCCTGCATTGTTGGATCAATAAGCAATATTCATGCCACACAAATACCAAGTAATGACTATCTCCAGTGAGAGACAATCAAATCATTGTTCTAAAACATTCAATGACATTTCCATCAATGAATTCCCTCACTATTGACATTCTGAAGGTTACCATTGACCAGAAACTGAACTGGGCTAGCCATGTAAATATGTGATTACAAAAGGAGGTCAGAAGATAGGAACACCACAGTGTGTAACTCACCTTCTAAATCCCAAAGCCTGTCCACTACCAATAAACACAAATCAGGATTGTGATGGAATACTTCCCACGGTGGCTCAGTGGGTAGCACTGCTGCCTCACAGCACCAGAGTCCCAGGTTCGATTCCAGTCTCGGGTGACAGCTTGTGTGGAGTTTGCACATTTTCCCCGTGTCTATGTGGGTTTCCTGCAGGTCAGGTGAATTGGCCATGCTAAATTGTCCACAGTTGTTAGGTGCATTAGTCAGGGGGTGGGTTACTCTTTGGAGGGTTGGTGTGGAGTTGTTGGGCCGAAGGGCCTGTTTGGACACTGTAGGGAATCTAATCTAATCTAATCTCCAACAACACTCAAGAAACTGGATACCATTCAGGACAAAAAATCTACTTGATTTACACTTATCCACCACTTTCATCATTCACTCCCTTCACTGCAAACGAAGGGCTTACAATGATGAATTCACTTCCGAACAACACTATCCCAATACACCATAACGACTGTAGAGGTTTAAGAAGGCAGCTCACAAAAACTTTCTCAAGGACAATTAGGGATAGGCAATTACTGCTGGCCCAACCAGTGATGTCCACGTACCCCAAACAAATATAAAGAAATACTGATGTGATGGTCCAAATCTCCAAAGCATCCTAACATCTCACTAAAATACACTGGACACATTTGTATCAGATATTTCTTGCTTTTGTTGAAAAAGCTTTTCAATAGCTATATTACCTTCAACCCTCAGCACAGCCTCCTTCATCAGTTAGCTGGGATACGCTACAGTTCTACTCAACACCAGGAAGTCAGAACCATTGTGGAACATACAGATAACATTTCGTCCTTTAAAGGTCCCACACATTTGGGTTGTTGCTATCGGCAAATCACAGACTCCCCATAAGCTATTAACATGATGTTTCTTAGTTTCAAATCATCTTTCCTTGGGTGACAAATGCCTTTTAAATGTTTTAGAAAGATCTCCGATGTTAGTCAGTGCTCTGGTGAGGTTTATGGTTCCAGGTGTATTTCCCAACATCCTCCTGATCTGAATGTTTAAAATATGAATTTCTTTCCTCTGGGAACTGTCACATTTGGATATTTCCTGCAGTTTGATGGACCCTATATCGACTGTGTTTGCAAATTCATCATCTTCCAGCTACAGGTCATTTTAGTTTATTTATTTTCCTTCTTATTTGTACTGTTGCTCTGTCTCAGATAACTCCTCGACTATCTGTTTTCCTTCTTCCAGTGATTGGATTTTCTTCAAGCTCTGCAGTTAGATCCATATGAAAGACATTTTCTGCTGTCCATCCACTAGTCCTGCATGTTTTTCATTCCTTCATTCCTCTTTTGATGCATGAGCTCAACTGAACTGAAAGCTAACTCTTTGGGTAGTCAGCATCTTTACCTAACTACCTGTGCACTGACAGTGTGTACCCATGCCCTAGTACTGTCTGTATATGCTCTGGCAGTGTGTACCCGTGCCCTGGTACTGTCTGTATATGCTCTGGCAATGTGTACCCGTGCCCTAGTACTGTCTGTATATGCTCTGGCAGTGTGTACCCGTGCCCTGGTACTGTCTGTATATGCTCTGGCAGTGTGTACCCGTGCCCTAGTACTGTCTGTATATGCTCTGGCAGTGTGTACCCATGCCCTGATACTGTCTGTATATGCACTGGCAGTGCATACCCATGCCCTAGTAGTGTCTGTATATGCTCTGGCAGTGCGTACCCGTGCCCTAGTACTGTCTGTTTATGTACTAGCAGTGTGTACCCGTGCCCTGGTACTGTCTGTATATGCTCTGGCAGTGCGTACCCATACTCTGGTACTGTCTGTATATGCTCTGGCAGTGTGTACCTGTACTCTGGTACTGTCTGTTTATGCTCTGGCAATGTGTACCGGTACTCTGGTACTGTCTGTATATGCTCTGGCAGTGTGCACCCGTGCCCTGGTACTGTCTGTATATGCTCTGGCAGTGTGTACCCGTGCCCTAGTACTGTCTGTATATGCTCTGGCAGTGTGTACCCGTGCCCTGGTACTGTCTGTATATGCTCTGGCAGTGTGTACCCGTGCCCTAGTACTGTCTGTATATGCTCTGGCAGTGTGTACCCATGCCCTGATACTGTCTGTATATGCACTGGCAGTGCATACCCATGCCCTAGTAGTGTCTGTATATGCTCTGGCAGTGCGTACCCATGCCCTAGTATTGTCTGTTTATGTACTGGCAGTGTGTACCCGTGCCCTGGTACTGTCTGTATATGCTCTGGCAGTGCGTACCCATACTCTGGTACTGTCTGTATATGCTCTGGCAGTGTGTACCTGTACTCTGGTACTGTCTGTTTATGCTCTGGCAATGTGTACCGGTACTCTGGTACTGTCTGTATATGCTCTGGCAGTGTGTACCCATACTCTGGTACTGTCTGTATATGCACTGGCAGTGCGTACCCGTACTCTGGTACTGTCTGTTTATGCACTGGCAGTGCGTACCCGTGCCCTAGTACTGCCTATGTACACTCTGGCACTGGTCCATCGCCTTGTGAGCTTGTACTGCAAGGATTGCAGAGTCTGAAAGAAGCTCATCTCTCAGTCTTCCGTCTGTATCCTGGACTTTACACTTTTTAAGTTAGAATTTTGTGTAGAATGTTTTCTGCCTCAGGCTTTGAAATGTGTAACTGTTGGATCAGATGCTCAGATGTTTGGCTGGAGATACATGCTGAACTTTTCAAACATTTTGCCTGGCCTTTTACTCTCATCCTCCCTCTCATCTTCTAGCTTTAAACAGACTCGAACCCTTCTCTCCTGAACTTCCTAAATGCTTCAACCACATCATCAGCTTCTGAATCCATTCAAGGTTGAGGCTGTGTGTTCATGCTGAGGGAGTTTTCCCTCACTTGACTACTCATTTCAGTTGAACTCATTTAATCCCATTCAACATTAAATCTATTTACATGGTGTGCTTCACTCACTTACCCTGATTGAAACCATGCCATGTTGTTTAAGTCCGATATGTTGAAAATTATTACACTTTCCAAACATTTCTTGCACCACTACGTGGTAGGCTCAGTGTTTTTGTTACTATGGTTCAACACCTGACTGCAGTGCAGCAGTTAATCTTACACCCTGAATGTACAAAAGAATTAGTTCCCTGCTCTTTACAAAGAAATTGCCTAAATCAGAAGGGAAATGAATTAATACCTGGAAAAAACAATTCTGATAGAAACTAGGAAAAGACAGGTGGAATTGTAGCAGCTTTCTATCTGGACAGGCACAATGCCCTGATACAGCACAGAGAGAAGGCAATCATTTATGATCATTGATCCTAAAAATGTTCAGCCAAATATCTGTAAAAATCCAACTCTTGGTTCTCAGGTTACAGAGACCCAGGAGCATCCAGCCAGAACATTCACTGAAACAGCGGGGCCAACTCTTACCCTACTCACACTCACTTGCAGTCTTCTTCTGTCATCATGGAGGGATCAGTGCAGCTGTAAAGCTTTCCCTAAATTAAAGAAGATGATAAATTAGCAACAAACAATGATTTTACATGGTCAGTTATCAAGGGGAGGGTATTAATCCAGCATCAGTTTCAGACATAAACTGGGAACCACCTGCAGGTTCTGGTCCAAGCCATGCATCACTGTACCTTGGAACCATATCACTGTTCCTTCACTGTCACTGATATTGAAAAACCATGGATCGCCAACCTAGCAATACTATGTGTGGACTTACACCCATGAACTGCAACAAATCAAGAATTTTTAAAAATACACAATATCAGCAACAGTACTCCAGTTAGCCATCTGTAAACTCTCGGGAGGCAATGGTGTACTGGTATTGTCGCTGGACTAGAAATCCAGAAATCCAGGTACTCCTCTCCACTGAGGACAGTGATGGTGGATTTTCCATTCATGTCGGCACGGTGGCTCAGTGGTTAGCACTGCTGCCTCACAGCACCAAGATCCCAGGATTCCAGCCTCGGGCAAATGTCTGTGTGGAGTTTCCACCTTCTCCCTGTGCCTGTGCGGGCTCCCTCCGGTGCTCTGGTTTCCTCCCACAATCCACAGATGTGCAGGTCTGGTGGATTGGCCATGCTAAATTGTCCATAGTGTTTGGTGCATTAGTCAGAGGGAAATAGGTCTGGGTGGGTTACTCTGCGGAGGGTCGGTGGGACTGGTTGGGCCAAAGGGCCTCTTTCTACACTGTAGGGAATCTAATCATTTAGAGTGTAGGTTTGCTCACTGAGCTGTAGGTTTGATATCCAGACATTTCATTACCTGGCTCGGTAACATCATCAGTGGCGACCTCCAAGTGAAGCCAAGCTGTTGTCTCCTGCTTTCCATTATACGTTTGTCCTGGATGGGGTTCCTGGGGTCTGTGGTGATGTCATTTCCTGTTTGTTTTCTGAGGGGTTGATAGATGGTATCTAGATCTATGTGTTTGTTTGTGGCGTTGTGGTTGGAGTGCAGGCCTCTAGGAATTCTCTGGCATGTCTTTGCTTAGCCTGTCCCAGGATAGATGTGTTGTCCCAGTCAAATTGGTGTTTTTTTTCATCCGTGTGTAGGGCTATGAGAGAAAGAGGGTCATGCCTTTTTGTGGCTAGCTGGTGGTCGTGTATCCTGGTAGCTAACTTTCTTCCTGTTTGTCCTACGTAGTGGTTTGTGGCAGTCCTTGCATGGAATTTTGTAGATGATGTTTGTTTTGTCCATGGGTTGTACTTTTAAGTTCGTTAGTTTTCGTTTGAGAGTGTTGGTGGGTGCGTGTGCTACTAGGATTCCGAGGGGTCTTAGTAATCTGGCTGTCATTTCTGAGACTTCTAGCACTCCAACCACAACGCCATAAGCAAACACATAGATCTAGATACCATCTGTCAACCCCTCAGAAAACAAACAGGAAATGACATCACCACAAACCCCAGGAACCCCCATCCAGGAGAAAGATATAAATAGAGAGCAGGAGACAACAGCTTCGCTTCACTTGGAGGTCGTCACTGATGATGTTACCTAGCCAAGTAATGAAACGTCTGGATATCAAACCTACAGCTCAGCGAGCAAACCTACACCCTAAACCTCAACCTGAGCTACAAACCTTCACAAACCTTGCAATAATCTAATCATAATCTGGAATTAAAATTTTAATAATGACTGTGAAATAATTGTAGGAGAAACTGCCATCTGGTTCACTAACCTTCCTTCAGGGAGGGAAATCTGCTATCCTTACCTGGTCCAATATGTGATCCCAGACTCACAGCAATGTGGTCGATTCTTAGCGGCCCTCTGAAATGGCCCTACTAAGCCACTCAGTTGTATTAAACCACTACAATGTCTCAAAGGAAAGAAACTTGGCATCGAAGTAGGCATCGGAAATGAGAATGGCAAAGTCAGCCTGATGACCTTGCAAGGTGAGAGCTGTCTTACACACTGGCCTGGGTCAAACCAGGAGAGCTGTCCCACAGACTGGCCTGGGTCAAACCAGGACAGCTGTCTCAGAGACTGGCCTGGGTCAAACCGGGACAGCTGTCTCACAGACTGGTCTGGGCCAAACCAGGAGAGCTGTCCCACTGACTGGCCTGGGCCAAACCGGGAGAGCTGTCCCACAGACTGGCCTGGGTCAAACCGGGAGAGCTGTCTCAGAGACTGGCCTGGGTCAAACCGGGACAGCTGTCTCACAGACTGGCCTGGGTCAAACCGGGAGAGCTGTCCCACAGACTGGCCTGGGTCAAACCAGGAGAGCTGTCCCACAGACTGGCCTGGGTCAAACCGGGAGAGCTGTCCCACAGACTGGCGTGGGTCAAACCAGGAGAGCTGTCCCACTGACTGGCCTGGGTCAAACCGGGAGAGCTGTCTCAGTGAGCGTTCAAGCAACAGTGTGACACAGTCATACTCTCAGAATCCTCCAACATCCTAGATACCACCATCACGTTCCTGGACCTGTGCTGTCCCACTGACAGGACAGAGTGAGCAGAGGTGACAACTCAGTGACATGCAATCAGGAGGGAGTTACCCTGGGATTTTCAACATTGGCTCCAGAACTCTTGATGTATTATGGCAACAAGTTAAAAATGGGCAAGGAAACCTCCTGCTGACTTCCACATTGAACAACAGTTGAAGGAGGTTGGTAAGGGCACACAATGTGCTCTAAATGTTGGGCTTCCCTGAGAGTGGCTTGGCAGCACCACAATTGACTGAGCTGATTAGATTCCCTACAGTATGGAAACAGGCCCTTCGCCCCAACAAGTCCACACCGACCCAGTGTGTGAAGAGTAACCCACCCAGATTCATTTCCCTACATTTACTCCTGACTAATGCACCTAACTTTGGACAATTTAGCATGGCCAATTCACCTGACCCGCAAATCTCTTGGAACGTGGGAGGAAACCGGAGCACACGGAGGAAAGCCACGCAGACACGGGGAGAGTGTGCAAACTCCACACAGACAGTCACCTGATTCGGGAATCGAACCCAGGTCCCTGGCGCTGTGAGGCAGCAGTGCTAACCACTAAGCCACCGTGCCATCCTGATCAAATCTTAAAGGACTTTGCTGCTGGACTGGGTCTATGGCAGTTGATGAGGGAGCCAATGAGAGGGAAAAGGAGATGTGATGTTATCCTCATCAATCTGCCTGCTACAGACATATTTGTCCATGGCAGTGTTGAGTGGCCGCTGAACAGTCCTTCTGGAGACAAAGCGCTATCTTCGCATTGAGAATACTATCCATGTATTATGCAAACTATAAACATGCTGAGTGGAGAAGTTTTCAGACAGATGTAGCAACTCAAGACTGGGTATCTATGAGATGCCGTAGACCATCAGCAGCAGCAGCAGAATTATACTCCAACAGAAGCTGTAACCTCATGGCCCAGCATATCCTCCACTATCAAGCCAGGGAATCAACCCTGGTTCAATGGAGAGTGCAGGAAGGTAAAAACAATGACTGCAGATGCTGGAAACCAGATGCTGGAGAGTGCAGGAAGGTGTGCTGGGAACAGCTTGGAGACAGCGAGATCTGCAGATGCTGGGAAGTCAGAGTCGATGAAGTGTGGAGCTGGATAAAGCACAGCAGGTCAAACAGCATCAGGAGGAATAGGAGAGTCGACATTTCGGGTCAGAACTGAGCAGCACCAGGCTTACCTAAAAAAGGATGTTTCAACCTGGTGAAGCGACCAAAGCAGAATGCCAAAACAGCAAGTGATAGACAGAGCTAATGCCACAACCAACAGATCAGATCTAACCTCTGCAGTCCTGCCACATTCCATTGCTAATGGTGGTGGATGATTAAACAATTCAGTGGAGGAGGAGGTTTCACAATGAGATGATGTGTTTTGGTAATGCAAACCAGGGCAGGTCCTATATAGCACCCTGGGGAGTGCTGCCAAACAGAGACCTAGGGGTGGAGGTGCACAGTTCCTTGAAAGTGGAGTCACAGGTAGACAGGATGGTGAAGAAGGCATTTGCCTTCACTGGTCAATGCATTGAGTGCAGGAGTTAGGGTGTCATGTTGCAGCTGCACAGGACATTGTACAGAATTCTACATTTTTAGAATACTGTGCTCTGGTCTCCCTTGAATAACGTTGTGAAATTTGAAAGGGTTCAATAAAGATTTACAAGGATGTTGCCAAGATTGGAGGGTCTGAGCTATAGAGAAAGGCTGAATAGGCTGGATTGTCTTTCCCTGAAGCATTGGAGCCTGAAGGGTGACCTTAAAGAGATTTACAAAATAATGAGGGGCATGGATAGGATGAATGGTCAAGGTCTTCTTCCCAGGGTAGGGACATCAAAACTAGAGGTCATAGGTTTAAGGTGAGAGGGGAAAGATTTAAAAAGTACCTGAGAGGCAAATTTGCACAGAGAGGGTGGTGCGTATATGGAACCAGCTGCCAGAGGAGGTAGTGGACATTGGTACAAACACAAAATTTAAAAGGCATCTTGATGGTTAGGGGAATTGGAAGGATTTACAGAGATAGGGGCCAAATGCTGGCAAATGGGACTAGATCCGTTTTGGATATCTGGTCAGCACGGAGTTGGACAGAAGGTTCTGTTTCTGCACTGTATAAATATCTGCATCCGCAATGATGGAGGAGCCCAGCACATCATTGCAAAATATAAGGCTGAAGCATTTGCAGCAGTCTTTAGCCAGCAGTTAATGATCCATCTCACTCTCCTCCAATAATCCCCAGCATTAATGATGTCAGTCTTCAGCCAATTTGATCCAAGAAAATATAGAATAGAATCCCTACAGTGTGGAAGCTGGATATTCGACCCATCAAGTTCACACCGACCCTCCAAACAACATCCCACCCAGACCCACCCCATCCCTGTAACCCCACATTTCCCATGACTAATCCACCTAGCCTGCACATATATGACCACTATGGGCAATTTAGCACAGCTGAGCCATCTAATCTGCACATCTTTGGACTGTGGGAGGAAACCGGAGCACCCGGAGGAAATCCACACGGACACGGGGAGTATTTGCAAGCTCCACACAGACAGTCGCCTGAGGCTGGAATTGAACCCGGGTGCCTGGTGCTGTGAGGCAGCAGTGCTAACCATTGTGCCACCGTACCATCCCAAATAGTTGGAGGCACTGGATACTGTAAAAGTTATGGGTCCTGTCAACATTTTGGCAATAGTCCTGAAGACCTGTGTTTGACAACTTGATGCACCACTAGGCAAACTGTTCCAGCACAGATCCAACACTGGCATCTACCTGACAAAACTGGACAAAGCCTGTCCACTAGACACACATCAGGAGAGTGATGGAATTCTTCCCACTTGCCTGGATGGATGCAGCTCCAACAACACTCAAAAAGCTTGACACCATCCAGAACAAAGCAGCCCACTTGACTGGCACTACACCCACAAACATTCACTCCACCTTACCACAGTTATTCATTAGCAGCAGCATGTACCATCTACAAGATGAACTGCAAAGGTTCACCAAAGATCCTTAGACAGCACCTTCCAAATCCATAACCACCATCATCGAGAAGGACAAGGGCAGCAGATACATGGGAGCACCACCAGCTGCAAGTTCCCCTCCAAGCCACTCAGCGCCCTGACTTGGAAATATATCACCTTTCTTTCAGTGTCACTGGGTCAAAATCCTGGAACCTCCAGGATTCTTAAGAGAGAGGGTGAGCAGCCCCAAGTCGTGGTACACATATTTGATCTGGTGCTTAGCAACGAACCAGGTCAGGTGTCAGATCTCTCAGTGGGAGAGCATTTTGGTGACTCCCTGACCTTTATTATAGTCATGGAGAGGTTTAGGAGCAGATAGTGTGGGAAAGTATTTAATTGGGGGAGGGGAAATTCCAATGCTATTAGGCAGGAACTGTGGAGCATAAACTGGGAACAGATATTCTCAGGGAAATGCACAACCGAAATGTGGAGGTTGTTCAGGGAGCACTTGCTGCGAGTGCTGGACAGGTTTGTCCCACTGGGGCAAGGAAGGGATAGTAGGGTGAAGGTACCTTGAATGGCAAGTGATGTGGAACATCTAGTCAAGAGGAAGGAAGAAGCTTACTTAAGGTTGAAGAAGCAAGGATCAGACAGGGCTCCAGAGGGTTACAAGGACAGAACTGAAGAATTGGCTTGGAAGAGCTAGAAGGGGGCATGAAACAGCCTTGGGGGGGTAGGATTAAAGAAAACCCCAAGGTGTTCTACACTGATGTGAGGAACAAGAGGATGGCCAGAGTGAGGATGGAACAATTAGGGATAGTGGAGGGAACTTGTGCCTGAGGTCGAAGGAGGTAGGGGAGGTCCTTAATGAATATTTTGCTGCAATATTCACTTGTGAGAGGGACCTTGTCGTTTGTGAGGTCAGTGTGATACGCTCGAATAGGTTGATGTTAAGAAGGAGGATGTGCTGGAAATCTTGAAAAACATAAGGATAGATAAGTCCTGGGATATTGCCAAGGAACTATTGGAAGCTAGGGAAGACATTATTGTGCATTTGGCAATGATCTTTGTGTCCTCACTGTCCACTGGAGCAGCATCAGATAATTGGAGAGTGGCAAATCTTATTCCCTTGTTCAAGAATAGGGACAACCGTGGGAATTACAAGCCAGTCAGTCGTATGTTAGTGGTGGGAAAATTACTGGAGATGATCCTGAAAGAGAGGAATTATTATTATTTGGACAAGCATTGTTTGATTAGAGATAGTCAGCATGACTTTGTGAGGGGCAGAGACAAAAGAAATCTGCAGATGCTGGAATCCAAAGTAGATAGACAGGAGGCTGGAAGAGCGCAGCAGACCAGGCAGCATCAGGAGGTGGAGAAATCAACGTTTTGGGTGTAACCCTTCTTCAGGACTGGGGGTGGGTGTAAGGGGAACTGCAGATAAAGGGGTTGGCAAAGGAAGGGTGGTGAAGTGGGGAATAGGTGAAGACAGGCAGAGAATACGACCTGATCGGTCAGTGGGAGGAATGAATCCGGTTGGTGGCAGGGAGGGGGTGGAAGGGAGGGGGAGGGGCTGGGAAAGGAGTCAGGGGATGGGAAGGGCAATTATTTGAAATTGGAGAACTCAACGTTGAGTCCTCTGGGCTGTAGGCTGCCCAAGCGGAAGCTGAGCTGTTGTTCCTCCAATTTGCAGTTTGGTTCGTTGTGGCAATGGAGGAGGCCAAGAATGGTCATGTCGGAAAGGGAGTGGGGATGGGGCATTAAAATGGGCAGTGACTGGGAGGTCGGGTTGGCTTCTGTGGGCCCGGCTGAGATGTTCGACTTAGGTAACATTTCGCCAAGCATCTCAGGCTCCACAGGAGGCTCCCAAGCACTGAGGATGTCACCTAGACAGGGAACGAAATGTCTGCAACACAAATTCCCAGCTCGGCGAACAGAACCACAACAATGAGTCCCCGAGCTACAAATCTTCTCACAAACTTTGAATTTTAGCAAGGCGTTTCATAAAGTTCCCCATGGCAGGCTCATTCAGAAAGTAAGGAGGCATGGGATACAGGGAAATCTGGCTGTCTGGATACAGAATTGGCTAGCCCATAGAAGACATAGAGTGGTGGTAGATTGAAAGCATTCAGCCTAGAGCTCAGTGACCAGTGGTGTTCCACAGGGATTGGTTCTGGGACCTCTGCTTTTTGTGATTTTTATAAATGACGTGGATGAGGAAGTGGTAGAGTGGGTTAGTAAGTTTGCTGATGACATGAAGGTTGGTGGAGCTGTGGACAGTGTGGAAGGCTGTTGTAGGTTGCAATAAGACATTGGCAGGATGCAGAACTGGGTGGAGAAGTGGCAGATGGAGTTCAACCTGGAAAGGTGTGAAGTGATTCATGTTGAGAGGTCGAATTTGAAGGCAGAATACAGGGTTAAAGGTAGGATTCTTGGCAGTGTGGAGGAACAGAAGGATCTTGGGGTGTACATCTATAGATCCCTCAAAGTTATCATCCTAGTTGATAAGGTTGGTAAGAAGGCATATGGTGTTTTGGCTTTCATTAGCAGGGGAATTGAGTTTAAGAGCCACGAGGTTATGCTGCAGCTCTATAAAGCCCTAGTTAGATCACACTTGGAATATTGTGTTCAGTTCTACTCCTCTCATTACAGGAAGGATGTGGAAGTTTTAGTGAGGGGGCAGAGGAGATTTACCAGGATGCTGCCTGGACTGGAGGGTATGTCTTACGAAGGAAGGTTGAGGGAGCTAGGGCTTTTTCATTGGAGTAAAGAAGGATGAGGGGTGCCTTGATACAAGATGATGAGAGGCATAGATAGAGTGGATAGGCAGAGACATTTTTTCCCAGGGTGGAAATGGCTATCACGAGGAGGCATAATTTTAAAGTGATTGGAGGAAGGTTTAGGGGAGATGTCAGAGGTCGGTTCTTTACATCAGAGAGTGATGGATGCGTGGAATGCACTGCCAGCAGTGATAGTAGAGTCAGATAGATTAGGGACATTTAAGCGATGCTTGGATAGGCACATGGGCGATAATACAAAGAAGGGCATGTAGATTAGTCTGATCTTCAAGTAGGATCAAAGGTTTGCACAACTTCGAGGGCCGAAGAACCTGTACTGTGCTGTACTGTCCTATGTTCTATCTTTCTCTCTAATGGCATTGTGGGTCTATCTAGAGTACATGGACTGCAGCACATCAAGAAAGCAACTCACTACCAGCTTCTTAAGGGTAACTAGGGATGGGTAAGAAACACTGGCCCAGCCAGCAATGTCCATATGCCATGGGTGAATGAAATGTTCAGCTCCAGCTGGAAAAGTGGGGCTGGTTTTGGGCACCACATTTTAATAAGGATCACAGAGCTTTGCAGAGAAAGGTGTTGACCTGTGGAGGAGGGATTGTGATTCATTTGGACAGACAGTTGTTCTCCTTACAACAGAGAACCAGGAGAAGAAATTTGATGAAGGAGTTCAAAATCCTTAGGATTTTGATTAAGTAAAGCAGGAAAAGTGTTTGGAAAGGTTGAAGAATCAATAACCAATGGACATCAATTTAAGATGATTCACAAAGAACCAGAATTGATGTGAGAAATAACGTTTAACGTTTTGAAATGTCAAGTGGTTTCTATTTGGAAGATACTTCCTCGTGGTGGTTCCTAGTTCCAGGTTCAATTACAGTCTTTAAATGAGAATGGAATAAATACTGAAGAAAGAGATTGAAAAGAAATGCAGCAAGAGATGGATTGTGGAACAAACCGAGCTATCTTCAAAGAGCCAGCATAGACTGAATGGGGTGAATAATCTCACATACAAAACAATCTGGCAAGAATGTCATGTCTTAGTCAAATTTCTGAATCACGTATTCCTAATAATTATTCCTCAGCCATCTGACTCAGTAGAGTCATCGAGTCAGACAGTATGGAAACAGACCCGAAGAGTGTGGAGCTGGAAAAGCACAGCCGGCCAGGCAGCATCTGAGGAGCAGGAGAATCAATCCTTCAAGCATAAGCTCTTCATCAAGAATGCTCATTCCTGATGCTTGAACTTATGCTCGAAACATTGATTCTCCTGCTCCTCGGATGCTGCCTAACCGGCTGTGCTTTTCCAGCACCACACTCTTTGATTCTGACCTCCAGCATCTGCAGTCCTCACTTTCTCCATGGAAACAGATCCTTCAGTCCAATTCATCCAAGCCCAACCAGATCTTAAATTGATCTAGTCACATTTGCCAGCATTTGACCCACATCCCACTAAACCCTGCTTATTTATGTACCCATCCAGATGCCTTTTAAATGTTGCAGTTGTACCAGCCTTCACCACTTCCTCTGGCAGCACATTTCACACACGCACCACCCTCTGCGTGAAAAAGTTGTCCCTTAATTCTCTTTTACATCTTTCCCCTCTCACCTTAAACCTATGCCCTCTAGTTTTGGACTTCTCTAACCTGTGAAAAAGACCTTGTCTGTTTACCCTATCCATGCCCCTCATGATTTTATAAGTTTCTATAAGCTCAGCCCGCAGCCTCCAATGCTCCAAGGAAAACAGTCCCAGCCTTCTCAGCCTCTCCCTTTAGCTGAAACCCACCAATCCTGGCAATATCCTTGATAATCTTTTCAGCACCCTTTCAAGTTTAACATTTTTTTCTGTAGCAGGGAGACCACAATTGGACACAGTATTCCAAAAATAATCTAACCAAAGTCACAACATGACCTCCCAACTCCTAAACTCAATGCACTGACCAAGAAGGTGAATTGGACCAAACATCTTCTTCACTATCCTGTCTATCTATGACTCCACCTTCAAGGAACTATGAACCTGCACTCCAAGGTCTAATAACAGTTTAACAATATGCCTCAAAGGATCATGAATCACCAGCTCTAAATCCAGCAATAATTGTTCACCTTTGATCACAGTGTTATATGCTCCACCCAGTGACTGAGTAATTATTAATCATCGTCCTGACACAGTAATGATTGGTCACCTCTATTTCTGTCAATTTCACAGATCCACATGAAGGCTGATTTCCCTGGTCTTGTCTAGGTAGATTTGATTAACTGGATGGAGCCAATTCTGGGCTGTTTTACAAAAAAAGGCAAAGTGCTGTCACAAACTGCTTGCTTTTCTATCTGTGGGCCAGACCATCAGAAAGACGTTTGCTAACGTTTGCCTCCTGCCTGATTTTCTGGTCTTGTGTCCCGGGTTAATCCTTAATGCTTCAGCCCTGTTATTCTGGGCCCTGTGACTGCTATTGACCTGAAACAGGCGATTGGATTCCGGATTTCCAGTCGTCAGCAATGGCTTGTTCAGTATCAGTGTCACCTTGATCTCAAACCGGGCTCTCACCTTGAAAAGCTGCACCCCGAGGCAGGCAAACACAAACTGGAGGAGGGTGGTAACAATCACAATGTTCCCTATGGTCTTGATGGCTACAAACACGCATTGAACCACATGCTGAAAGAGAGGCAGAGAGACGGGGATCAGACACTGGCACTGCAACAGTTGGGGAGGGGGCATCAGGAAGGCTTCATAATGGAGGCTGACACCAACTCACAAAACATCCAAAAAAGCCAGTGCAAGGCAGATGTAGGGAGAGAGGGGTTACAGAGGAATGAAGGAAGGGGAAGTTGAACATAGTGAATGGAGTGGGCAAAGAAGAACATGGGTGTGTGAGAGGTGGGAGCGTGGGCACAGGGAGATTAGATTAGATTACTTACAGCCCAACAAGTACACACCGACCCGCCGAAGTGCAACCCACCCAGACATTCCCCTACATTTACCACTTTGCCTAACACTACGGGCAATTTAGCATGGCCAGTTCACCTGACCTGCACAACTTTAGACTGTGGGAGGAAACCGGAGCACCCGGAGGAAACCCACGCAGACACGGGGAGAATGTGCAAACTCCATACAGCAGTTGGCTGAGGCGGGAATTGAACTCAGGTTTCTGGTGCAGTGAGGCAGCAGTGCTAACCACTGTGCCACCGTGCCACCCGTAAGGGATGGTACATTGGATGAAAGATACTAGGGGTGTGCACAGGAGAATGAATGGAAGGATGATTGTGGGCTAAGGGGGTGGGAGAAGGGCACAGGGAAACTGGGTGGGTACAGAATGTTATGAACCACACAACTTGCAGCGTGTTCTGACAACAAGTACAAATCTTTTTATACATAGCTTTAAACAGGAGGGCAGGGGATCACAAGCGCATTCAGAGCTAGCTCAATCAGTGACTTCGTAAAAGAAGATAGACAGCTGGAAACTCAGCAGCTGGGGAATTTTTCAGAGGATTCCTGATACCCATCAGAAGGTTCGACTTCCCGAAAGAACAAGGAGCTGGAATCAGCCATTGAGCCTGTTCTGTCATTCAGGAAGACCAGGATTGAGCTGATTATGGCCTCAAATCTGCAATCCCATATCTCCCTGATAACCTTTCACCCTGTTACTTAACAAGATCTATCTACCCCTGTATTCAAAATATGCAAGGACTCTGCTTCCAACGTCTTTTCAGAAAGAAAGATCCAAAGACTCACAACTCTCTGAGAGAAAGATTTTAGTCTCATCTCTGCTTTCAATGGGCCATTGTCTTTGGTCCCTTCTATGACATCTGCTCCCTCTCCCTGGTCAGTTTGAAGTTGAAGTTTACAACCTCATCATCCTCCTTAACCTGACAGGAGCTCCAAATCACAAATTCACTTTCTCAGCAAAACCACCCACTCCCCCACTCCTTGGCATTGTTGAACTCTGCCCCTGCCTCAACTAATCTGCCCTTGAAACGCTTGTCACATAATTATTGCATCCAGGATCATTCATTCCCATAGGCAGCTGGACCAGTCAGCCAACCACTTCTGAAGATAACAAAAGTCAGCTCATCCCAAACTCTGCTACCTGTGTCTCTAACAAACACTCAGCACCCTGAGCTCACTGACTTTCAGCAATTCCTCAGCTTTAAAATTTTCATCCTTGTTTTCAAATCCTTCTAGTGCTCCTCCTGTTCCTAGCTCTGAAACCTCCAGCTCTACACCCCTCATATTTCTCCACTCATCATTTCTGGCCTCTTGAGCCTCCCCGATTTTAATCATTCCAACTCTGGTGACCATGCCTTCAACTGCCTGAGCTGTAAACTCCAAATTCCACACCTCCAACCCTTTACTTGATTTAATACAATCTTCAAAACCCATCTCTTTCACAAAGCCTTGGGAACTTCTCCTAATATATCCCTATGTGAGTCTTTTGAAGGAAGGCCGAGGGATATTTTGCTGCATGAAGGCCATTTTATAAATGCAAACTCCAGTTGTTGTTAAACTAAAGGAGATTCAGTCCAAAATGTCAATGGATCTGATCCCATGTCTATTTGACTGCAGCAGCACAAATGGGTCTCAAACCTTCAGTTAATCGCTGTTTTAAACTTAGTTAACAGACGAGATTATTAAGAAAACTTACAACTTAAAACAAGCTTTATTATTGGCCCTGGTGCATGCATAAAATAAACTGTTGCAAATACACATATATACATACACATCTATAAATATGCACGCATTCATGTACATATATATGGACACACAGACATACATACACACAAATACATGTGCACATATACACATACATGCAAACACAGATGTACGTGCACACACACATTCACATAGATCTATACATGCACAGCCTGATTAATATGCTCACATATACACATACATGCATACACACATATACACAAATTAACATGCACACATATATACAGGCCTACATATATACCTGCATGCACATTATACAGACAAAAGTGCATACAGTTCTTTGACATACTAATGCATGTGTACTGAGGTGTAGTCACACACAATGATCAGATTCATATACATTTGTACTGATACCTTACCAAACACAAACATCTATGTTGATGTGCATACACAGACTCAAACATGCATGCATACCTAAACATGTTGTGAGGGATGCATTTTAACATATACTCATACATAGGTGTGTCCACATATGCTTAACACACATACACACACATGCCTGTTCTCAAACATCCACATAGATGTACACATACACCATAAATTCACATATACACAGTGACTCACACACACATATACTTATACAGTTGCAGTCACAAAGACACATTGTTCACATCTTGGCTCACCTTTAATCCCTTGGCTCTGTTAATAGCTCTCAAAGGTCTGAGCACTCGGAGGACTCGAAGGATCTTTACCACAGAGATAGCACTTGATCTAGAAAAGAAAGGTATGTGCTGAGCTCCTTAACTGAACACATTGCAGGAGGAGCTCATGTATGGTCTCACTCACTGACTCCTTCACCTACTCACACACCTTCTCACTCACTCACCTTCTCACTCAAATAAAAAAATCCCACTAAAGCTGTCAGCCTGGATACAAGGACTCAATAAGTCTCAATCCCAGTCAATCTCTAGAACATACACTGTCTCTGTAAACTCGCAGTCATGCAATTCCTGAGGAAGTTGTCATTCATTTAGAATCTCTTACTAGAAGCAAGTAATTAGGCAAATCAATAGTTGTGAAATGATGTAAAACTATCTCAAATAGTATATTGTGCAAGAAAATTCCAGCAGGTCTGACAGCATCTGTGGAGACAGAAATAGGGTTCATGTTTTGAGTCCAATATTGCTCTTCTTCAGAATTAATGTCCAGCCCCCACAATCCTTTGCTTTAACTACATTGTTCTATGTGTGTTACAGCAGTTCAAACAGCATCTGAGGTCAGGGAGTCCCTCTCCAACTGCAATTCCCAGGTCATTTCCTCTGCCCTGAAGCTCTTCAACCATGTCCTGAAACTCTATGCTACTTTCTCTCCACCCCACCCTCCTCTCATTTATCTCTCCACCCTTCAGGCTCTCTGCCTGCATTCGTGATGAAGGGCTTTTGTCTGAAACATCCATTTTCCTGCTCCTTTTCCAGCACCACTCTAATCTAGACTCTGGTTTCCAGCATCTGCAGTCATTGTTTTTACCTATATGGTGTTACAATTAATCCGAATAGGATGTTACATGATGTGGTAACACATATGGAAAAGCTCAATTCATTTAAAATTGGATACGAGAATGTTACGTTAAACAATAAGTTGCCATTTACGTCAAAGAATGGTTCTGGATCACAGAGCTGGGATGTCCTCAGGGGGTTGATGTGGACTCAATGTGCTGAATGGTCTGCTTCCACACTATAGGGATTCTATAATTCCGGGCTATCACTGTCTTTTGCCTCCTTATATCCTTTCCCATTCACCTAATACTCTCCTTAACTTCCTTGGTTAGCCACGGTTGGTTTATCACTCTCTGAAAATCTTTCCTCCTGGCTAGGAAGTATTTTTTTCTCAAAGTCGTGAATTACCTCTTTAAATGGCTACCACTGTTTGTTGACTGTTCTTCCTGTTAATCCATCTGCCCAGTCTACTTTAGCTAAGTCTATCTGCATTTCATTGCCTTTCTCTTTATTTAATTTAAACCCAGTTATTTCCGATCCAAGTTTCTCAGTCTCGAATTGAATATGAAATTCTACCATGTTATGATCATTACATGTGAGGGAATCTTTTATTCTGAGGTCACTTATTAAATGTGCCTCATTGCTCAGTACTAGATCCAGGATAGCCTGCTCACTGGCTGGCTCCATGGCACATTACTATAGGATACTATCCTTATTGCTCTTGATGAATTTGTTGTTGTAGCTACTCTTTCCAACTTGACTGACCCAATCAACACAAAGATTAAAGTCATACACAAGTATTCTTAGAATCATAGAAACCCTACGGTGTGGAAACAGGCCATTTGTCCCATTCAATCCACACCAACCCTCCGACGAGCATCCTACCCAGACCCATTCCCTATCCTATCCCTCTAACCGTGCATTTCCCATGGCCAATCCACCTAACCTGCACATCTTTGGACTGTGGCAGAAAACCTGATCACTCAGAAGAAACCCATGTAGACACAAGGAAAATGTGAAAACTCCACACAGCCAGACACCAAAGCGTTGGAATTGAACCTGGCTTGTTGGCACCATGAGGCAACAGTGCTAACCACTGAGCCACTGTGTCACCATTACTGCTCTCTTATTCTAACATACTCCTATTATTTGTTGATTTATAGTTTTCCTTACAGTGTGGCTAATGTTTGTGGGTCTATACCTGTACATCACTCCTACCAGTGTCTTCTTTCCCTTGTTGTTCTTTACCTTCACCTAAATGGGCTCTACATCATCCAAGCCTCAACAATTGCTCTCATTTAATCTCTTATTAGCAATGCTACCCCATCAGCGATGATAGAACAGTGATGCTGAAGAACTTATTATACTGGGCAATAGAATGGAATCTAGAATAGCATGTTTTACCAGGTGGTGTAATACTATTCTCGAAGATTTTGTTATATTGACCTCATACCCACTGGATTAACTAAGGTGGCAGGAAGGTGGTGTAGAGCATTCACTCCAGGATGAGCCAGCTGGACTGAACCAGTCTTCATCACTCACACTTTCAAAAATATAAAATCGAAAAATTATAAAAATTGCAACATGAAACGTGGAATATTGTAAACCAAGTAAAGGTCAGTGACAAGGATCAGGAAGATACAGTCAGACCGAGCATAAATAGGCAGACACGTGGTGAGTGAATTTTAACAGCGATTACAAAATGAAACAGTTTGATAGAAGGGACAGTATAAAGGCAACAGCACAACTGCAGAGGGGGATCCGAGATTGGCTAATTTCTGAAGGGGCAGGACAAGTTGAAAAGTCTATTTAAAAATTGGCATTTGGCATTGTGTCCTTATTAATACAGGTGTGGAATATAAAAGCAAAGAAGTTATCTTCATTCTTTAGAAATAATTAACCATCCCTCAGTTGGAGTAATGTGTTCAATTCTGACCTGAAGCGATTCCCCAGAAAGGTAGAAGGAATGAGCAACTTCAGTTCAATGGAGAAAGAGAGAAGCTGAGCTTCTTCTCCTGAGAGCAGAGAAGGATACGGTTTAATGGCAGAGTTCAAAATGATGAATGGCTATAATATAGGATGTTAGAACAAGCTAAACGTGACTGTATGTTTGGTAAACATAGACACAGGTTTAAAGTCACTGTCAGAACAGC
The DNA here is from genome assembly GCF_020745735.1 of Hemiscyllium ocellatum. Taxonomy (NCBI): domain Eukaryota; kingdom Metazoa; phylum Chordata; class Chondrichthyes; order Orectolobiformes; family Hemiscylliidae; genus Hemiscyllium; species Hemiscyllium ocellatum. The sequence continues at coordinate 54,068,468 of NC_083426.1, forward strand.
AGAGGTGATGAGCAGAAATTGTCTCAAGCAGTGAGAGGGCGGCACTGCTGCCTCACAGTGCCAGAGACCCAGGTTCAAGTCCAACCTCAGGCAACTGATAGTATTTGTGGAGTTTGCGCATTCTCCCTGTGTCTGCGTGGGTTTCCTCTCCCAGTCCAAGATGTGCGGGTTAGGTGAATTGGCCATGCTGAATTGCCCATAGTGTTCATGGATATACAGGCTAGGTGGATTAGCCATGGGAAATGTAGAGTAATAGGTGTAGGGGAATGGGTCTGGATGAGAGTCGGTGTGGACTTGTTGGGCCAAATGGCCTGTTTCCACACTGTAGGGATTCTAATTCAAACTCAAATTCAGTGACATGATCTGGAATGCAAAGCCTGGAAAGATAAGAACACTGGTTCCACAATGATATCGGATAAATGACTGAAAGGGGTCAATGTGCAATGTAGCAGGGGGGAAGCCAGGGGCAAATCAGTTAGCTCTCCATAATAGTGGGCAGAAGCATGGTGGGGCTGAATGGCTGAATCAAGGATTCTACCAAAACAAGCTGACATTAAACAAGACACTCACTGAATTCCAAAGGAGATGAGGGAGACACTGACCACCAACAAGTCCAGGATATTGAAGTAATTCCGACAAAAGGAGCCTTTATGTAGGAAGGCACCATACGCTGTCATCTGTTGGGGTTGGGAGGTAGAGAAAGAAGGAAAGAGAGAGAGAGATAAAGAGCAAAGAGCAATAGACAGTGAGAAAGAGAGAGGTGTCTGAGATATGGAGATGACAATAGAGAGGGGAAAAACTACACGAAAGACAGAATTAAAAACAGTTATCAAGATAATTACATTTTTCAGGAACTTTTGATTATTTTGAAAACTGTCAGAGACCAGTAGGAACTCATAGGGCAGGATGAGGTCACCCAATGCTTCATGTCTGTGCTGATCCATTGAAATGATAACCATCCTATCATGTGACTTGTCTGTATTCTCTTAGTTGATTAACTCCAGTGCTTGACAGCTCTCTTTTAAACATTTGTGCTCTCAGCTTTCATCCGTCTATCAATTTGAGTTTTCATGAACAAAATTCATATCCACCTTTTTGTTCCTTTTCCAATGATTTTAGAATCTAGCTATTGATGTTCTGTCAGAGGGATAAACACCTTTTCAGTGTTTATTTTATCAGAACATGTGTAGAAAACCTCCCAGCCCAGTTTGACCATCACTTCAAAGTCTCTCCACTCCAGCTTCTCCAGTTCTTTTCCACTATCCCTGAAGGAATTATCAAGGATAAGATAATATAAGAAGTCACAGCAATCGTAAGGAGAGTTTATGAACTGGGTATCTAGGCTATCTGTCTCCAGATCTTTGAAGGGGCAGGATAAGTTTGGCTGGCTCACCAATGTCCTTTTTGGAAGAAAATCTCCCATCCTTACCTGCTCTGGCATACATGTGACTCTCGGACCACAGCAATGTGGTTGTGGGAATAACCGGTGGCTTTGTCAGTGACACCAACATCCCATAAACAAATAAAAGAAACAGGATAAAGTGGTAAGAGAGAAAGCTCATGTGGGATACCAAGGACAATGCAAAAACATTTGTGATCTGTTTTTATACATATGTCTTACTTTCTTTCAAACTCTAATTTTCCCCTTTATTAATTTTTTGGTCAATTTAGTATTTTTTAATGTTCTGCCTAATCTTCTGTCTTTGTGTAGTTTTTTCTTTTTGTTTGATACTACTTCTAACATTTATAATTAACAACAGATAGAGGGTCCACTCCTTGGATGTTTTTTCTTACCCATTGTAATATATCTGTTCTGTTTATTCTGAAATTCCCCTTAAGTGTCTGCTACTGCATCTCCAACGTCCTGTCCTGTCATTTGATGGAATTTGCCAATGAACTTTAGCCAGTTCTGCTTTCATATCCTCATAACTGACCCCTTATTTATACTTTTAAAAATAGTCTTGAGCACTTTCTCCCTCAAAGTGAACACAAAATTCAGTCATATTATGGTCACTACCACTTGGGGAACCTTCACAATGAGATCATTAATAATTCCAATTTCCACTTCACCCTCGCTTTCACCTGGCCCTTCTCTGACTCTTCCCTTCCCTCCTTCAAAACAGATACCTCAATTTTCCATTTCTAGGGATAGGCTGGCCACCAATATCCACTACAGACCCACTGACTGCCACAGTTACCTTCACTAAACACCTTCAGACCCTGCTTCCTGGAAAGATTCTATTCCATTCTCCCAGTTCCTCCATCTCAGTCGCATCTGTTCCAATGATGCCAACTTCAGCAAGAGAGGTTCTGAAATGTTCACCTTCTTCCTCAATCAAGGATTCCACCATATCATGGTTGACAGAGCCCTCAACCAGGTCTGATCCATGTCCTGCACATTGGTCCTCACCCCATCTATTCCCTACTGCAATAGTGATAGGGTGCTCCTTGTCCTTACCTACCATCTCACCAGTATCCCCATCCATAGGATCATTAGCTGTCATTTCCACCTTCTCCATTGTGATGCCACCACCAAACACATCCTCTACCTTGTCAGCCTTCTCAGGGACTGTTCCCTCCAGGACCCTCTGACCCACTCTTCCTTCACTCCCAACAATGCCCCCTCCTAGGCACCTTCCGCTGCAACTGCCAAAGGTGTAATACCTGCCTGTTTACCTTCCCACTTTTCAGTGTCCAAAGGCCCAAACACACATTTCCAAATGAAGGAGCGATTTACCTGTACTTCACACACTCTAGTCTCTTACACTTGCTGCTCACAATGGGATCTCCCCTACAATGGGAAAAGGAAGCATAGACTGGGTGACTGCTTCACAGAACCCTTGTGTTCTGTCCGCAAAATAGACCCTGAGTTTCCAGTTGCTTGCCACTTTAACACCCCACCCAGTTCCCTGGCCAACATCTGTCTCAGGCTTGCTGCAGTGCTCCAACACAGCTCAGTGCAAGCTGGAAGAATAGTACCTCATTTTCCATTTGGGGACCCTGCGGTCTTCTGGACTCATTATTAAGTTCAACTACTTTAGAAATTGAGCTCTCCCATTCCTCACCCTAACACCCACGCACCAGGCCTTGTTATCACAGTCTGCTATTACACGTAACCCACCGTTAGCCACCGATGGTCCCTGTTAATAGCTAGTTACCATCTAAGCAGGATCGTTATTCTTTGTCCAATTGTCTTCTCTCTCTTTGAACTCTATCCCCATCTACTGTTTACTCCTTACCCCCTTCCCCCACCTTACCTTCTGCATATAAACAGACATTTTCCTCGCTACCATCAGTGCTGAGGAAGGGTCATTCGTTAACTCTGATTTTTCTTCACAGATGCTGCCAGATTTGCTGAGCTTTTCCAGCAGTCTCTGTTTTGGTACCAGTTATGGTATAGGTTGTTCCCTGGTTAGCTCCTGAACATGCTGTTTTAAGAAATTATTGAAAACATTCTATGAGCTCATCTAAGCTACTGTTGCCCATCTGGCTTTTCCAGTCGATGTGTGGATTATAATTTCCCACAATTATCACCATGGCTTTCTGGAAAGCTCTCATTATTTCTTCCTTTATATGCCATGCTCTGTGCTTAACTGTTAGGTGGCCTACACAACTCCCACAAGAGACTTATAATTTATAATTCCTACCTAAACTATCTGCCCTCTGTGTTGGGCTAACACCATGGATTAACTGAGTCACCCTCTAATTTTCTTTATTTCCTGTGATTCCAAAATGTCCTGTGATCTTCAAGGTTCCGGTTTTAATTCATGTCACCGTGCAGCCAGGTCCCTGTAATGGTCACTAGATCACAGCTATTTCATTTCTACCTGCACTTGTTGTTCATCCAGTGTTTTAGTTATGACAGAGAATTAAATTTTATCCTTTTAGTTTCTTTGTAAACTTTAATTGTATCTGTTAATAGACTCTTAGATTCATAGCCTATATCCCTCCTATTACACATTATGGTTATCATTTTCTGAATGAATATATTTCTCTTTGGCCTGATTCTACTCTTTGATTTAGTGGGGTGACTGGGGTTTGGACACAGAGAGAGTGGGAGGGTGTGGACACAGAGAGAGTGAGGGGAGGACACAGTGGGAGTGAGGGGTGGACACAGAGAGAGTGGGGGGTGTGGACACAGAGAGAGTGGGGGGGTGTGGACATAGAGGGAGTGGGGAGATGTGCACACAGTGAGAGTGGGGGGGGGGTGTGGACACAGAGAGAGTGGGGGGGTGTGGACACAGAGAGTGGGGGGGGTGTGGACACAGAGAGAGTGGGGGGGGTATGGACATAGAGAGAGGGGGGTGCACATAGAGGGAGTGGGAAGGTGTGGACACAGAGAGAGTGGGGGTGTAGACACAGAGAGTGGGGGGATGTGCACACAGCGGGAGTGGGGGGTGTGTGGATATAGAGAGAGTGGGGGGTGCACATAGCGGGAGTGGGAGGGTGTGGACACAGAGAGAGTGGGGGGTGTGGACACAAAGAGAGTGGGTGGGTGTGGACACAGGGAGAGTGGGGGGATGTGCACACAGCGAGAGTGGGGGGGTGTGGACACAGAGAGAGTGGGGGGGGTGTGGACACAGGGAGAGTGGGGGGATGTGCACACAGTGAGAGCGGGGAGGGTGTGGACACAGAGAGAGTGGGTGGGTATGGACACAGGGAGAGTGGGGGGATGTGCACACAGCGAGAGTGGGGGGGTGTGGACACAGAGAGAGTGGGGGGGGTGTGGACACAGGGAGAGTGGGGGGATGTGCACACAGTGAGAGTGGGGGGGGTGTGGACACAGAGAGAGTGGGGGGTGCGCATAGAGGGAGTGGGGGGGAGTGAACACAGGGAGAGTGAGGAGCGGACACAGAGCGGGGAAGGGGCGGACACAGACGGAAGACCGAGTGAGAAGGGCAGTGAAACAGGAGCATGAGTGATATCACATTACATAAAGCATTACCTTCAGAATAATCTCCATGGTGAAAATGGCTGTAAAAGCGATATCAAAATAGGCAAGGACCTGGAAAGTAAATACAAATCTTCAGGTAACTAATCAGAAAATGTTAAAATGTTGAAAACGAAAGGTACACCGCACAAAGTCTAAGCACAACAGCAAGAGATTAGAGAGGAGGACCATGTCCCCACAGCCCAGAGCACAGTAACAGTCTACCTGGTTACGGAAGGAATCTGTTCGGATGGGGTCTTCTGCAGCCAATGAGATACTACTCAACAGAATAAAGAGAAGGATGAAGTTTGTAAAGGTGGTTGCATTTATGATCCTGTGGCACAACTTGCGTAGTCTGGAAAAGACAGAACAGGAGCAATCCATGAACAAGGGTAAGTCTGTGAGACCACAGTCCACAGACCATTTGATATCGGAGCAGAATGAGGCCATTCAGTCCATTGGTTCTGCTCTAGCATTCAATTACAGCTGACATGTTTCTCAACCCCATTCTTCTGCCGTCTCCCTGTAACCCTTGAACTCCTTACTAGTCAAGAACCTATCTATCTTTGTCTTAAATACACTCAATGACTTGGCCTCCACAGCCTTCTGCAGCAATGAGTTCCACAGATTCGTCAACCTCTGGCTGAAGACATACCTCCTCATCTCAATTCTAAAAGGTCATCCCTTCACTCTGAGGCTGTGCCCTCAGGTCCGAGTCTCCTCAACTCCAGCTTCTCCTTGTTTGACAAGCCCTTCATCCCTGGGATCATTCTCCAGACCCCCTCAAACACCAGCACATCCTTTCTTAAATATATGGCCCTAAACTGTTCATGACATTCCAAGTGCAGTCTAAATCAGACTCTTATACAGACTCAGCACTACATCTCAGCTCTTGTTTTCTAGCCCTCTTGAAATGAATGTTAACATTGCATTTGTCTCCCTAACTGCCAAGTGAACCTGCATGTTATGTGTAAGAGAATCCTGAACTAAGACTCCCAAGTTCCTTAGTGCTTCAAATTTCTGAAGCCTTCCTCATTTAGAAAATAGTCTACACTTCTAGTTTTCCTACCAAGGTGCACAACCTCACATTTTCCCACAATGAATTCCATATGGTAATTCTAGACCTACTCTCCTAGCATGCCCAGTCCTGATGCAGCCTCCCCACTTCCTCAACATTCGCTGTATCTTTGTGTCATCTGAAAACTTCGGATCAATACCCACAGTTCCTTCATCTGGATCATTAATGTATAACATCAACAGTGGTGGCACAAAGCCCAAAGGGACAGCACCTTCAGAACAGCAAAAGGGGAGGCAGCTGTAGAGCTTCACCTTTGAAGATGTCAGGTGGAACAGAATGCTGTCGTTCTGCATCACAAATGCTTACAATTATAGGGCTGGCTTTCTGACCTCTACCTGTCCTCTAAGAAACATAGAGACAATGTCACAGCACACAAGAGAGCTGGGTGCACTACCCCATTCCACCAAACTTCACCTACTTGTTTGTCGGGCTGAAGATGAAGAAGGAGCTGGCATTGGGCATGGGGACGGCCTTCTCTTTCAGCTGGAGTTCAGCAAGAGGACGAGGACGGGGGCTCAGGGGGAACTCGGGCTCCTCTTCCTCATCATCACCTGCAGAAAACACACAAAGTATTATTTAAATGGAGAAAAACTGCAGAAAACGGCAACACGACGGGACTTGAGGATCTTGTGCAAGAAACACATGCAGCTAGCACCCAGCTGCAGCAGGGAATCAGGAAGGCTCACGGAATGTTAGCCCTTATTTCAATGGGGTTGGAGTCTAAGAGTAGGGAAATCTTACTGCAACTGTACAAGGTGCTGGTGAACTGGAATACTGTGAGCTGTTTTAGTCCCTTATTTAAGTAAAGATATAATTTCATTGGAGACAGTTCAGAGAAGGTACACTAGGACAATTCCTTGTATGGAGAGATTACCTTATGATCAAAGATTAAACAGATTGGGATTCTACTCATTGGAGTAGAGAAGAGTAAGAGATGATCTCATTGAAACATAAAGGTTCCTTAAGGGGCTTGACAGGGTAAATGCTGAGAGAGGACGTTTCCCCTCATGGGAGAGGCTAGGACCAGGGGGAATAGTCTCAGAATAAAGGGGCACCAATTTAAGACTGAAACAAGGTGAGTCCCTTGTTATCCCGTGTGGTTGACTGTGCCTCCCGTGATCCGCGATCAACCTGGTTAGATATCGAAACCTCTCGGGCAAAATGCCCCCTCATTAACCTGTTGTTTATGGACAAGATAAGAACTGTCATTGTAAAAGTCCAATTGTCCTGAACACAGTCAAAGCTTGGAGAGTAATTTACAAAAAACCTTCCCTTTCACTCCTATAGTGGGAATGTTGGGATTTCAGCCAGGCTTGATAAACACTGGCTTTAAGCTTTGGGAGTCCAGAGGAATCTCCTGTTTGGGAGACCTATTCGATGGTGAGGTCATGGTGTCCTTCGAACAGTTGGGTCAGAAGTTCAGGTTGGAATCTTCGAGGAGAAAGTGAGGACTGCAGATGCTGGAGATCAGAGCTGAAAATGTGTTGCTGGAAAAGCGCAGCAGGTCAGGCAGCATCCAAGGAGCAGGAGAATCGACGTTTCGGGCATGAGCTCCTCTTCAGTCATTTCTGAAGAAGGGCTCATGCTCGAAACGTCGATTCTCCTGCTCCTTGGATGCTGCCTGACCTGCTGCGCTTTTCCAGCAACACATTTTCAGTTCAGAAGTTCAGGTTGCCTAGTAAGGATCTCTTTTGATATTTTCAAGTTATAGAACTTCATACAAAAAAAGACCACATTGATGTTTAATCCTTACAAATCAGACATGGAGAGGAGAGTGCTCCGGTCAGCGGATGCCCCCTCGGTTAGCACTCTCTATCACTTACTAGGTACTAATGTGTCGAAGGACATGGAACAACTATGTAAAACCTGGACTCAAGAATTAGGGGTGGAAATCTCCTCAGAGATATAGGAGGACATTTGGGAAAATGTTAGGAAGATCACTATTTGTAATAGGTCTCAGGCTACTCAACTGAAGGTATTCCATAAGGCCCACCTGGCACCAGAACAGTTTGCGAAGTCTAAGACAGGAGCGTCCCCAATGTGCCCCAAGTGCAAAGTGTAAGGTACCCTTCCTCATTGTATATGGACATGCCACAAGATCCGCAGGTATTGGGATGACAGAGCAAGTGCTTTAGCAAAGGTTTTGGGAACTGGGATTGGGTTGGATCCGTTGTGCCTCCAAATGTTTCCCTCCCTGGATGTACATTGGAAGAAACTGTTTATTATTCTTCCTTTCTGTGCAAGAAAAAACATTTCAATGAGTTGGGTATCGGAAAACCCCCCAGGACTCTTGAGCTGGCATCGGATAGTTATGGAACACATTCCCCTAGACTTCCTTATGAGTACGGTGCACCAGAAAACAGAATCATTCTATAAAACATGGCAGCCGTTTTTGAATTATATTGATGTAGATGTATCGGCTGCATTATCCAGGGCCTTTGTCTAGCTGTGAGGATGGTGCCTGTTGGTTTTGGGGCCCCTGGGAGGAAGAATCAGATATAAATACACGTCTACTTGTGAGCAGCACAGTGGCTCAGTGGTTAGCACTATTTCCTCACAGTGGCAGGGACCCAGGTTTGATTCCTGCCTCGGGTGACTGTCTGTGTGGAGTTTGCACATTCTCCCTGTGTTTGCGTGGGTTTCCTCCGGGTGCTCTAGTTTCCTCCCACAATCCAAAGATGTGCAGGCCAGGTGAATTGGCCAAGTTAAATTGCCCATAATGTTAGGTGCATTAGTCAGAGGTAAATGTAGGGAATGGATCTGGGTGGGTTACTCTTCGGAGGGTCGGTGTGGATTTGTTGGGCCGAAGGGCCTGTTTCCACACTGTAGGGAATCTAATCTACTCACTATTGCTCCCATTGTTGGGGAGCTATGATGAGAGTTGTAATGCTATTGATTGTAATTTAAGCTATCTTGTTACAACTTGGTATAATTTTATTTCGACTGTTTGTTTATTTATTTATTGGTTATTTACTGTACTGTAGTTTTTCATAGAGTTTTAAAATTTTTTTTGTGTTTTGGTACTTTGTGGAGTAGATTAGTAGATTTTTTTTTCTTTTTGTTTTGTTGCTGCTATTATATTGTAAAGTGGTTATACTATTTTGTACCAGTTTTGTAATTTTGTAAAAAACCTGAATATTTTTTTCAATAAAAATATTTGTAAAATAAAGACTGAAACAAGAAGGAATTTCTTTCTGTCAGAGGGCTGTGAGTTTTGGAACTTCTTGTGACCGAGAGCCGTGCAGGCAAAGTCCTTGTGTATATTTAAGGATAAGATAAATAGATTCTTGATCTGAAGGAGACTCAACAGTTACGGGGAAAACACAGAAAATGGGACGTGAGGAATCTTGGACCAGCCATGATCCTACTGAATGGTGAGGATGGCTCAATGAGCTGTTCCTACTTTTTACATTCTTAAAGGATAAAGACGGAGTGAAAAAACACTTCCGTTGTCCTGCCCCGATAACCTCCTCCCAGCTAGCACCATGTCTCTCTCTCTCTCACACACACACCGCGCACGCACACACACACACACACACACACACACACACAATAAAAAGTCACAAACTGGAGTGTTGGATTCATCAGGAGCTCAACAAAAAGTTATTCAAACAGCTGAAAAATAAATAAGGAAGGAGAAGATTAAATATGAGGGCAAGCTAGCTAGTAATATAAAGGAAGACTGTAAGAGTTTCTTTAAATATATAAAAGGACAAAAGAGAGGCAAAAATGGACATTGGGCCACTGGAAAATGATGCTGAAGGGATAGCAATGAGGAACAAGAAATGGCTTAGGAACTAAATAATTACTTTGTGTTAGTCTTCACGGTGAAGAAAATGAATAACATCCCAAAACTTCGAGAGTCAGAGGGCAGAGGTGAGTATGGTGGCCAATCTGAAAGTGGATGAATCACCTTGGACCAGAGTTTGAAGGGAGATAGCTGAAGAGATAGTGGAGGCGTTAGTGGTGATCTTTCAGGAATCACTAGAGTCAGGGAGGGTTCCAGAGGACTGGAAAATTGCTAATGTGACACCCCTGTTTAAAAAGGGAGTAAGACAAAAGACAGAAAATTACAGATCAATTAGCCTAACCTTGGTGGTGAGTAAGATTTTGGAAACCATTGTGAAGGATGAGATTTCTGAAGACTTAGAAGTGCATAGTAAAATAGAACAAAGTCAGCTTGGTTTCACGAAGGGGATGTCATGCTGACAAATCTGCTAGAATTCTTTGAGGAGGGAATGAGCAGGTTAGACCAAGGAGAGCCAATGGATGTTATCTACCTGGACTTCAAGAAGGCCTTTGACAAGCGGCCACACAGGAAGCTTCTGAGTAAGATATGGGCGCATGGTGTCAGAGACAAAGTACTAGCATTGATAGAAGTTTGGCTGTCTGGCAGAAAGCAGAGAGTGGGAATGAAAGGGCCCTTCCCAGGATGGCAGCTGGTGACAAGTGGTGTTCCGCAAGGGTCAGTGCTGGGACCACAACATTTCACTTTATACATAAGACCTAGATGAAGGAACTGAGGGCATTCTGACTAGGTTTGTAGATGATACAAAGATAGTAGAGGGACAGGTGGCATTGCGGTTATGAGGAGGCTGCAGAAGGATTTGGACAGGTTAGGAGAGTGGACAAGGAAGTGGTGGATGGAGTATAATGTGGGGAAGTGTGAGGTCATGCAGGTCTGATAAGAAGAACAGAAGCATGGACTATTTCTAAATGGGGAGAAAATTCAGAAGTCTGAAGTGAAAGAGACTGGGGAGTTCTAGTCCAGGATTCTCTCAAGATAAACTTGAGTCAGTAGTTAGGAAGGCAAATACAATGTTGGTGTTTATTTTGAGAGGACTTGAATATAAAAGCAGAGATGTACATCTGAGGCTATATAAGGCTCTAGTCCGACCTCATTTGGAGTATTGTGTGCAATTTTGGGCCTCATAGCTCAGGAAGGATGTACTGGCCCTGGAGCAGGTTCAGAGGAGGTTCACGAGAATGGTCCCAGGAATGAAAAGCTTAACATTTGAGGACTGTGGGACTATACTCGGAGTTTAGAAGGATGAGCGGGAATCTATTTGAAACTTACAGAAAGTTGAATGGCCTGGACAATGTGAATGTTGGGAAGGTGTTTCCACTGGTAGGAGATACTCGAACCCGAGGGCATAGCCTTAGAGTAAAGGGAAGACGTTTTAGAATGGAGATAAGGAGAAACTTCTTCAGCCAGAGAGTGGGGAATCTATGGAATTCACTTCCACACAACGCTGTGGAGGCCAGGTCACTGAGTATATTTAAGGTGGAGATAGATAGGTTCTTGATTGTCTTGGAGATCAAGGGTTACGGGGAGAAAGTGGGAGAATAGGATTGAGAAACTTACCAGCCATGATTGAATGGTGGAGCAGGCTCGATGGGTTGAATGGCCTAATTTCTGCTCCTATGTCTTATGGTCTTATGAAGGTGCAATCATATCACTTTAGTTGATGACAGTTTGTAAATAGAACTCATCACATTCCTAACGCTCCTGGTTGTGGAGTTCAGTGTCATAGAGTCATACAGCAGGAAAACAGACCCTTCGGTCCAATCAGACCAGGCTGATCATAATCCCAAATTAGACTAGTCCCACCTGCCTATGCTTGGCCCAAATCCCTCCAAACATTTCTCTGGTCATGTACTGATCGAAGTGTCTTTTAAATTTTGTAACAGTAGCCACATCCACCTCTTCCTCTGGAAGTTCATTCCATATGTGAACCATCCTGTGTAAACAAAATTGCCTCTCGTGACTTTTTTAAATCTTTCTCCTGTCACCTTAAAATATGCTCCCTTGTCTTGAAGCCCCCCATCCTAGGGAAATTACACCTGCCATTCACCTGATGTATACCCCTCATTATTTTATAAACCTTTATTAGGTCACCCCTCAACCTACTATGCTCCAGTGAAAAAGGTCTCAGCCTCTCCAGCCTCTCCTCTATTCCCAGTAACATCCTGATAAATCTCTTCTCAATCCTCTCCAGCTTAACAATGTCCTTCCTATAACAGAGCAATCAGGACTGTACACAGTATGCCAGCAGAGGCCTCACCAATGAACAACTCCAATATGACGTCCCAATGAAAAATAAGTCTCCACCCCAACCCTTGTTACTACTCCAAATAATATCGTTGAGACCAAAGCCTTTCATTGCATACATATTTAATATATAATCTTCACCTACCTACATACATTTAATTTATTATACAAACTTAATCTGCTTATATTTTATACATTTTATATACAATTTAAATCTGAATAGTTTATACAGTTAATATACAATATATAATCTCAATTTGCTCATACTTTATGTGTTTAAGAGATAGTATATAATCTTTATCTGCCTATCATGTGTGTGTGTGTGTGTGTGTGTGTGTGTGTGTGTGTGTGATACATAATTTGCATTCTCTGCCTACAGTATTCTTGTATGCAGTCTGCCATTCAAGGCTACATTTTCCGAAATAATCAAAATGTAGTTCTTGTGTGTTTAGTTTAGATTAGATTATTTTAGATTAGATTAGTTACAGTGTGGAAACAGGCCCTTCGGCCCAACAAGTCCACACCGACCCTCCGAAGCACAACCCACCCAGACCCATTCCCCTACATATACCCCTTCACCTAACACTACGGGCAATTTAGCATGGCCAATTCACCGAACCCGCACATTTTTGGATTGTGAGAGGAAACCGGAGCACCCGGAGGAAACCCACGCAGACACGGGGAGAATGTGCAAACTCCACACAGACAGATACCTAAGGTGGGAATTGAACCCAGGTCTCTGGCGCTGTGAGACAGCACTGTGCCACCGTGCCACCCACAGTTGGCTCAGATGTCACAGTCAGAGCTTCAACAGGATAGCAACAACAAATAACTTGTATTATTAAGATTTGAAGGAGCCAGTGATGGACTAGGGTGGACAAAGTTAAAATCACACAGCACCAGGTTATTGTCCAACAGGTTTATCTGGGAGCACGAACTTTCAGAGCGCTGTTCCTTCATCAGGTGGTTGTGCAGCAGGACCATAAGACACAGAATTTGTAGCAAAAGGTTACAGTGTCACGTGGCTGAAATCTAAATTTGTTTAATATATTTCAGCCGCATGACACTGTAATCTATTGCTGTAAATTCTGTATATCATGGTCCTGCTCCACAACTACCTGATGAAGGAGCAGCACTCTAAGAGTTCGTGCTCCCAGATAAACCTGTTGGACAATAACCTGGTGTTGTGATTTTTAACTTTGTATTAATATGGCACCTTCAACATCACTAAACATCCCGTGGTGTCTTACAGGACAATTATTAAACAAAAAGTTGGCACTGAGCCACATTTTCAGTCAGATGATCAGAAGCTCGGTGATTTCGAGAAGTGTTTTACAGGAGGTAGCTGGGGTGTAGGAGCTAAGAGATGGAAGGAACAAGCTCCAGGCAGATACAACTGATGGCACAGACACCAATGGTGGGGCCAATAAAATCAAAGATGCTTAAGAAACTTGAATTAGAGGAAGACAAAGATTTACAAGATTTCTGGGTTCTGGACGAGATTTCTGAGATAGGGAGCAGCAGAGTGATAGGGAACTGGACTTCCAAACATAAGTTGGAAAAAAACGAAAAGTTAGAATATGAGATACCAGACAGGAATGCATTAGAATAGTGAAGGATGGCAGTGGAGGCACTGAGATAGGGGCATAGTGAGGCAATACGCCAGAGGGAGAAATTGGTGGGCTCAAAGAACTGCAGAGTCTGGAAATCAAACAAAAACAAATTACTAGAAAAGCTCAGGTCTGGCAGCCTCAATGGAGTCCTCACTTTTGCCTCAATGGAAGGAAGCAGAGCTAATGTTCCCAGTATGGTTCTGATGAAGGGTTTGCCTGGTCTGTAGCGTCTGGGTGAATCTCCTTCGCACTCCCTTCAATCCCCGCAATCTTCTGATCCACTCAAAATCCATTTAATTTCGGTCTTGATCCCTTCTCATCCAAGGAAGAGAACCCAAGCCTATCAAATCCTTCTTCATAACTAAAATTCTCCACGGCAGGCAACATCCTTGCAAATCTCTCTGCTGTATCCTCTATCGTGTAATCACACCTTTGCTATAAGTGTGACCAGACCTACACATAGTGACATTGCTGTGACCTAACTAGTGTTGCATTGGCTTCCAGCATAAACCTATCAACTCTTAAATTCCATACTTTAGCTAATGCTGCCAAATTCTTGACTAATTTATCACCTTCAGGGATTCGTCATCCTGTATGTCAAGTTCCTTTGTTCTTTGACATCTCTCAGTAACCTATGATTTATTCTCTCTCTTGCATTGCTGCTGTTCCCCAAATGTATGACTGCACATTCACCAGTTTGACCTCCATCGACCACGACTCACCCTCCTGATTACTCTGTTGAGATCCTCCTGCAGTCTACAGATTTCTCCTTCACTATTAACTATAGGGCTAAGATTTTTTATGCTTTTTAATCAATCTTCTACATTCAAGAGCAAATAATTGATAAAGATCACAAATAGTGAGGAGCCCAGTACTCAACCTTGCATAGACCCATTGCAAACAGTGTTTCAGTCACAGAAAGATTCAGCAAGTGTGGGTGGCACAGTGGTTAGCACTGCTGTCTCAGAGCACCAGAGACCCAGATTCAATTCCTGCCTCAGACGAATGACTGTGTGGAGTTTGCACATTCTCCCCGTGTCTGCGTGGGTTTCCTCCGGGTGCTCCGGTTTCCTCCCACAGTCCAAAAATGTGCTGGTTAGATGAATTGGCCATGCTAAATTGCCCGTAGTGTTAGGTGAAGGGGTAAAAGTAGGGGAATGAGTCTGAGTGGGTTGCACTACGGCGGGTCGGTGTGGACTTGTTGGGCCGAAGGGCCTGCTTCCACACCGTAAGTAATCTAAAATAACAGCTTGCTTCCTACTACGGATCCAACTGCTCACTGTCTTGTATCCCATGAGGTTTTGTTCAAGAGACCATGTGGGATATTAGTCAAAAATTTTGCAAAGATTTATGTTAACTCCATCAAATATATTTCCCTCATCAAGTCTTCTCATTACCCCAAAATATGTAATCTTGTTAGTCAAATGCCTGTTTTATCTTATTGGTCAAACAAATTCTTGTTACCTGCCCTTGATTAATCCAAGTCTGTCAGAATAAGGATTTATCCTGTCCCTCAGAATTTTTTCCAGTTACTTCCATAGGGTCAAGGTGAAATTGATTATATTTATTCAGTTTATCCCTTTCTCTCTTGTTAAACAATGATGCAGTGTTAGCTGTTCTCTACTTCTCTGACACCAAGCATATTTGCCAAAGAGGATCATAAAATGATGATAATAGTCTCTGTTATTTCCGCTCTTTCATCCCAGAGCAACCCAGAATATATTTTCTCCAGGTCAAAGTTTGGAATCCAGTGGGTGAGCGGCAAGCACTAGAATAGGGAATTCTATGGGTGGAGAACATTAGTTCATGGGGCTCACTGGGTGGTGGCACAAGGGAGAGAGAAACCAAGAGAAAGAGAAGGAGAGACAGTTAGACAAGGAGAAGTATAGGAAAAATATGGCAGTCAAAGAGAGGCGCAGAAGGATAGAAAGTAAGGGGGATAGAGAAACAGAGCACTTGGTTTTCTCTTCAGGCTTCATCACAACTTATGAGATTGACTCCAGAGCAATATAACCTCACCACGGGAGTGTCACCAAGAGCAATGCCACTGGGAGGTTTGTTAATGATGATGTCACTATGGTAACACTCATCTTTCGACACTAAAGTTGTAGGTTCAAGACCCACTTTGCAGTCTTGATTCCAATCTCACATTCCACTTGGGAAGCGGTGTACTGCTGGAGGTAGAGTAAAGTCTCCTCTCTTACCGGGATGAGCTGAAAATGTGTTGCTGGAAAAGCGCAGCTGGTCAGGCAGCATCCAAGGAACAGGAAATTCGACGTTTCGGGCATAAGCCCTTCATCAGGAATGAGGAAAGTGTGTCCTGATGAAGGGCTTATGCCCGAAACGTCAAATTTCCTGTTCTTTGGATGCTGCCTGACCGGCTGCGCTTTTCCAGCAACACATTTTCAGCTCTGATCTCCAGCATCTGCAGACCTCACTTTCTCCTCTCTTACCTAGATATCAACAATCCCATGCACTATTCAGGGATTCTACACCAATGCTCCTTCCAACTCCTGTTTGCTGGTTGATGTAGTATATGGTGCCATTAAGACTGTCACGCTATCCTATATTTTATTTCATTCATCTGATGTGGACATCACTGGTAAGGTTAGCATTTATTGCACTTCTGTAGTTGGCTTTGAGGAGGCAATGGCAAGCTTCTTAAACTTGTGCAGTTCCTGGGGTATACATGGACCCACAGTCCAACTGGAGGGAATTGCAGCATTTTGACCCAGTGACACTGAATGAACAATACATTTCCAAATCAGGATGGTGAGTGGCTTGGAGGGGGACCTGCAGGTGAAGGTTCTATCTGGTGCCCTTATCCTTCCGGATGGAAATAGTCATGGGTTTGGAAGTAATTTTGGTGAGTTGTTGCAGTGCATCGTGTAGATGATACACACCCTGCTGCACTGTGCTTCAGTAGTGAAGGGAGTGGATACTGGTTGATGTGGTGCCAATCAAGTGGGCTGCTTTGCCTGAGATGATGTCGAGCTTCATGAGTGTTGTTGGAGCTGCACTCATCTAGGCAGGTAGGAAATATTCCATCACACTCTTGACCTGTACTTTACAGATGATGGACAAGCTTTGGGAATCAGCAAGTTACCCGCTGCAACATTCCTAACTCTCACCTGCTCCTGTAACCACTGCATTTATATGGCCAGTCCAGTTCAGCTTCTGGTCAGTGGTAATCCAGCATGTTGCTAATGGGGGATACAGTGATGGTGGTGCCATTCAATGTTAAGGGGATATGGTTGGATTCGTCTCTATTGGCAATGGTCATTGCCTGGTACCTGTGTGATGTGAATGTCACTTGTCACTTAACAGACCAAGTTGTGAGTCCTGTCTGGGTTTGTTACTTTTGGACATTGACTTTTTCAGTATCTGAGGAGGCACGAATGGTGCTGAACATTGTGCAAACATTAGTGAACATCCCCACTTCTGACCTTATGACGGAGGGAAGATCACTGATGAAGCAGAAGATGGTTGGGTCTCGGACACTGCCCTGAGAATTCCTGCAGAAATGTCCTGGAACTGAAATAACTGATTTCCAACAACCACAACCATCTTCCTTTCTATCAGGTATGACTCCAACCAACGGGGGGTGGCTAGACCAAGTAACCTTAAGAGATCCAAATTCATACCCATCCTATTTGTTTCCAAGGGTGGACTTTCTTGGTTACTGCAAAACCCCACTCCATGCACCTTAGAGGAGCCAGCCCACAGGGTCTTGGGTCAATTATCTCATTGTTTGTGTGACCTTGCTGTGTAAATTGGTTCTATGTTTCCCTACTAACACAGTAACTTCAAAAATACTTGATTAACAAGATAGTGGTTGAGGATGTTCTGGTACAAAGGAAATGACAGATCTTTCTTACTGAAATTAAGTCTGGTGTTAGTGTTTGGCATTACCTGGAAAGTCAGCAGAAGGATAAGGCTCCTTCACTTCATTGACATTAGCTTCAAACTCGTCCACTTTCAGCTGCAAATTATAAATAGATCTGGTGAGTAATTCAGCAGGGTTCATACAGACAGCGAGGCAATTCAGAATATGCACAATTCCAGTGGACACATACACAATGGAATTCTCAATCCCAGACTATATCCACATCAGTATTACATACAATATGTATACCACATTCCAGTGTCCAAGCCCTGTGTAAGATCCCCACTTGACATTGGCTTGTTCAAACCAGCAATTCAAATCCAGGCCCGAAGTCAGACCCCAGTGACTTGGGAAACAGGGCAGAACCTGGTTGGACAGCTGGGACAAATCAAACCCTTCTCTGCATCCTTTACCTTCCAACATTTGTTTTATCAAAGCCCCTTTCCCGCTCAATCAAAACCTCTCCCTGACCCAGCACTCCATCAAACCCCTACCCAATTCGGTCAAAGCTCTCTGCACACAGTCAAACACCCACTCAATCAAACCTCTCCATCCTCCAACGCCTACACAATCAAAAACCTTCCTTCCCCTCCTGCACCCAAACTGTCAAAACCCTCCCACGCATCAAACTGCTCCCCATTCCATCAATCATCTCCTGCCCCCTCTAACACCTAGCTCATCAACACTTCCTGCACTTCATGAAATCCCTCCCCCAATCCCATCAAATCACTCCCTCACTCTCTCAAAATTATCCTCCCCTCCATCAAACATATCATCCATGCCCCAAACACCTACTTCATCATCTCCATAAAATCCCTCTCCCACCCACCAAAGCCCACTTTGTCAAACCCCCTCCTCCACTACATTAAAACCCTGCCCCCATAAAAGATTGCGATCCGTTTTTCATCAACCTGGAATTGGTGATTTTATTAATCTTTTATTAATCCCATGATTTTTTTTGAACATTGGGCAGTGAAGGGAATAATGCTTAAACAAACCATCTTACACAAAGTGAAACGTCATTGGCCACAATGACAGAACATTTCAACTTCCCCTGCTGGGTGGGGGCTGTTAGGCCATTGGCTTAAAGGTGAATGGTCATGATTGATCTTATTAATGCACCATCTAAAGCTTCTTGAGTATACAGGCAT
Source organism: Hemiscyllium ocellatum (assembly GCF_020745735.1). Lineage (NCBI taxonomy): Eukaryota > Metazoa > Chordata > Chondrichthyes > Orectolobiformes > Hemiscylliidae > Hemiscyllium > Hemiscyllium ocellatum. Next base: position 54,087,178 of record NC_083426.1, read on the forward strand.
GTTAATTTGAAAATATGAAAGCTATGAATTTCCCAGGCTGCCTGGAATTCCATGTTCCTGAACAAGCACATGCACAGCTCCAGAAACACGAAGCATCATTTCTTCCTATGTATCGTCCTAAAGCAAAGTGGGTTCCTTGAGCTGCTCAATCCCAAACCAGGTCTGTGTTTCCCCACTAGATTGATAGAATTCTATACTTGGCCTGCATTTTCCCTACTGGAGTTGTACAGTCCCAGACCTGGCCTCTGTTTCCCCCATTAGAATTATACAATGCCAGTCTGTAGTGCTGTGGTCCTCAGTGATTAAGTCAATATTTCACATTCCCCATAAATTCTGCCATATGCAGGGCTCAGTATCAATCAGCACTACTATGCCTGTGTTTGCTGATGGGACCCAGAGAAGTCTGGCTGAGTTAACAAGAATGCAGGGGCAGTGCTAAGCTGGCAGAGACAGGTTTAACATTGACCTTGGCAGTGGTGGGAATGCCCTCTGCCTTAAGCTTTGCCAGTTCAAGTTTCTTCAACAGTAGCTTCTCTTCCTCTGTTCGGCCCGGGTTGGCAGCCCTGAAGAATGAAAGCAGAATGCAGAATTACAGCTCAGTTTGTTTTTCAGTGTCTGAGCCTAAGGTTTGTGTCATGATTCTCAGTGGTTGAGCCTGAGGCCTGGGCTGCGGACCTCAGTTATCGAGCCTGAGGCCTGGGCTGTAGTCCTCAGTTATCGAGCCTGAGACCAGGGCTGTGGTCCTCAGTAATCAAGCCTGAGGCCTGGGCTGCGGACCTCAGTTATCGAGCCTGAGACCAGGGCTGTGGTCCTCAGTAATCAAGCCTGATGCCTGGGCTGCGGACCTCAGTTATCGAGACTGAGGCCTGGGCTGTGGTCCTCAGTAATCGAGCCTGAGGCCTGGGCCACAGTTCTCAATGACTGAACCTGAGGGTTAGGCCATGGTTCTCAGTGACCAAGCCTGAGGACTGGGCCATGTCTCTCAAGGAGGTCCACATTCCACATTTAGCTCATTTTCCCTAAATAAACATTCGGTTGCAGCAACGTACTGGATACTGTGTTCTCACAGCAATGGTGATGGCGATGGAAATTTCCTCACACCTCCCTCTCCTCCCACCACCTGCTTCTCTCTCTAACTCACCTCTCCAACTTCCTCCTCTTCTTCTCCTCTGCTGCTTCCTTCTGAGCTGATGTCAGACTTTCTGCCTCTGCGAGATTATCAACAGCGATGGCCAAGAAAACATTTAACAGAATATCTGGAGAAATCGAGCTGAGGATCAAATATATGCCAAAAGAAAAACTACAATTGAGTCATAGAGATGTACACCATGGAAAGAAACCCTTTGGTCGAAATCATCCATGCTGACCAGATATCCTAATCGATCTAGTCCCATTTGCCAGCATTTGGCCCATTTCCCTCTAAAACCTTTCTACTCATGTACCCATCTTTTAGCGTGCCTTTTAAATGCTGCAATTGTACCAGTTACCACCACTTCCTGCAACACCACCAGATGCACCATCCTCTGCAAGAAAATATGCCCCTCAGGTCCCTTTTAAATCTTTCTTTTCTCACCTTAAACCTATGCCCTCTAGTTTTGGACTCCCCTACCCTGGAATAAAGACCTTGGCTATTCACCCTATCTGTGCCCCTCATGATCTTATAAACCTCTGTGGAGTCATGACGGTCCAGGGAAAACAGCCCCAGCCTATTCAGCCTCTCCCAATAGTTCAAACCCTCTAAGCCTGGCAACATCCTTGCAAATCTTTTCTGAACCTTCTTACATTGACAAGTGGGCTGAGTGTCCATCAAATATCAAACCATCTACCATTTGTTAATGGAGTGGCCACAAATAGACCTCAAGCCTCCCCCCTTAGAGAGAGCTGGAGCTGGTATCACTCCAATCCAGACCCATTCGCCAAACTCTACATCCCTCACCATGCTTATTCCCAACACCAATCCACGTACCTACCCACAGTTTAACTGGGAGAGTGTTCACACCGAAGGATACAGTTTCCACAAACAAACAGGATGATGAAGTAAATACAGACCAGCACACCAGGGAAAGAAGGGCCTCCGTAGGCCATGATGCCATCGTTCATAATGGAATTCCAGTCCTCACCAGTCAATATCTGCAGCAAATACAGTGTGTCACAATGTGTTCTCCAGCAGACAGGCAAACAGATAATCCAAGATGGGGTGGGAGGTCTGCTCATCAACAATCTTCAATAGGAAACCTTGGGATTTTTCCTGTACCAGTACAGCATTCATAGATTCATAGAAATGTACAGCATGGAAACAGACCCTTCGGTCCAACCCATCCATGCCGACCAGATATCCAATCCCAATCTAGTCCCACCTGCCAGCACCCGACCCACATCCCTCCAAACCCTTCCTATTCATATACCCATCCAAATGCCTCTTAAATTTTGCAATTGTACCAGCCTCCACCACATCCTCTAGCAGCTCATTCCATACACGTACCACCCTCTGTGTGAAAAAGTTGCCCTTTAGGTCTCTTTTATATCTTTCCCCTCTCACCCTAAACCTATGCCTTCTAGATTGGACTCCCTGACTTTGTCTATTTATCTTATCCATGCCCCTCATAATTTTGTAAACCTCTGTAAGGTCACCCCTCAGCCTCTGACGCTCCAGGGAGAACAGCCCCAGCCTGTTCAGCCTCTCCCTGTAGCTTAGATCCTCCAACCCTGGCAACATCCTTGTAAATCTTTTCGGAACCATTTCAAGTTTCACAACATCTTTCCGATAGGAAGGAGACCAGAATTGCATGTAATATTCCAACAGTGGCCTAACCAATGTCCTGTACTCAATACTCTGACCAATAAAGGAAAGCACACCAAACGCCTTCTTCACTATCCGATCTACCTGCGACTCCACTTTCAAGGAGCTATGAACCTGCACTCCAAGGTCTCTTTGTTCAGCAACACTCCCTAGGACCTTACCATTAAATGTATAAGTCCTGCTAAGATTTGCTTTCCTAAAATGCAGCACCTCTCATTTATCTGAATTAAACTCCATCTGCCACTTCTCAGCCCATTGGCTCATCTGGTCCAGATCCTGTTGTAATCTGAGGTAACCCTCTTTGCTGTCCACTACATCTCCAATTTTAGTGTCATCTGCAAACTTACTAACTGTACCTCTTATGCTCGCATCCAAATCATTTATGTAAATGACAAAAAGTAGAGGACCCAGCACCGATCCTTGTGGCACTCCACTGGTCACAGGCCTCCAGTCTGAAAAACAACCCTCCACCACCACCCTCTGTCTTCTACCTTTCAGCCAGTTCTGTATCTAAATGGCTAGTTCTCCCTGTATTCCATGAGATCTAACCTTGCTAATCAATCTCCCATGGGGAACCTTGTCGAACGCGTTATTGGAGTTCATTTAGATCACATCTACTGCTCTGCCTTCATCAATCTTCTTTGTTACCGCTTCAAAAAACTCAATTAAGTTTGTGAGACATGATTTCCCACACACAAAGCCATGTTGACTATCCCGAATTAATCCTTGCCTTTCCAAATACATGTACATCCTGTCCCTCAGGATTCACTCCAACAACTTGCCCACCACCGTGGTCAACCTCGCCAGTCTATAGTTCCCTGGCTTGTCTTTACCGCCCTTCTTAAACAGTGGCACCACGTTTGCCAACCTCCAGTCTTCCGGCACCTCACCTGTGACTATCGATGATACAAATATCTCAGCAAGAGGCCCAGCAATCACTTCTCTAATTTCCCACAGAGTTCTCGGGTACACCTGATTGGGTCCTGGGGATTTATCCACTTTTAAATGGTTCAAGACATCCAGCACTTCCTCCTCTGTAATATGGACATTTTGCAAGATGTCACCATCTTTTTCCCCACAGTCCAAATCTTCCATATCTCTTTCCACAGTAAATAATGATGCAAAATATTCATTTAGTATCTCCCCCATTTTCTGTGGCTCCCCACAAAGGCCGCCTTGCTGCTCTTTGGGAGGCCCTATTCTCTCCCTGGTTACCCTTTTGTCTTTAATGTATTTGTAAAAACCCTTTGGATTCTCCTTAATTCTATTTGCCAAAGCTATTTCATGCCCCCTTTTTTGCCCTCCTGATTTCCCTCTTAAGTATACTCCTACTGCCTTTATACACTTCTAAGGATTCCCTCGATCTATCCTGTCTATACCGGAAATATGCTTCATTCTGTTTCTTAATCAAACCCTCAATTTCTTTAGTCATCCAGCATTCCCTATACCTCCCAGCCTTCCCTTTCACCCTGACAGGAATATACTTTCTCTGGATTCTTGTTATCTCATTTCTGAAGGCTTCCCATTTTCCAGCCGTCCCTTTACCTGCGAATATCTGCCTCCAATCAGCTTTCAAAAGTTCTTGCCTAATACCGTCAAAATTGGCCTTTCTCTAATTTAGAACTTCAACTTTTTGGTGTGGTCTATCCTTTTCCATCACTATTTTAAAACGAATAGAATTATGGCGCTGGCCCCAAAGTGCTCCCCCACTGACATCTCAGTCACCTGCTCTGCCTTATTTCCCAAGAGTAGGTCAAGTTTTGCACTTTCTCTAGTAGGTCCATCTACATACTGAATCAGAAAATTGTCTTGTACACACTTAAGAAATTCCTCTCCATTTAAATCTTTAACACTATGGCAGTCCCAGTCAATGTTTGGAAAGTTAAATCCCAGACCATAACTACCCTATTATTCTTACAGATAGCTGAGATCTCCTTACAAGTTTGTTTCTCAATTTCCCTCTGACTATTGGGGGGTCTATAATACAATCCCAATAAGGTGATCATCCCTTTCTTATTTCTCAGTTCCATCCAAATAACTTCCCTGGATGAATTTCTGGGAATATCCTCCCTCAGCACAGCTGTAATGCTATCCCTTATCAAAAATGCCACCCCCCCTCCTCTCTTACCTCCCTTTCTATCCTTCCTGTAGCATTTGTATCCTGGAACATTAAGCTGCCAGTCCTGCCCGTCCCTGAGCCATATTTCCGTAATTGCTATGATAACCCAGTCCCATGTTCCTAACCATGCCCTGAGTTCATCTGCCTTCCCTGTTAGGCCCCTTGTGTTGAAATAAATGCAGTTTAATTTATTAGTCCTACCTTGTCCCTGCCTGCCCTGACTGTTTGACTCACTTCTGTTCTCAGCTGTACCCGTCTCAGATCGATCTCTTTCCTCACTATCTCCCTGGGTCCCACCCCCCCACCTTACTAGTTTAAATCCTCCCAAGCAGTTCTAGCAAATTTCCCTGCCAGTATATTAGTCCCCTTCCAATTTAGGTGCAATCCGTCCTTCTTGTACAGGTCACTTCTACCCCAAAAGAGATTCCAATGATCCAAAAATGTGAATCCTTCTGCCATACACCAGCTCCTCAGCCATGCATTCATCTGCTCTATTCTCCTATTCCTGCCCTCACTAGCTCATAGCACTGGGAGTAACCCAGATATTACTACCCTTGAGGACCTCCTTTTTAAATTTATGCCTAACTCTCTGTCATCTCCCTTCGGAGTCTCAACCTTTTCCCTTCCTATGTTGTTGGTTCCAATGTGGACAATGACCTCCTGCTGGCCCCTCTCCCCCGTGAGAACATTCTGCACCCTCTCTGAGACATCCTTGATCCTTACACCAGGGAAACAACACACCATTCTGCTTTTTCTCTGCTGGCCGCAGAAACATCTGTCTGTACCTCAGACTACAGAATCCCCTAACACAATTGATCTCTTGGAAGCCAACGTGCTCCTCATTGCATTAGAGCCAGTCTCAATACCAGCAATTGGGCTGTTTGTGCTGTGTTCCCCTGAGAATCCATCACCTCCTATATTTTCTAAAACAGTTTGAAATGGGTATATCCACAGAAGACTCCTGCTCTAGGTGCTGACCTCTCTCACCCTTCCTGGAGTTAACCCATCTATGTGACTGTATCTGAGACTTTTCCCCCCTTCCTATAACTGCCATCCATCACATACTGTTGCTGTTGCAAATTCCTCATCGCTTCTTTCTGTCTCTCCAACCGATCCACTCAATCTGATAATATTCGCATCCACCAGCATTTATCACAGATATATTCCGCAGTAACCCATAAACTCTCTTTAAACTCCCACATCTGACAAGGAGGCCATTTTTGCTCCTTCACAATCTACAGACCCAGAAAATAACACCATCTTATTCCTCTACAAACACTGCCCCAGGTTAGATTAATAGTTACAGCTTATATTTTAAGTTTAATCAAAAGACTTATCTCCAAAAACATATAATCAAGAAAGAATCCACTATACTCACTACTGCAGTCTTTCTCTTGAACAGACTTAAAACCACAATTAACTTATCTGTTCCTGTGCTGTGTAACTTCGCCCAACAGTTCATCCAAGATTAATTATGAATTTCATTGTTTGTTACTTTTCCCAGATGCACTCCGATGTCCAGTGATACACGAATTCAAACAGCAAAGGCACGAACTGTGCAGGTTTTCTCTCTATCTCTCTCTCTCTCTCTCTCTCTCCTGCACTGTCCTCACCATGTGCTTCCTTTGTCTGCTCTTTTTTTAGATTAGATTAGACTTACAGTGTGGAAACAGGCCCTTCGGCCCAACAAGTCCACACCGACCCGCCGAAGCGAAACCCACCCATACCCTTACATTTACCCCTTACCTAACACTACGGGCAATTTAGCATGGCCAATTCACCTGACCCGCACATCTTTGGACTGTGGGAGGAAACCGGAGCACCCGGAGGAAACCCACGCAGACACGGGGAGAACGTGCAAACTCCACACAGTCAGTCGCCTGAGTCGGGAACTGAACCCGGGTCTCAGGCGCTGTGAGGCAGAAGTGCTAACCACTGTGCCACCGTGCCGCCCTTTTAAAACTGCTGTTGTCTTGACTTTTTTTTTCCAAAGTTCCAAAACAGTGCAACATCATATAAAACAGGAATTACTGCTCCTGGAATTGGAGGAAATCACCTCCAACACCTAAAATACCTCAAAAAAAGGAGCAGCTCTTGGAGCCAGAAATTTTTCCCGTCCTCCATCTTGGATCCCTATAACACTATCCATACACAGGCAACCTGAGAAAGGAGGAGAACACACTCTTCCATTATATCAGACAGTTTCTCTCTCCACAGATGCAGCCAAACCTGCTGAGTTTCTCCATTGCTTTGTTTCTAATTTATATTGTATATGTTAAAAAGCCTCACAAGGTATCCACCTGGCATTACTCAAAATTCATGGTCCTCCTATCAGTTTATAAACCGGAAAAGACAGCTGCAATGATATTTGCAAAGTTGTCTCACCAGGACTCCCACAGGAACTGATGAGATTTATGAATATCTTGGAGTGACCAGACCGTGTCTTAGGAAGGAGAAATACTCTGGTATTTGAGGGGAATCCCCAGTGTCATTCAGGCTTCCATTCTAAAGGCAGTATGCACAAGGCCAATTTATATTCTTTGAGTTTAAGATGAATATTAAATAGGTATGTTTTATATGATAGGGGAATCTAATAGATACAAATGAACTAACGGCTCTGGTTGGAGTAATGACAGCAAGACGATACAATATTCCAATCAGAATCAGATTTTTGGGAAGAAACCAGAGGTAATTCTACTGTACTCAGACAGTGTGACTGTGCTGCTCATAAACTCTAACTCTCTCTCCCAGGACTTATTCTGATTTTTTAAAAATTTGCATGATTGTCTTTGATGACCAAGTGTGACCCGCAGAGAGTAGAGTGTGGCAGTTTGTTAAGTGCGGAAATTTAAGAATTAGTTGCTTGCTTAGAATCTAGTACTAATTAATGCTCCTTCTTTAATAACATCAACTGTTTGGAACATAGGAACAAAAGAAAATGAGGAGGGCATTCAGTCAAGATTAGAGTGGTGCTGGAAAAGCACAGCAGATCAGGCAGCATCCGAGGAGCAGAAAAATCGACGTTTTGGGCAAAAGCCCTTCATCAGGAATGAGGCTGGGAGCCTCTGGGGTGGAGAGATAAATGGGAGGGGGTAGGGCTGCGGAGAGGTAGCTAAGAGTGCAATAGGTGGATGGAGTTGGAGATGAAGGTGATAGGTCAGAGAGGAGGGTGGGTCTGATCTCCAGCACCTGCAGTCTTCACTTTCGCCCATTCAGCCTATGAGCCTGTGCTGGACCAATCAATGAGATCATAGCTGATCTGTAGCCTAACATCATACACTTGCATTTGGTCCAAACACCTTAATATCTTTGTTTTAGAGCCATACAGCATGTCAATGATGACCAACAAACACCAAACCACACCAATTGACACCATCCACACCAACAAACACCAAACCACACCAACAAACACCAAACCACACCAAGCCACACCAAACCACACCAATCCACACCAACAAACACCAAACCACACCAAGCCACACCAAACCACACCAACAAACACCAAACCACACCAAACCACACCAATCCCACTCGCATGCACTTGATCCATAGCCTCCTAAGCCCTGCCATTTTAAGTACTCACACTTTGTTTCCTCAGTACAAATGAGGGACTGACTATTCATTGCAATATCCTCCTGTGTTTAGACCTCCCAAAATACATCACCTCACACCGATTGGATTTAAATTCCATCTATCTCAGATTGAACGGATCCAGCTTCCCCTGCTTTTTGTGGAAGAGAGTTCCAAACATCTACTCCCCTTTGTGTATGGAATGCTTTCTAACATCTCTCCTGAATGGTCTGGCCCGAATGCTCAGACTAATGCCCCTAGGTTTCAAATCCCCAACTAGTGGAATAGTTTATCTTTATCTACCTTAACTGCCAGAGTGTCAAAGAGAAACAGGCAGGTGCAGCAGGAGTCCCCTGTGGTCCTGCCCACAAATCGGTTTCCCATTGTGGAAGGTGATGAGGGCATTGGTTCAGAGGAGTGCAGACAAAGCTAAGCTTCTGGCTCCACAAGCAGCTTGACTGTACAGGAGAGGTAGAAGAAAGGAAGAGCAAAAGTGAGAGGGGTTTCATTAGTTAGGGGAACAGCTAGGCGATTCTGCAGCCACAGATACAATTCCAGGATGACATGTTGCCTCCCTGGTGCCAGGGTTAGGGATATCACGGAATGGCTGAGGGGCATCCTGAAGAGGGAGGGAGTTCAGACAGAAGATGTGGAGTACATAGGTACTAATGATATGATAGAATGAGGGATGATGTCTTGCATCAAGAGTCAGGGAACTAGGCTCAGAAGTTATAATTCCAGGATTCCTCCTGGTGCCCTATGCACACGAGTACAGAAATAGGAGAAAAGGGCAGACAAACGTGTGACTCAAGACTCGGTGCTGGAGGGAGGGTTTTACATTCCTGGATCACTGGGATTGTTTCTGGGGAAGGTGGGACCTCTACAAGCCAGACGGTCTGCACCAGCTTGTATTAATTAACATCCCTGTGGAATGTCACTTCAACATCTCACCCTGTTTCCTGGCCAACATTGCTGCCTCAGGCTTGCTGCAGTGCTCCAGTGAAGCTCAGCATGAGTTGGAAGAACAGCACCTCCCTTTCCACTTGAGTACCTTACAGCCTTCTGAACTCAATATCGAGATCAACAATTTTAGGATTTGAGGCACCTTCTACCATGTCGTCAACCACACCCCATACACCAGGCCTTGTTATCACATAGTCTGCTATTATACACAACCCATTGTTAGCCACTACAGTAATTAGCCCCATTAGTATCTATTCACTCTCCTAGGCTGGTCATTCTCCACTCCTTTGTCTATTGAACTGTTCTTCTCTCTCTCTGGATCTATCACCACCCATCATTTACTCCTTACCCCCTCCCTACACCCTATCTTCTGCATAATAACTGTTTTTTTCCTAGCTACCATCAGTTCTGAGGAAAGGTCACTGGACCCGAAATATCTACTCTGATTTCTCTCCACAGATGCTGCCAGACCTGCTGAGCTTTTCCAGCAATTTCTGTTTTTGTTTCTGATTTCCAACGTCTGCAGTTCTTTTAGCTATTGCCCTTGCTTGGGGGGGGGGGGGGGGTTTGCTAGTACTGTTGGGAGGAGTTTAAATTAATTTGACAGGGGTTAGGTACAATGAGAACAATGCATTCTATAGTAACAGAATCAAGTGAGAGGGGGTTCAGCCATGTTGAGTTTTGAGGAGTAATGCAGGGCTCGATGGCTTCTGCTTTAATGCGAGGAGTTGACAGGTAAGAGAGATGAGTTTAGGGCACGCAGTGACATGTGGATTGGGATGTTGTTGTCATCACAGAAATGTGGCTGAGAGCGGGGGCAGGACTGGCAACTTAACATTCCAGGGGATAGGATCTTCAGGCAGGAGAATTAAGGAGAATCCAAAGGTTTTTACAAATATATTAAGGACAAAAGGGTAACTAGGGAGAGAATAGGGCCCCTCAAAGATCAGCAAGGCGGCCTTTGTGTGGAGCCACAGAAAATGAGGGAGATACTAAATGAATATTTTGCATCAGTGTTTACTGTGGAAAAGGATATGGAAGATATAGACTGTAGGGAAATAGATGGTGACATCTTGCAGAATGTCCAGATTACAGAGGAGGAAGTGCTGGATGTCTTGAAACGGCAAAAAGTGGATAAATCCCCAGGACCTGATCAAGTGTACCCGAGAACTCTGTGGGAAGCTAGAGAAGCGATTGCTGGGCCTCTTGCTGAGATATTTGCATCATCGATAGTCACAGGTGAGGTGCTGGAAGACTGGAGGTTGGCAAACGTGGTGCCACTATTTAAGAAGGGCGGTAAAGACAAGCCAGGGAACTATAGACCAGTGAGCCTGACCTCGGTGGTGGGCAAGTTGTTGGAGAGAATCCTGAGGGACAGGATGTACATGTATTTGGAAAAGCAAGGACTGATTAGGAATAGTCAACATGGCTTTGTATGTGGGAAATCATGTCTCACAAATTTGACTGAGTTTTTCGAAGAAGTAACAAAGAAGATTGATGAAGGCAGAGCAGTAGATATGATCTATATGAACTCCAGTAACGCGTTTGACAAGGTTCCCCATGAGAGACTGATTAGCAAGGTTAGATCTCATGGAATACAGAGAGAACTAGCCATTTGGATACAGAACTGGCTCAAAGATAGAAGACAGAGGGTGGTGGTGGAGGGTTGTTTTTCAGACTGGAGGCCTGTGACCAGTGGAGTGTCACAAGGATCGGTGCTGGGTCCTCTACTTTTTGTCATTTACATAAATGATTTGGATGCGAGCATAAGAAGTACAGTTAGTAAGTTTGCAGATGACACCAAAATTGGAGATGTAGTGGACAGAGAAGAGGGTTACCTCAGATTACAACAGGATCTGGACCAGATGGGCCAATGGGCTGAGAAGTGGCAGATGGGGTTTAATTCAGATAAATGCGGGGTGCTGCATTTTGGGAAAGCAAATCTTAGCAGGACTTATACACTTAATGGTAAGGTCCTAGGGAGTGTTGCTGAATAAAGAGACCTTTGGGTGCAGGTTCGTAGCTCCTTGAAAGTGGAGTCGCAGGCAGATAGGATAGTGAAGAACGCATTTGGTATGCTTTCCTTTATTGGTCAGAGTATTGAGTACAGGAGTTGGGAGGTCATGTTGTGGCTGTACAGGACATTGGTTAGGCCACTGTTGGAATATTGCATGCAATTCTGGTCGCCTTCCTATCGGAAAGATGTTGTGAAACTTGAAAGGGTTCAGAAAAGATTTACAAGGATGTTGCCAGGGTTGGAGGATCCGAGCTACAGAGAGAGGCTGAACAGGCTGGGGCTGTTTTCCCTGGAGTGTCAGAGGTTGAGGGGTGACCTTATAGAGGTTTACAAAATCATGAGGGGCATGGATAGGATAAATAGGCAAAGTCTTTTCCCAGGGGTCAGGGAGTCTAGAACTAGAGGGCATAGGTTTAGGGTGAGAGGGGAAAGATATAAAAGAAACTTAAGGGGCAACTTTTTCACGCAGAGGGTGGTACGTGTATGGAATGAGCTGCCAGAGGATGTGGTGGAGGCTGGTACAATTGCAACATTTAAGAGGCATTTGGATGGGTATGTGAATAGGAAGGGTTTGGAGGGATGTGGGTTGAGTGCTGGCAGGTGGAACTAGATTGGGTTTGGATATCTGGTCGGCATGGACGGGTTGGACCGAAGGTTCTGTTTCCATGCTGTACATTTCTATGACTCTATGACTGGGGACAGTGTCAAAGATGTTGCACTATTTGTTAGGGAGGCAGCTCAGTACGGCAGCAAGGAGGGACGGTATCTTGAAAGGGTCTGCAAATGAGGCTTTGTGGGTAGAGTTTAGAAATAAAAAGGAGGCAGTTACAAACCCAAAAATTTAATATACACTCCAAACAATAGAGAAGAAGAAATGTGAACAATTTACTGCAGAGTGTGAAACAATAATCAGGTAATTATATTCAGGGACTTCAACCACCCAAATATTAATTGGGATAATCATAGCGTAATAGGTCTAGATGGGCAGATCTCTTGAAACACACTCTGAAGAGGTTTTGATTTCAACATATACAGAGGAGCCTCTATTATCCGAAGGACACGGGTGGGGAGTATTTCGTTCGGTTAATTGAATTCTGAATAATCGAGTGCTGGATAACATTGTTTAGCCAAGCATTGGGACCTTGTGATCTTGTTGGATAACCGATGCTGGATAATCGAGGTTCCTCTGTATATGGTGCTACAAAGGTCAGTGCTGGACCAGATTCTGGGGAACGAAGCCAGACAGGTGTTCAAGGTGATGCAGGTGGGGGAGCATTTTAGTGATAGTGACAGCAACGCCACACATTTTATGTTTATTATAGAAAGCAGAAAGATGGTCAGCAAAAAGGCTTTGAATTGCAGAAGGGCAGATTTTGTTAAATAAAACAGGACCTGACCAAAGTAAACAGAGAACAGCTACTTCAGCGTAAATCTACAGCAGAACTGAAGGGATCACATTCAAAATGAAACTGAATACCGGCCTTTTTGGGGTGATAATGTAGGAGCAACAAGCCCAAAGAACTCTAAAAATATTCAGGATAAATATATGGATATGAAGAAGGAGAGGGTTTTAACTGGTGCAAGGAGAACACATCAATGGAGCCCCAGTGGGAATATAGTCAGTGCACAAAGGAACTTATGAAAACAATTAGGAAAACAAAGAGAGGGCATGAGATAACACCGGTGGGTAAGGTTAGGGAGGATCCCAAGATATTCGATAAGAATATTAAGGGGAAGAGAATAACCAGGAAACAATAAAGCCAATTAGGGACCAACAGGACAATGTGTGTGTGTGTGTGTGTGTGTGTGTGTGTGAAACTGGCTGATAGTGTGTTAAACAAGTACAGTCAGGTCTGTCTTAACTCAGGAAGATGCAGGTACTTTGCGAAGAGTGATCGTGAGGTTCATGAGAAGATTGACATACAGAACATCAGAGGTTCCGACGGGTTTATCAGTGGACAAATCCCTCGTTCCAGCTGAGCCCTCTCACAGGCTGCTCTGACAGACAAGCGAGGAAATTACAAGGGCCCTGACCCAAGTTTATAATTCCTCACTGACCATGGAGGAGATGCCAGAGGACAGCTGATGTCATTCCCTTTTCAAGAAGGGTGGTAGAAATAAATCAGGGAACTACAGATCAGTGAGTCTTACATCAGTGATCGTAGAATAGATCATAGAATCCCTACATGTGGTAGCAGGCTATTTGGCCCATCGGGTCCACACTGACCCTCTTAAGAGCCTTCCACCCAGACCCACTTCCCATGGTTAATCCACCCAGCCTGCACAACCCTTGACACTACGGCACAATTAGTGGTAGGGAAACTATTGGAGAAAATTCTGAAGGAGAGAATTAATCCCTATTTAGAGAGGGATTTGATCAGGGGTGGCGATGCTTAACAAATTTGATTGAGATGTTTTGAGGAAGTGTTCAAATGAGGGTAGTGCAGTCGATGCGTAGTTTATATAGATTTCAGTAAAGCCTTTGACAAGGTCCCACGTAAGAGACTGTAAACAAGGTAAAAGTACATGGGATTCAGAGTGACTTGGCAAGGTGTATCAAAAATTGGCTTTGTGATAGGAGACAGAAGATGGTGATAGAAGTCTGTTTATGTGACCGGAGGCTGGTGTGCAGTACTAGAGGGATCAGTGCTGGGTTTGTTATCATATGTGATTATATATAAACACTATAGAATAAAATTTGGGGGGGTGAGAGGGGGTGATAAGTGAACTTGCAGATGACATGTAGACTGGCCAAGTGATTGACAATGAAGAAAAAGGTTAGGTTCTTGGTCAGATGGGTAGGTCAGTGGCAGATGGAATTTAACTCTAAATGTGAGGTGATGCACTCCGGATGAAGGAACAAAACAAGGGAGTACTCAATGTATGGCAAGGCAATAGGAAGCTCAGAGGAACAAGGGAATGTTAGGGTGATTATCCAAAGATCCTTGAAGGTGGCAGGGCAGGTTAATAGGGTACTTACCCTTATCAGACACGGCTTGGATTATAAGAGCAGGGAGGTTATGCTGGAGTTGGTTAGGACTTTGGTTAGACCACAGCTGGATTACTACATGCAATTCTGGTCACTATAGGAAGGGGGTGCAGCAAAGACTCACGGGATGTTTCTTGGGCAGAGCAATTGAAGTACGAAGAGAAGCTGGATTAGCTCAGTTGGCTTCTTTCGAGGAGAGAATAATGAGAAGGGACCTGACTGAGGTGGAGAAGATTTTGAGGGACAGGCAGCAGCTGTTCCCCTCAACTGAAGGTTCAAACACAAGGGGGTGTAATTTTAAAGTGAAAAGCAGTACGTTTAGAGTTGGTGTACAGGTCAATCAAAGTGACAGGACAGGTGGATAGAATAGTTAATAGAGCATATGGAATTCTCTGCTTTATTAATGGGGCATATAGTCTAAAATCAGAAAGGTTACGAAGAACTTGTGTATGACATCTGTTAGTCCTCAGCTTAAGCACTGTATACAGTTTTGGGTGGTACACTATAGGAAGGATGGGAATGCAGTAGACAGAGTGCAGAAGGGTTGTCCAAAAATGTTCTCAGGGATGAGAAATTTCCACTCTGAGAATATATTAGAGAGGTTGGGATTGCTTTCCTTGGAGAGAATGCTAAGAATAAAATTGATTGAAGTTTTCAAAATTGAACAGCCTGGAAAATAGATAGGGAGAGACTGTGTTCCTGCACATAAAAGGACCAGGAATGAGGGAGCATAGATTTAAAGTAATTTGCAAATGTAGAAATGTGAGAAATCTTTATCAAACAAGTGGTTCAGGTCTGCAGTATACTTGCCTAGAAATGTCGTGAAGCCAGGTCCATAGCAGGTATTCAAGAGGGTATGAGATCGAGTCATAGAGTCATAGAGATGTACAGCAAGGAAACAGACCCTTTGGTCCAATATGTCCATGCTGACCAAATATCCCAACCCCATCTAGTCCCACCTGCCAGCACCCGGCCCATATCCTTTCAAACCCTTCCTATTCACATACCCATCCAAATGCCTCTTAAATGTTGCAATTGTACCAGCCTCCACCACATTGTCTGGCAGCTCATTCCATACACGTACCACCCTCTGCGTAAAAAA
This sequence comes from Hemiscyllium ocellatum, assembly GCF_020745735.1. Lineage (NCBI taxonomy): Eukaryota > Metazoa > Chordata > Chondrichthyes > Orectolobiformes > Hemiscylliidae > Hemiscyllium > Hemiscyllium ocellatum. The sequence continues at coordinate 54,102,738 of NC_083426.1, forward strand.
GTTGCCCCTTAGGTCTCTTTTATATCTTTCCCCTCTCACCCTAAACCTATGCCCTTTAGTTCTGGACTCCCCGACCCCAGAGAAAAGACTTTGTCTATTTATCATATCTATGCCCCTCATAATTTTGTAAACCTCTATAAGGTCACCCCTCAGCCTCCGACGATCCAGGGAAAACAGCCCCAGCCTGTTCAGCCTCTCTCTGTAGCTCAGATCCTCCAACACTGGCAACATCCTTGTAAATCTTTTCTGAACCCTTTCAAGTTTCACAACATCTTTCTAATAGGAAGGCGAACAGAATTGCACGCATTATTCCAATAGTGGCCTAACCAATGTCCTGTACAGCTGCAACATGACCTCCCAACTCCTGTACTCAAAAGGAAAGCATACCAAATGCCTTCTTCACTATCTTATCTACCTGTGACTCCACTTTCAAGGAGCTATGAACCTGCACTCCAAGGTCTCTTTGTTCAGCAACACTCCCTAGGACCTTACCATTAAGTGTATAAGTCCTGCTAAGATTTGCTTTCCCAAAATGAAGCACCTTGCATTTATTTGAATGCCCATCTGGTCCAGATCCTGTTGTAAACTGAGGTAACCCTCTTAGCTGTCCACTACATCTCCAATTTTGGTGTCATCTGCAAACTTACTAACTGTACCTCTTATGCTCGCATACAAATCATTTATGTAAATGACAAAAAAGTAGAAGACCCAGCACCGATCCTTGTGGCACTCCACTGGTCACAGGCCTCCAGTCTGAAAAACAACCCTCCACCACCACCCTCTGCCTTCTACCTTTGAGCCAGTTCTGTATCCAAATGGCTAGTTCTCCCTGTATCCCATGAGATCTAACCTTGCTAATCAGTCTCCCATGGGGAACCTTGTCGAATGCCTTACTGAAGTCCATATAGATCACATCTACTGCTCTGCCCTCTTCAATCCTCTTTGTTACTTCTTCAAAAAACTCAATCAAGTTTGTGAGACATGATTTCTCACCCACAAAGCCATGTTGACTATCCCGAATCAGTCCTTGCCTTTCCAAATACATGCACATCCTGTCCCTCAGGATTCACTCCAACAACTTGCCCACCACCGAGGTCAGGCACACCAGTCTATAGTTCCCTGGCTTGTCTTTACCGCCCTTCTTAAACAGTGGCACCACGTTTGCCAACCTCCAGTCTTCCAGCACCTCGCCTGTGACTATCGATGATATCTCAGCAAGAGGCCCAGCAATCACTTCTCTAGCTTCATTGTTTATATTTAACTAATGTGCAAGAGTACATGAAAAAGACAAGAGATTGACACTCATCTGAAGAGCTGGTGCAGACATAATGGGCCAAATGGCCTTCTTCTTCCATAACAATTCTGCAAGGCTGTATTAATTGATTCCAGCTCTTTCCCAAAGACTGTCAGGCCAATTTGCCATATTATTCCTGTTTAGTTTTTCCCTCTTTCCATTTGTCAATTTCCAATCTGCTGCAATTGTAGCAGAATTTGCACAATCCAAACTATTGCAGTCGTTACCCCCATCACTGACTCTCTTAGAACCCTAGGGATGTAAGACAATCAGGTCTTGGGGAATTTGTTGAATTTTAGTTTCATTTTTTCTGTTGACACAAACAACAAAAACACAATAACAAAGTAATTATCTATAAAATCTAAACTTTCACTAACTCTTGTGAAATTACATCAACCTCAGAAATTAACTCTTATCACTGAAGCACTTGAGTTGTTAAGTGTATCTGGCATTTCATTTCTTTTTAAATTTAATCTAGTATATATATTCTCTTGGCTGAGGGATCAACATTTTACTTTTCGGCCTTTTACATCCACCAAAGGGATCAATCTGAGCCTTGTTTTGGTGTTTCCATCTGATAAGGCAGCACCTTGAACAAGGCAGCATGCCCTGAGGACTCCATGTAGAAACATACAAAGTAAAACAGCACTAGGCCATTCGGCCTTTCGAACTCAACCCACCATAGCTAACCAACCTACTCAGTACCATGTCTCTGCTATCGCCTCTTTGATCCCTTTAGCCCTAAGAATGATATTGAACTCCTTCTTGAAAACATTTAATATTTTGCCCTATGCCGCACAGAATTCCATAAGATCACCACTCTCTGGGTGAAGAAATTTACATTTGTCTCAGTCCGCAAGGGCCATATCCCTAAACTGTGACCTCTGGTTCTGATATCCCTGACTGTCAGCACCATTCATTCTCTCCAGTCCTGTTTGAATTTCATAGGTGTCTATGAGATCATCTCTCATTCTGCTAAACTCCAGTAAATATACTGCTAATCTCTCTTCATACATCAGTCCTGCCATCCGAGGAATCAGTCTGGTAAACCTTTGTTGCATTCCCTCATCGCCAGAAGATCATTCCTCAGGTAAGGAGACCAAAACTACCCACTATACTTCAGATATGGTTTCACCATGACATCGTGCAGTAAAAAAAAATCCCTGCTCTTGTACTCAAATTCTCTTGTTCTGAAGGCCAACATACTGTTTGCCTTCTGTACTGCTAGCTGTACTGCATGCTTGCTTTCAACAAGGGGTACATTAGGACACCCAGGTCACATTGCATCTCCCTCTTTGCCAATCCATTGCCATTCAGACAATAATCTGTCTCCCAGTTTCTCTTCCAAAGTGGATAACCTCATATTAATCCATATTATACTGTATCTGCCATGCATTTGTCCACTCACTCAACTTGTCCAGATTACACTGAAGCATCTTTGCACTCTTATCACAGTTCACACTCCTGTCCAGCTTTGTGGTACCTGCAAACCCAGTGAAATTGGATTTGGTCCCCTATCTAAACCATTAATATATATAAGGTGAATAGCAGGGGGTCCAAGCACTCATCCCTGTGGTACCAACTGGCTGCCACTCAGAAACAAACCAGTTTACATCAGCCTGGATTCAGTCTCAACTCTCAGCAGTGGGGCTTGAATTCCCAAACACCTGCTCAAATCGCCATCAAATATGCAACTACACTCAGCAAGACATGCAACCCAATACTCACCTGGAACACACTCAGCAGTGCCTGGGGAAAGTTATCAAATGTACTCCTTCGCACAACTATGTCATCAAAGTTATACTTTCCACCAAACAGTTGCATCCCCAGCAATGAGAAGATGATGATGAACAGGAAGAGGAGAAGGAGTAAGGATGCAATGGAACGCACTGAGTTCAGCAGCGAGGCAACTAGGTTACTCAGAGAAGTCCAATACCTGAGCAAGAACAAAATGAGACAATGAGATGAGCAAAACAGGAAAGGTAGTCCCAACTAAATATTTACTCTATACACTGAGGGAAAAGGAACTCATGCAGGTAAACCATGGAACCTTATCTATTTTCTGGCAGAAGGAACACAGCAAATTAGCATAAAGCTGCAGCAAGCTATTAAAATAAATGCAATGTTGGCCTTCACTGCAAAGGGATTCAAATATAAATCACCATAATTGTGCAGTGTCAGTCTCCGTACCTAAAGAAATATCAGCAATTATATAAAAATATACAATGTACAACACACCAACAATAAGAATGTAGAACATTCTCTGCTTTCAGAAGCTGCTCTTTATAGGTTTTGTCAGCTTGTTGCCATTTGGTCCAGATGGACTGTTTAAAGTAGGTTTTGTATCCACGAGGAACTGATGAGTGAAGCAAGTAAATTACAGCAGCAGAAACATTGGAGGCTATAAAGCCCACTATCCCCACGCAGACTCTCGACAAGAGAGCAGCTCAGCTAGTCCCACTCCTCTGCCTGTTCTGTGTTGACCTAAAGTTATTTCTTCTTCAGCTGCTGATCCAATAGGTCTGTGTAGGATGAAGAAAACTTATGGGGATCTCTGCCACACCCCATGTCCAATGGCAGGCCATTGGGAACCAGCAGTGGCCTTGAAAACAAATCACAGTCATAGAGTGACTTCCCAAGCATTCGAACTTGAAAGCAGCAGCGTTATTCTGGACATTGCAACCTGCAGTGTGACCAGTGAGAGAGTGATATCACAATTTACAAGGTGAAGCAGTAATGACAAGTAATGAACCTGGACCATCTAAAACAAAACCATAAACGTCAATGTAGAATGGGAAAATGAATTTCTGTTTACCACTGTAATTAGTAAGAGCGTGTGCCTTAATATGTCACTCAAGTATATCAATAAGTAAGAAGGAATTTGGAATGACACCGCATAGGTTGTACAGTAAGTTCAAAGATAGTTTTCTCTGGAACCGTGAGGTTTAGATGCAGGAAGTTGAGGAAGGTTAAAGGTTCGTTTTGAAAGCCATTTTGTTTGAAGCCAGCAAAAAAAATACTCATGCCTGCACTGAAACATCATTTTGTATTTGTCATCTTTTTCGCAAAACGTAAGTCCTCATTCACAGATAGCATCATTATTAAAGAAGAAATGACTCTGGCCATCAACTCTTTAATTAAAAAATTTAAGAACAAGGAAGAAATAACAAGAATTAATAAGAAATGAAATCAAATCAATCATAAGAAATGAAGTAGGGTCAGATGATGCAGAACCTGTGTGGGTAGGATTGAGGAACCCCTGCATTAATGGAGTTATGTACAGGCCTCCAAACAGTAGTTAGGAGCTGGGGCACAAGATATACCAGGTGGTAGAAAAGGTGTGCAGGAAAGGCAGTTACAGTGATCATGGGGAATTTCCATATACAGGGGGACTGGGAAAACCAGGTTGGTGGTGGATTACAAGAAATGAAATTTGTGGAATGTCTATGCGATGGCTTTTTGGAGCAGCTTGTGGTGTCCACTAGGGAACAGGTAATACTGGATTTAGTGTTGTACAATGGGGCAGACTTGATAAGGGAGCTGAAGGTGAAGGAACCCTTAGGAAGCAGGGATCATAATATGATCGAATTTACTCTGCAATTTGAGAGGGAGAAGATAGAATCAGGGCTAACGGTATTACAGCTGAATAAAAACAACTACAGAGGTACAAGGGAGGAGCTGGGTAGAATTGACTGGGAGAGAGCAGCCTAGCAGGAAAGACAGTGGAACAGCAACGGCAGGGGTTTCTGGGAGTAATTCAGGAGACACAGCAGAGATTCATCCTGAGGGAAAAGAAGCATGGTACTGGGAGGATGAGGCAGCTGTGGCTGATTCAGGAAGTCAGGGATAGCACAGAAGCAAAAGAGAAAGCATATAATGTGGCAAAGGGCAGTGGGAAACCAGGGGATTGGGAAACTTACAAAGACCAACAAAGGACAGCAAGAAGAGAAATAAGGAGGGAGAAAATTAAGTACGAGAGTAAGCTAGCCAGTAATATAAAGGAAGGCTGTAAGAGTTTCTTGAGATCTGTAAAGGGCAAAAGAGAGGCAAAAGTGAACTTTGGGCCACTGGAAAATGATGCTGGAAGATAGTATGAGGAACAAGGAAATGGCTGTGGAACTGAATAATTACTTCATGTCAGTCTTCACACTGGAAGACTCAAGTAATATTCCAAAAATTCAAGAGAGTGAGGGGGCTTGGCTGAGTATGGTGGCCATCACCAAGGAGAAGGTGCTAGAAAATCTTAGTGGCCTGAAGGCAGATAAATCACCTGGACCAGATGAACTGCACACCAGAGTTCGAGGGGAGATAGCTGAAGAATAGCATTGGCATTAGTGATGATCTTTCAGGAGTCATTAAAATCAGGGAGGGTGCCAGGGGACTGAAGGTTGGCTAATGTTGGAAGATAGACTGTAAGTAAAAGCCTGGAAACTATACATGTGTGAGTCTGACATCGGTGGTGGATAAATTGTTGGAGGTGATCCTGGAAGATAGAATTTACATGCATTTGGAGAAGCAAAGATTGATTAGGGATAGTCAGCATTGTTTTGTGTCTCACAAACTTTAATGAGTTTTTTGTTTAATCAAGTAACCAAAAAGATTGATGTCAGCATAGTAGCATTTGTTGTTTACTTGGATTTCAGTAAAGCCTCTGACACGGTTCTACATGGTAGACTAATTAGTAAAGTTAAATCACATGGGATTCAGGCTGAGCTTGCCAAATGGAACATAAAGTGGCATTATGGTGGGTGACACAGGGTGATGGTGGATGGTTGTTTTATAGACAGGAGTCCTGTGACCAGCAGTGTTTCACAGGGATCAGTACTGGATCTACTTTTGTTTGTCATTCAGAAAAATGATTTGGATAAGAACATAGGAGGCATGACTCCAAAATTGGTGGTATAGAGGACATTGAAGAAGGTTATTTAAAATTACAAATGGATCTTGATCAATTAGGTTAATGGGTTGAGGAGTGGCAGATGGAGTTTAATTTGGATAAATGTGAGGTATGGCAAAGCTAACAGGACCTTGGCATGATCTATAAAGCACGAGAGAAATAGAGACAGAAAGTGAGCTAGCATGGGAGACAGAGAGAGAGAGTATAATACAAACAAGGACAGGAGGTGTATAATTAATGATAGGGCCCTGAGTAGTGTTGGAAACAGAAAGACCTAGGGGGCTCAGCTACTTAATTCATTGAAATTTGCATCACAGCGAGACAGAGTGGTTAAGAAGGCATTTAACACGCTTGCCTTCATTACTCAGGCTGTTGAGTATGGATTTTGGGACATCATTTTGAGGTTTTGCAGGACATTGGTGAGGGCTTTTTCTGGAGTGCCATGTGCAGTGCTGGTCACCCTGCTATAGAAAGGATATTATTAGAGATGGTTCAGAAAAGATTTATCAGGATGTAGCTACAAATGGAGATGTGAGTTATAAAAACAGACTAGAAAAGGTGGGACTTTTTTCGCTGGAGCACAGCAGCACCTGATTGAGATTTCGAAAATCATGTGGGGCATAGAGAGGTGAATGACAAGGGTCTTCTCATAAAGATGAGGGACTTCAAAACTAGACGGCATATTTATAAGGTGACAGGAGAAAATGTTAAAAACAATGTTAGGAGCAACTTTTCTACATGGAGAGTGGTTCATGTGTGGAATGAACTGCTTGAGGAAGTGGTAGGTGCAGGTAAAGTTGCACTGCTTAAAAAACATGTGGATAAGTCCATGAGTAGGAAGGGTTTGGAGGGATATGGGCCAGTAAGACTAGTTTAATTTGAGAACATGGTTGACATGAACTAGTTGGACTAAAGGGTCTGTTTCCATGCTGTTAGACTCTATGAGTCATGCTCTTTAATAATGGTTAAAACTGTTAGCCATGTCTGGTTTCATCTTTTCAATTGTCTCAGATTAACCATTTAATCATTTTTCCTGAAGCAATGTCATGCAGTGAGCAATGTTACCATTTCACAGGCGCTCTTGTGGCACAGTGTTAGTGTCTGCACTGCTGGCACAGTGTTAGTGTCTGTACTCCTGGCACAGTGTTAGTGTCCGTACTCCTGGCACAGTGTTAGTGTCCGTATCCCTGGCACAGTGTTAGTGTCTGTATCCCTGGCGCAGTGTTAGTGTCCGTATCCCTGGCACAGTGTTAGTGTCTGTATCCCTGGCGCAGTGTTAGTGTCTGTATCCCTGGCACTGTGTTAGTGTCAGTATCCCTGGCGCAGTGTTAGTGTCTGTATCCCTGGTGCAGTGTTAGTGTCTGTATCCCTGGCACTGTGTTAGTGTCAGTCTCCCTGGCACAGTGTTAGTGTCCGTACTCCTGGCACAGTGTTAGTGTCTGTATCCCTGGTACAGTGTTAGTGTCTGTATCCCTGGCACAGTGTTAGTGTCTGTATGCCTGGCACAGTGTTAGTGTCAGTATCCCTGGCACAGTGTTAGTGTCTGTATCCCTGGTACAGTGTTAGTGTCCGTATCCCTGGCACAGTGTTAGTGTCCGTATCCCTGGCACAGTGTTAGTGTCCGTATCCCTGCCACAGTGTTAGTGTCTGTATCCCTGGTACAGTGTTAGTGTCCGTATCCCTGGAACAGTGTTAGTGTCCGTATTCCTGGTACAGTGTTAGTGTCCGTATCCCTGGTGCAGTGTTAGTGTCCGTACTCCTGGAACAGTGTTAGTGCCCGTACCCCTGGTACAGTGTTAGTGTCTGTACCCCTGGCGCAGTGTTAGTGTCTGTATCCCTGGCACAGTGTTAGTGTCTGTATCCCTGGTACAGTGTTAGTGTCTGTATCCCTGGCACAGTGTTAGAGTCTGTATCCCTGGCACAGTGTTAGTGTCCGTACTCCTGGCACAGTGTTAGTGTCTGTATCCCTGGTACAGTGTTAGTGTCCGTATCCCTGCCACAGTGTTAGTGTCTGTATCCCTGCCACAGTGTTAGTGTCTGTATCCCTGCCACAGTGTTAGTGTCTGTATGCCTGGCACAGTGTTAGTGTCAGTATCCCTGGCACAGTGTTAGTGTCTGTATCCCTGGTACAGTGTTAGTGTCCGTACTCCTGGCACAGTGTTAGTGTCCGTATCCCAGGCACAGTGTTAGTGTCCGTACTCCTGGCACAGTGTTAGTGTCTGTATCCCTGGCAGAGTGTTAGTGGCCGTACCCCTGGCACAATGTTAGTGTCTGTATCGCTGGCACAGTGTTAGTGTCCGTGCTCATGGCACAGTGTTAGTGTCCGTACCCCTGGCGCAGTGTTAGTGGCCGTACTCCTGGCACAGTGTTAGTGTCCGTATCCCTGGCACAGTGTTAGTGTCCGTACTCCTGGCACAATGTTAGTGTCCGTACTCCTGGCACAGTGTTAGTGTCCGTACTCCTGGCACAATGTTAGTGGCCGTATCCCTGGCACAGTGTTAGTGTCCGTACCCCTGGCGCAGTGTTAGTGGCCGTACTCCTGGCACAGTGTTAGTGTCTGTATCCCTGGTACAGTGTTAGTGTCTGTATCCCTGGAACAGTTTTAGTGTCTGTATCCCAGGTACAGTGTTAGTGTCTGTATCCCTGGCACAGTGTTAGTGTCTGTATCCCTGGCACAGTGTTAGTGTCTGTATCCCTGGCACAGTGTTAGTGTCTGTATCCCTGGAACAGTGTTAGTGTCTGTATCCCAGGTACAGTGTTAGTGTCTGTATCCCTGGCACAGTGTTAGTGTCTGTATCCCTGGTACAGTGTTAGTGTCTGTATGCCTGGCACAGTGTTAGTGTCAGTATCCCTGGAACAGTGTTAGTGTCTGTATGCCTGGCACAGTGTTAGTGTCAGTATCCCTGGAACAGTGTTAGTGTCCGTACTCCTGGAACAGTGTTAGTGTCCGTACCCCTGGTACAGTGTTAGTGTCTGTATCGCTGGCACAGTGTTAGTGTCCGTACTCCTGGAACAGTGTTAGTGTCCGTACTCCTGGAACAGTGTTAGTGTCCGTACCCCTGGTACAGTGTTAGTGTCTGTATCGCTGGCACAGTGTTAGTGTCCGTACTCCTGGAACAGTGTTAGTGTCCGTACCCCTGGTACAGTGTTAGTGTCCGTACCCCTGGTACAGTGTTAGTGTCCGTATCCCTGGCACAGTGTTAGTGTCCGTACCCCTGGTACAGTGTTAGTGTCCATACCCTGGCACAGTGTTAGTGTTCGTACTCCTGGAACAGTGTTAGTGTCCGTACCCCTGGTACAGTGTTAGTGTCCATACCCTGGCGCAGTGTTAGTGTCCGTATCCCTGGCACAGTGTTAGTGTCCGTATCCCTGGCACAGTGTTAGTGTCCGTATCCCTGGCACAGTGTTAGAGTCTGTATCCCTGGCACAGTGTTAGTGTCCGTACTCCTGGCACAGTGTTAGTGTCCGTACTCCTGGCACAGTGTTAGAGTCTGTATCCCTGGAACAGTGTTAGTGTCCGTACCCCTGGCACAGTGTTAGTGTCCGTACTCATGGCACAGTGTTAGTGTCTGTATCGCTGGCACAGTGTTAGTGTCCGTAATCCTGGCGCAGTGTTAGTGTCCGTACCCCTGGCGCAGTGTTAGTGTCCGTACTCATGGCACAGTGTTAGTGTCCGTACTCCTGGAACAGTGTTAGTGTCCGTACCCCTGGCACAGTGTTAGTGTCCGTACCCCTGGCACAGTGTTAGTGTCTGTATCCCTGGCACAGTGTTAGTGTCTGTATCCCTGGTACAGTGTTAGTGTCTGTATCCCTGGCACAGTGTTAGAGTCTGTATCCCTGGCACAGTGTTAGTGTCCGTACTCCTGGCACAGTGTTAGAGTCTGTATCCCTGGAACAGTGTTAGTGTCCGTACCCCTGGCACAGTGTTAGTGTCCGTACTCATGGCACAGTGTTAGTGTCTGTATCGCTGGCACAGTGTTAGTGTCCGTAATCCTGGCGCAGTGTTAGTGTCCGTACCCCTGGCGCAGTGTTAGTGTCCGTACTCATGGCACAGTGTTAGTGTCCGTACTCCTGGAACAGTGTTAGTGTCCGTACCCCTGGCACAGTGTTAGTGTCTGTACCCCTGGCGCAGTGTTAGTGTCTGTATCCCTGGCACAGTGTTAGTGTCTGTATCCCTGGTACAGTGTTAGTGTCTGTATCCCTGGCACAGTGTTAGAGTCTGTATCCCTGGCACAGTGTTAGTGTCCGTACTCCTGGCACAGTGTTAGTGTCTGTATCCCTGGTACAGTGTTAGTGTCCGTATCCCTGCCACAGTGTTAGTGTCTGTATCCCTGCCACAGTGTTAGTGTCTGTATCCCTGCCACAGTGTTAGTGTCTGTATGCCTGGCACAGTGTTAGTGTCAGTATCCCTGGCACAGTGTTAGTGTCTGTATCCCTGGTACAGTGTTAGTGTCCGTACTCCTGGCACAGTGTTAGTGTCCGTATCCCAGGCACAGTGTTAGTGTCCGTACTCCTGGCACAGTGTTAGTGTCTGTATCCCTGGCAGAGTGTTAGTGGCCGTACCCCTGGCACAATGTTAGTGTCTGTATCGCTGGCACAGTGTTAGTGTCCGTGCTCATGGCACAGTGTTAGTGTCCGTACCCCTGGCGCAGTGTTAGTGGCCGTACTCCTGGCACAGTGTTAGTGTCCGTATCCCTGGCACAGTGTTAGTGTCCGTACTCCTGGCACAATGTTAGTGTCCGTACTCCTGGCACAGTGTTAGTGTCCGTACTCCTGGCACAATGTTAGTGGCCGTATCCCTGGCACAGTGTTAGTGTCCGTACCCCTGGCGCAGTGTTAGTGGCCGTACTCCTGGCACAGTGTTAGTGTCTGTATCCCTGGTACAGTGTTAGTGTCTGTATCCCTGGAACAGTTTTAGTGTCTGTATCCCAGGTACAGTGTTAGTGTCTGTATCCCTGGCACAGTGTTAGTGTCTGTATCCCTGGCACAGTGTTAGTGTCTGTATCCCTGGCACAGTGTTAGTGTCTGTATCCCTGGAACAGTGTTAGTGTCTGTATCCCAGGTACAGTGTTAGTGTCTGTATCCCTGGCACAGTGTTAGTGTCTGTATCCCTGGTACAGTGTTAGTGTCTGTATGCCTGGCACAGTGTTAGTGTCAGTATCCCTGGAACAGTGTTAGTGTCTGTATGCCTGGCACAGTGTTAGTGTCAGTATCCCTGGAACAGTGTTAGTGTCCGTACTCCTGGAACAGTGTTAGTGTCCGTACCCCTGGTACAGTGTTAGTGTCTGTATCGCTGGCACAGTGTTAGTGTCCGTACTCCTGGAACAGTGTTAGTGTCCGTACTCCTGGAACAGTGTTAGTGTCCGTACCCCTGGTACAGTGTTAGTGTCTGTATCGCTGGCACAGTGTTAGTGTCCGTACTCCTGGAACAGTGTTAGTGTCCGTACTCCTGGAACAGTGTTAGTGTCCGTACCCCTGGTACAGTGTTAGTGTCCGTACCCCTGGTACAGTGTTAGTGTCCGTATCCCTGGCACAGTGTTAGTGTCCGTACCCCTGGTACAGTGTTAGTGTCCATACCCTGGCACAGTGTTAGTGTTCGTACTCCTGGAACAGTGTTAGTGTCCGTACCCCTGGTACAGTGTTAGTGTCCATACCCTGGCGCAGTGTTAGTGTCCGTATCCCTGGCACAGTGTTAGTGTCCGTATCCCTGGCACAGTGTTAGTGTCCGTATCCCTGGCACAGTGTTAGAGTCTGTATCCCTGGCACAGTGTTAGTGTCCGTACTCCTGGCACAGTGTTAGTGTCCGTACTCCTGGCACAGTGTTAGAGTCTGTATCCCTGGAACAGTGTTAGTGTCCGTACCCCTGGCACAGTGTTAGTGTCCGTACTCATGGCACAGTGTTAGTGTCTGTATCGCTGGCACAGTGTTAGTGTCCGTAATCCTGGCGCAGTGTTAGTGTCCGTACCCCTGGCGCAGTGTTAGTGTCCGTACTCATGGCACAGTGTTAGTGTCCGTACTCCTGGAACAGTGTTAGTGTCCGTACCCCTGGCACAGTGTTAGTGTCCGTACCCCTGGCACAGTGTTAGTGTCCGTACTCATGGCACAGTGTTAGTGTCTGTATCGCTGGCACAGTGTTAGTGTCCGTAATCCTGGCGCAGTGTTAGTGTCCGTACCCCTGGCGCAGTGTTAGTGTCCGTATCCCTGGCACAGTGTTAGTGTCCGTAATCCTGGCGCAGTGTTAGTGTCCGTACCCCTGGCGCAGTGTTAGTGTCCGTATCCCTGGAACAGTGTTAGTGTCCGTACCCCTGGCGCAGTGTTAGTGTCCGTATCCCTGGAACAGTGTTAGTGTCCGTATCCCTGGCTCGGAGTTAGTGTCCGTATCCCTGGCACAGTGTTTGTGTCCGTACTCCTGGCGCAGAGTTAGTGTCCGTATCCCTGGCGCAGTGTTAGTGTCTGTATCCCTGGCACAGTGTTAGTGTCCGTACTCCTGGCACAGTGTTAGTGTCTGTATCCCTGGCAGTGTTAGTGTCCGTACTCCTGGCACAGTGTTAGTGTCTGTATCCCTGGCGCAGTGTTAGTGTCTGTATCCCTGGCACAGTGTTAGTGTCAGTATCCCTGGCGCAGTGTTAGTGTCCGTATCCCTGGCGCAGTGTTAGTGTCCATATCCCTGGCACACTGTTAGTGTCTGTACTCCTGGCACAGTGTTAGTGTCCGTATCCCTGGCGCAGTGTTAGTGTCCGTATCCCTGGACCTGGAGGCCTAGGTTCAAGGTCCAACTCCTTCAGACGGGTGTAACAGCATCTCTGAACAAGATGATTAGGAAATATCTGTTTTCAACTCATTGACACGAGAGAATGGAGTGCTATTCATGGACTCAGCCTAACCCCACCCTCACAAACCATACCTGGTGATTTTGAAGATTCTCAGGAGTCGGATACACCGGAGGACAGAAATTCCAAGTGGAGACATCATCTCCACCTCCACAAGGATAGTCTCTAGGATCCCACCGCATACCACAAAGCAGTCAAAGCGATTAAACAGTGAGACAAAGTAAGCCTGCAGGCCAAGGCTGTACATCTTCAGGATCATCTCCACTGTGAATAGAGCTAGCAGCACCTTGTTGGCATGGTCTATAAAGCAAGGGTGAAATAGATGAGAGTGAGCACGGGGAATAGAGAGACACTGTAATACAGACAGATAGAGGGAATGGTAGGAACAGGGCATGGGGTAAACAGTGACTGCTGGAGGAGAGTAGCAGTCATTGTACAGGGGGTTGCTAATCTTGTTCCTGATGCTCATGGGTTCAGTTCTTACCCTGTACATCAGTCAGCCAGTCAGGCTGATGGTGATGCTCTGACGCTATCATCAAAGTGTTGACGAAAACCAGGAATATCACCAGCCAGTAGAAGAAGTCGGATTTGACCAGTGCTCTGCACTTCCGCCTGAACAGCCGGTTCCATCGCTGACATCGCCAACTGTGGGAAAATTACATTAGAAGGTGAGTCCCGAGCCTAGTTTTATTCCTAGAATTAAACACACTCCAATCACCAACCGTACCACTGTGGGCCAAGGGGCTGGGATCCACTGAGCTACGCAGGTCCCTACCCCAACCTTAGGGAAATCCTGCTGTGCATCTTGTAGACAGGAAACACTGTTGTTACTGTGTGTCGGTGGTGGAGGGAGTGGATGTTTGTGGATGTGATGCCAATTGAATGGGCTGCTTTGTCCTGGATGGTTAGACAAAAAAAAAACTGCAGATGCTGGAATCCAAAGTAGACAAGCAAGAGGCTGGAATAACACAGCAAGCCAGGCAGCATCAGGAGGTGGAGAAGTCAACATTTCACGTATAACCCTTCTTCAGGACTGGGGCTGGGTGTAGTGGGAGCAGCAGATAAAGGGGATGGCAAGGGCAGGGTTATGAAGTGGGGATGGGTGAAGACAGGTAGAGGGTACAACCTGGTGGATCAAAGGGAGGAATGAATCTGGTTGATGGCAGGGAGGGGCGGAAGGGCGGGAGAGAGGCTGGGAAGGGAGTTGGGGGATGGAAAGGGAGATTATTTGAAATTGGAGAACTCAATGTTGAGTCCTCCGGGCTGTAGGCTGCCCAAGTGGAAGATGAGGTATTGTTCCTCCAATTTGCAGTGTCATTGTGGCAATGGAGGAGGCCAAGGATGGCCATGTCAAAAATGGAGTGGGTAGATGAATTAAAATGGGTGGTGACTGGGAGGTCTGTTCAGCACCTTTGGGCCTGGCTGAGATGCTGATGCGCATCTGGATGGTGAGAAACATCCTGGGTGTTGTTTGAGTTGCACTTATCCAGGAAAGTGGGAGAGTATTCTCCCTCTGACTTGTGCCTTGTCGACAGTGAACAGGTTTTGAGTATTCAGGAGGTCCATTATTTAATGCAGGATTGTGAGTCTCTGACCTGTTCTCATGGCCATTGCATTTAAATGTCATATTGAGCTCAGTTTCTAGTCAATGGTAAGCCCCAGGATGTTGAAAATGGGTGATTGGTTGTTGGTAACACCCTGGAATGTCAAAGGGCAATGGTCAGATTCTCTGTTGATGGAGATGGTCATTGCCTGGCACTTGTATGATATGCGTGCGAGTTGCCACTTGTCAGCCCAAACCTGGGTATTGTTAAGATCTAGCTGCATTTGGACATGGGACTGCTTAATGTGTCAGAATCACGAATGGTGCTGAACATTGTACAGTCATCAGTGAACATCCCCACTTCTGACCCTCTGATGGAGGGAAAGTCATTGATGAAGCAACTGAAGATGGTTGGGCCTGGGACACTACACTGAGGAACTCCTGCAGAGGTGTCCTGCTGCCAGAGATGGAAATAGCAGCTCTAAGAAAGATTGGGTAGGCTAAGACTGTTTTCCTTAGAACAGAAGAATTAATTGCTTAATTGATGACACTTTGACTTCGGTAAAGTGGACAGGGAAGACCTGTCGCTTCTTGTGGAATGGTGAAATAACTGGAGCACAGATTGATGGTCATTGCTGGAATGATTGAAGGAGAAATAAGGAAGAGCGTACTGACCCATAGGGTGGTGAGTGTCTGGAACTTGTTGTCCATTCCGGGGATTAAGGTAGATACCCTCAATTTATTTACAAGGAGCATGGATCCACCCCTGAAATGCAGAAACCTGCAAGGCTATGGAATGTGGAATTAGAATAGGCGGCTAGTTTTTTGTTTCAGGCACTGATGATAGCATAGCCTCTTTCTAAACCATAACTTTTCCATGGTTCTATGGACTGAGACCTTCAGCAACCTCAAACATCTTTCTTTGTGCCAGGTGTGACTGCAGCCTGTGGAAGATTTCTCCCAATTTCTACTGACTCCAGTTCTGTGAGGTTTCCTTGTTGTCACATACTGTCAAATGGGGCCTTAATTGTCAAGGACAATCAATCTTACTTCACCTCTAGAATTCAACTCTTTTAAGAACATAGAACATAGAACAGTACAGCACAGTACAGGCACTTCGGCCATTGATGTTGCACTGATATTTTATCCTACTCTAAGATCAAACTAACCTACATTGTACTATCTTCCATGTGCCTATCCAAGAGTCGCTTAATGTCCCTAATGTATCTGACTCTACTACCATCAATCACCTTAAAATTATGCCCCCTCATGATAGTCATTTCCACCCTGGAGAAAAGTCTCTGTTTATCCATTCTGTCCATGCCTCTCATCATCTTGTGCACCTCTCTCAACCTCCTTCGCTCTAATGAGAAAAGCCCTAGTTCCCTTAAGCTTTCTTCATTAAACATTCCCTCCAGTCCAGATAGCATCTTAGTAAATCTCCTCTGCTCCCTCTCTAAAGCTTCCATTTCCTTCCTATAATGAGGCAACCAGAACTGAACACAATATTCCAAGTGTGGTCTGACCAGGGCACTGTAGAGCTGCAGCATAACTTCGTGGCTCTTAAACTCAATCCCTCTGCTAATGAAAGCCAGCACACCATACACCTTATCAACTCTTTCAAATTGGGTGGCAACTTTGAGAGATCTGTGAACATTGACCTTAAGATCCCTTGGTTCCTCCACACTGCCAAGAAACCTGCCTTTAACCCTGTAATCTGTATTCAAATTATGATTTGACAACCATTTGATGAAGGAACAGCATTCCGAAAGCTAGTGCTTCCAATTAAACCTATTGGACTATAACCTGATGTTGTGTGATTTTCAACTTTTTGTTCAAATTTGACCTTCCAAAATGAATCACTTCCCACTTTTCCAGGTTGAACTCCACCTGCCAATTCTCAGCCTAGTTCTGTGTCCTGTCAAAGTCCCGATGCAATCTACAATAATCCTCCACACTATCCACAACTCCACCAATGTTCATGTCATCGGCAAACTTACTAACCCACCCTTCCACTTCCTCATCCAAGTCATTTATAAAAATCACAAACAGCAGAGGTCCCAGAGCCGATCCCTGCGGGACACCACTGGTCACCGAGCTCCAGGCTGAATACCTTCCATCTACCATCACTTTGTGTCTTCTATGGGCCAGCCAATTCTGTATCCAGACAGCCAGACTTCCCTGTATCCCAGACCTCCTTACTTTCTGATTGAGCCTACTATGGGGAATCTTATCAAATGGCTTGCTAAAATCCATGTCCAGGTACACAATCCTTTCTCCGAAATCCCAAAATCTGAAAAGCTCCAAAATCCAAAGCTCTTTCATGAAGTTTTTTCCTCCATAACAAGGTTGTGTGGCAAGCAATTAGTTAACCCAACTTCACACCCACTCGACCCACGTCACTCAGACGTGACATCGCAGTGTGGCCCAGCACTGACAGGCATCAATCCTGTCTCAGGGGTCACAGTACTCACAGGTGCAGCTGTTGTTTGGTAAGATTCATTTAATTTCACCGTTAAATTGTCACTTATTCCGCAATCCAAAAAATTTCGAATTCCGAAAACCAGCTGGCCTCAAGGTTTCGGATAAAGGATTGTGCACCTGTACACCATGTTCGCTGCTCGACCTGCATCGATGTGTTTTGTCACATCCTCAAAGAATTCAGTAAGGCTTGAGAGGCATCCTCACAAAGCCATGCTAACTGTCTCGAATCAAACTATGGTTTTCCAAGTAATCATAAATCCTCTATCTCAGAATCCTCTCAAACACTTTGCCCACACTAACGTAAGACTGACTGGTCTATAATTCCCAGGATTATCCCTATTCCCTTTCTTGAATATTTGCCATCCTCCAATCATCTCACTCTACTCCTGTGGACAGTGAGGACGCAAAGATCATTGCCAAAGGTTCAGCAATCTCTTCCCTCGCTTCCTGTAGTAGCGTAGGGTATATCCCCCCTGGCCCAGGGGATTAATCTATCCTTATGTTTTTAAAAACTTTCAGCACATCCTCCTTTTTAACATCAACCTGTTTGAGCATACATGCTGATCTCAGAAATGTCAAGGTCCCTCTCAGTAGTGAAAACTGAAGCAAAGTATTCATTAAGGACCTCCCCTACCTCCTCCGACTCCAGGCACAAATTCCCTCCACTATCCCTGATCGGCCCTACCCTCACTCTGGCCATTTTCTTATTCCTCACATAAGTGTAAAACGTCTTGGGGTTTACCTTAATTATCCCCACTAAGGTTTTCATGCCCCTTCAAGCTGTCCTAAGTCCATTCTTCAGTTCCTTCCTGACAACCTTGTAACCCTCTAAAGCTCTGTCTGATCCTTGCCTCCTCAACCTTAAGTAAGCTTCCTTCTTTCTCTTGACTAGGTGTTCCACATCCCTTGTCACCCAAGGTACCTTCACCCTACCATCCCTCCCTTGCCTCAGTGGGACAAACCTATCCAATACTATCAGCAAGCGCTTCTTAAACAACCTCCACATTTCTGTCTGCAGTTCTTTGAGAACATTTATTCCCAATTTAGTTGCCCCAGTTCCTGCCTAATAGCATTGTAATTCCCCCTCCTCCATTAAGTACTTCCCATGCCATTTGCTCCTATCCCTCTCCATGAGTATACTAAAGGTCAGGGAGGTGTGATTACTATCATCGAAATGCTTTACCACCGAGAGATCTGACACCTGACCTGGTACATTGCCAAGCACCAAATCCAATATGGCCTCCTCTCTAGTCAGCTTATCTACATATTGAGTCAGGAATCCTTCCTGGACACACCTGACAAAACCTGTCCATCCAAACTATTTGAAATAAGGAGGTTCCAATCAATATTTGGGAAGTTAACGTCACCCATGACAACAACCCTGTTACTTCTACAC
The DNA here is from genome assembly GCF_020745735.1 of Hemiscyllium ocellatum. Taxonomy (NCBI): domain Eukaryota; kingdom Metazoa; phylum Chordata; class Chondrichthyes; order Orectolobiformes; family Hemiscylliidae; genus Hemiscyllium; species Hemiscyllium ocellatum. The sequence goes on from NC_083426.1 coordinate 54,121,182, forward strand.
ACTCCCCAATCTGTTCCTCCACGTCTCTGTTGCTATTGAGAGGTCTGTAGAAAACTCTCAAATTAGTGACTGCTCCTTTCCTGTTTCTGACTTCCACCCATACTGACTCGGTGGACACACCATCCTCGATGATCTCCCTTTCTGCAGCTGTGATACTATCCCTGATTAGCAATGCCATTCCCCCACCTCTTATACCTCCCCCCTCATTCCTTTTGAAATATCTAAATCCCTGGAATATTCAACAATCATTCCTGCCTCTGTGATATCCAAGTCTTTGAAAGGGCCACAACATCATAGTTCCAAGTACTGATCCCTGCTCTGAGTTTGTCACCCTTATTCCTGATAGCTCTTGCATTAAAATAGACACACTTCAGCCCATCACACTGACTGGACCTTTGCCGTATCAAGTGCCTATCTCTCCTCACAGACTTTCTGCGCACTGTGTCTAGTTGTTCACTATCTGCTCCATCCTCTGATCCATATCTCGGGTTCTCATCCTCCTACCGATCTAGTTTAAACCCTCCCGAAGCGCTCTAGCAAACCTCCCGCACAGGAGATTGGTGCCCCTCCAGTTCAGGTCCAACCCGTCTTTCTCGTACAGGTCCAACCCTTCCTAGAAGGTATACCAATGAGCCATATATCTGAAACCCTTCCTCCAGCCCTGCAGCCGCGTGTTCAGCTGTACTCGCTCTTTGTTCCTAGTCTCACTAGCACATGACACCAGTAGCAATTCTGGGATTCCTCCTCTGCTCGTCCTGCCTTTCAGCTTCTGACCTAACTCCTGATATTGTCTTTTCAGATCCTCCTCCCTTTCCCTGGCTATGTCATTGGTACTGATGTGTATCACGACTTCAGGCTGATCTCCCTCCCCTTAAGAATCCTGTAGACTCAATCTGAGAAATCCCTGACCCTGGCACTCGGGAGGCAACATACCATCCAGGAGTCTCGCTTGCAACCACAGAATTTCCTGTCTATTCCTCTAACCATTGAATCCCCTGTCAGTATAGTTCTCCTGTTCTCCCCCTTCCCTTCTGAGCCACAGAGCCAGGCTCACTGTCAGAAACCTGGCCGCTGTGGCTTTCCACTAGTAGGTAGCTCCCCCCAATGGGGGAACGGCCACAGGGGATCCCTGCATTGTCTGCCTATTCCCTTTCCCTCTCCTGACAGTCATCCAGCTACCTTTATCCTGTAATTTAGGCGAGACTGCCTCGCTATAACTCCTCTCTATCACCCCCTCTGTCTCCTGAATGATCTGAAGTTCATCCAGTTCCAGCTCCAGTTCCCTAACGCAGTCTGTGAGGAGCTGGAGTTGGGTGCAGTTCTCACAGGTGAGGTCAGCAGGAACACTAGTGTTGACCCTCACCTCCCACATCCTGCAAGAGGAACATGCCTATATTTGAACCAAGGTAGCAATGCCTTGGAACTGAGTGGTCCTGGAGGAACCCAAACTGTTAACCTGGCCCCCCTTAGCAGTCCATCACTGTCTTAGCGCTGACCTGAAGTAACAGTTTGACTGAACTACGAGGCTGCTTGCTGAGCCCTGGCCTTTATGTACTCTGCAGTTCAACTTCATGATTTGCTGCAGTGGAATCTGAATTCAGGTCATTCAGGTTCCAAGTCCAATACTATGAACTCCACACCTCTATACACAATAAACTCATCACATCATCACAGAAACCCTCACCCCACCTCAACAGCCCCATCGCTCCTTCACCCACACCAACTCCAATCATTTCTCTTCCCCCACTCCACGGCCAATAGGACTGGTTATAACTGAACTCTCACACAGGAATAGGCTGGGGCTGGTAACTTACTTGATACGTGACAGCAGACTCATTCCCTCCAACTCGAGCAATTCCTGAGAAGCCAAGGAGCCACCTTCATCTGAGGTTAGCATTCCTGTAGAAGCAGAGAGGTACTCACTGTATTCACCCATTACAAAATGCCAGCCATGGCCCCACATGGCAACACAAGACATTCCAAAGGCAGGTTTGCTTCAACAGCAAATGAGCGTTACCAATCTCAGGCTATCACTAAGCACTTCACACTTCACAAACAGTGACGACATTTTGAAAGTGTACTTACTGTTGAAATGTAGGAAACGTGGAAGCTAATTTGGGCACAGCAAAATCCCAAACACAATAAAATATTAAAGATCAGATAAGTTATTTTGATCATGTTGATTCAGGGATAAATATTTGTCAGAATGCTGGTGAGCACTTTTCTGCTTTCTTTTGAGTACTGTGATAGAATTTCTAAATTGCAACTAAGAGGGCAGGTGGAGCCAAACAAAAGATTGCAATTCCAACCAGGCAGCACTCCTTCAGTGCTGCACTGGATTCATGTTCACGTCTCTGGAGTAGGATTTCAATCGAAGACCCTCTGATTTAGAGAGGAGACTGATATTTGAAGAGCAGAGATGTGACAAATGTTGTATTTCTGGATTTCAAAATAGAGGGAGATAGATCTGAGAAGGTTTCCTTTTAATATCAAAAAGTTCAGTGAGCTAGATGCATGAGTTCAAAAAAAAGGACATGAATACAATGGAGTGCCTTGAAGAACCCCTGTAGTGTTAATGAATCTAATGTTTCTACTGTTGGGTTTATGGCAGAGTTAACACATTGAGGTTGACTTCAAAATAAAGACTTAATTGAGAAGACGCAATTAGGTTTAGAAGATAAAATAGTTTCTCCATTTCTCATAGAAGACAAGCCAGTAAGTTCAGGGGAAATGCACACCTCAGCAAAAAGGGTTTCTAGTCATAGAGTCACGGAGATGTACAGCACGGAAATAGACCCTTCGGTCCAACCCGTCCATGCCGACCAGATATCCCATCCCAATCTAGTCCCACCTGCCAGCACCTGGCCCATATCCCTTCCTATTCATATACCCATCCAAATGCCTCTTAAATGTTGCAATTGTACCAGCCTCCACCACTTCCTCTGGCAGCTCATTCCATACACGTACCACCCTCTGTGTGAAAAAGTTGCCCCTGAGGTCTCTTTTATATCTTTCCCCTCTCACCCTAAACCTATGACCTTTAGTTCTGGACTCCCCCACCCCAGGGAAAAGACTTTGTCTATTTATCATATCCATGCCCCTCATGATTTTGTAAACCTCTATAAGGTCACCCCTCAGCCTCCGATATTCCAGGGAAAACTGCCCTAGTTTATTTAACCTCTCCCTACAGCTCAAATCCTCCAACTCTGGCAAACTCCTTGTAAATCTTTTCTGAACCCTTTCAATTATCACAACAGGAGACCAGAATTGCACGCAATATTCCAACAGTAGCCTAACCAATGTCCTGTACAGCCACAACATGACCTCCCAACTCCTGTACTCAATACTATTACCAACAAAGGAAAGCATACCAAACGCCTTCTTCATTATCCTATCTACCTGTGACTCCACTTTCAAGGAGCTATGAACCTGCACTCCAAGGTCTCTTTGTTCAGCAACTCTCCCCAGGACCTTACCATTAAGTGTATAAGTCCAGCTAAAATTTGCTTTGCTAAAATGCAGCACCTCACATTTATCCGAATTAAACTCCATCTGCCCACTTCTCAGCCCATTGGCCCATCTGATCAAGATCCTGTTATAATCTGAGGTAACCCTCTTAGCTGTCCACTACACCTCCAATTTTGGTGTCATCTGCAAACTTACTAACTGTACCCCTTATGCTCACATCCAAATCATTTATGTAAATGACAAAAAGTAGAGGACCCAGCACCGATCCTTGTGGCACTCCACTGGTCACAGGCCTCCAGTCTGAAAAACAATCCTCCACCACCACCCTCTGTCTTCTACCTTTGAGCCAGTTCTGTATCCAAATGGCTAGTTCTCTCTGTATTCCATGAGATCTAACCTTGCTAATCAGTCTCCCATGGGGAACCTTGTCAAACGCCTTACTGAAGTCCATATAGATCACATCTACTGCTCTGCCCTCATCAATCCTCTTTGTTACTTCTTCATAAAACTCAATTAAGTTTGTGAGACATGATTTCCCACCCACAAAGCCATGTTGACTATCACAAATCAGTCCTTGCCTTTCCAAATACATGTACATCCTGTCCCTCAGGATTCACTCCAACAACTTGCCTGAGGTCAGGCTCACCGGTCTATAGTTCCCTGGCTTGTCTTTACCACCCTTCTTAAACAGTGGCACCACATTTGCAACCTCCAGTCTTCCGGCACCTCACCTGGGATTATCAATGATACATAAGAGGCCCAGCAATCACTTCTCTAGCTTCCCACATAATTCTAGGGTACACCTGATCAGGTCCTGGAGATTTATCTGCTTTTATGCGTTTCAAGACACCCAGCACTTCCTCCTCTGTAATATGGTCACCATCTATGTCCCTACATTCCATATCTTCCATATCCTTTTCCACAGTAAATATTGATGCAAAATACTCGTTTAGTATCTCCCACATTTTCTGTAGCTCCATAAAGGCCGCCTTGCTGATCTTTGAGGGGTGCTATTCTCTCCCTAGTTACCCTTTTGTCCTGGTATTTGTAAAAACCCTTTGGATTCTCCTTAACTCTATTTTCCAAAGCTATCTCATGTCCCCTTTTTGCCCTCCTGATTTCCCTCTTAAATATACTTCTACTGCCTTTATACTCTTCTAAGGATTCACTCGACCTATCCTGTCTATACCTGACATATGCTTCCTTCTTTTTCTTAATCAAACCCTCCATTTCTTTAGTTATCCAGCATTCCCTATACCTACCAGCCTTCCCTTTCACCCTGACAGGAATATACTTTCTCTGGACTCTCGTTATCTCATTTCTGAAGGCTTCCCATTTTCCTGATATCCCTTTACCTGCGAATATCTGCCCCAATCAGCTTGTGAAAGTTCTTGCCGAATACTGTCAAAATTGGCCTTTCTCCAATTTAGAACCTCAACTGTTAGATCTGGTCTATCTTTTCTCATCACTATTTTAAATCTAATAGAATTATGGTCGCTGGCCCCAAAGTGCTCCCCACTGACACCTAGTCTATGGAGCTTTCAAACCAGTAAAGTTTGGATAGAAATATTCAAGTTTGAGAACTGAGGAGATTTCGGCCATCAGAATTCTGAGAGATCCGTGCCAACAGACTCAGAGGCGGAAAACAAAATGCTTTCAACAGACCAAGTGAAAGAAATTGACTAGTGTGAATTTACAAAGCTGAGACAGCAATGATATTTCTCTGGAATTGAATCACTGTAACAGATGACATTGGGAAACTGCTTTTGTACATGTGTAAAGATCTTTCTAACTGCCTTCTACATATCTTTTCACATAGTAAACTTATGTTCTGTTATTAAAGAACATCTGCAGTCTTATGTGAATATGTTGCGACTAAGCACCACAACTGCAAATCTAAATATATGACCTATCAAGCCAGGTTTCAGTCTGGGCTTGTTCAGTGTGACCATCAGCTGGGCTTAAAGACAGTGGGAGAAATGATAAAGAATTGACCATTTTGTTTGCTGTAACTAAAGAGTCTCAGACTTTCTTACAGTCATAGAGATGTACCGAACAGAAACAGACCCTTTGGTCCAACTTGTCCATTTATCTCGTCTCATTTGCCAGCATATGGCCTATATCCCACTGAACCTTTCTACTCATGTACCCATCAGATGCCTCCACCACTTCCTCTGGCAGCTCGTTTCTTACATGGGACCAACCAATGAAAACATTGCCCCTTCGGTCCCTTTTATATTTTTCCCTCACACCCTAAACCTATGCTCTCTACCCTGGACTCCCCTACCCTGGGGAAAAGATCTTAACTATTCACCTTGTCCATACCCCTCATGATTTTATAAACTTCTGTAAGGTCACCCCTCAGCCTCTGATGCTCCAGGGAAAACAACCTCAGCCTACTCAACTTCTCCCTATAGCTCAAATCCTCCAACCCTGGCAACATCCTTGTAAAGCTTTTGTGAACTCTTTCAAATTTAATACCATCTTTCCTATAGCAGGGAGACCAGAACTGAACATGGTATTCCAACAGTGGCCTAACCGATGTCCTGGGCCGCTGCAACATGACCTTCCAACTCCAATACTCAATGTACTGACCAATAAACGCCTTCTTCACCCCCCTCATCTACCTGTGACTTCACCTTTAAGGAACAATGAACCTGCACCCCAAGGTCTATTTGTTGGGCAACACTCCCCAGGACTTTACCATCCATGTGACATCCTGGTCTGCTTTGCCTTTCCAAAATGTTACACCTTATACTTATCGAAATTAAACTCCATCTGCCATTTCTCAGCCCATTGACCCATCTGATCAAGGTTCTGTTGTCCTCTGAGGTAACCACTATATGACCAATTTTGGTGTCATCTGTAAACTTAACTAACCATTCCTCCTACATTTACACCCAAATCATTTATATAAATGATGAAAAGCAGTGGGCCCAGCACCAATGGCTTGCTGGTGCCAACCTTCAGTGCTGGTGTGTAATGGAAACTATAGGGCAAGTTGCATCTACAGACACAACAATAAGCGTGTAAAAAGTTGGCCAAGTTGAGAAGTAGGGGGATAAATCATAGATGAGGTACCAAATTCTTCAACATAAGTTCCAGGATTGGATTGCAAATGTATGAGGTGACAAGAACTCATGGTCCCAAGGACTCAATCAACAATTTTTTTCTGTTTTAATCTTTCATTGGCTGTGGGCAGCGCAGATAAGGCAAGCACTTTTCACCCATCCCTAACCTAGCTTTCACCCATCCCTAACCTAGCTTTCACCCATCCCTAACTGCCCTTGATAGGCCATTAAAGAGGACACCATATGGCTGTGTGTCTGAAGTAATACGCAGGCTAGATCAGGCGTGGACAGCACATTTCATCCCTTAGAGGACGTTAGTGAACCAGACAAGCTTTTACAAAAATAAACAGCCGTTTATAGTCACTGTCACTGAGACTAGCTTTCAATCCCAGATTTATTAATGGAATTTAAATTCAATAGACGTGGTGTTTGAACTCATGTCCCCAGAGCATTGGCCTGAATTTTTGTATTTCTAATCCAGTGGCATTACCATGCATCACCATCTGCCCCTAAGGCACCTTACCATCTCCGTGGTTGATGTGATCCAGGTCAATATCCTCAGCGTGTGTGATCCAGTCGAGGTAACCTTTCAGATCCTCATCCAGCTGCTGCTTCTCTCTGAACTTCTGGAAATCTCCCCGTGATTTGGCCTTCTCTCTCTCCCTGGAAAACTCCCTGGATGACAGATAGAAAGTCTCAGGTTTTAACTCCAGAGGGACACATGATCTTCTTGCAAAATGCCCAACTTATGGCATCACTCACATTCACTTGACTACACCTCCTCCCACCCGGTATCCTGCAAGACCTCCATCCTGTTTCCCCAATTCCTCCAGCTCCGCTGCAACTGCTCGGACGAGGAGACATTCCACTCCCAAGCAGCCCAGATGTCTACCTATTTTGAACAATATACTTCTCCCCCCTCTGTCATCCAAACAACCCTCCACCGCACCTCCTCCATTCCCTGCTCCACTGCTCTAAACTCAAGCCCCTTCCAACGCAAAAAAGACAGGGTCCCCCTTGTCCTCACGTATCACTCCTCCAGTCTCTGCATCCAACCTCTCACCTTTAAACACTTTGGCCAACTCCAATTAGACCTCGCCACCAAGAACATCTTCCCCTCCCCACTCCTCTCTGCCTTCCACAAAGACTGTTCTCTTTGCCAATCCTTGGATCATACCACTCTCCCCACCAACCACCATTCCCCCCCAAACTCCCAAGTCCCTCTCATGCAAATGTAAAAGACGTAAAACCTGCTGGTGCACCACCCCCTCACCTCTATCCAGGACCCCAAACAGTCCTTCCAGGTGAGACAGAGGTTTCCTGTATCTGGTGCTCCTGATGTGGTCTTCTCTGCATCGGGCAGACTAGGCGTAAACTCAGGGCACATTTCTAAGAGCATCTCAGGTGGGCCCACAGTGGCTGACCTGACCTCCCAGTCACCACCCATTTTAATTCCCCTTCCCACTCCCTTCCTAATATGACCATCCTTGGCCTCCTCCATTGCCACAGAGAATCAGACCACAATGGATATAGGTTTGCTTGCTGAGCTGAAAGGTTCGTTTTCAGACGTTTGATCACCATACTAGGTAACATCATCAGTGAGCCTCCAGATGAAGCACTGGTGGCATGGCCCACCTTCTATTTATGTGTTTAGGTTTCCTTGGGTTGGTGATGTCATTTCCTGTGGTGATGTCTGTGGAATCAGACCGCAAATTGGAGTAACAACACCTCATCTTTCGCCTGGGCAGCATTCAGTCTGGAAGACTTAACGTTGAGTTCTCCAATTTCAAATACCCTCCCCTCCTATCCCCCACTCCCTTCCCAGCCCCTCTGCCTCCCTTCCATTCCTCTAACTGACCCTTCCTTCCAGCTACCAACTGGATTCCTTCCTCCCATCGATCAACCAGGTTGTACTCTCTACCTGTGTTCACCTATGCCTACCTCATCATCCTGTCCCTCTCCCCACCCAAATCCCTCCCCTTACACCTACTCCCAGTCCTGAAGAAGGGTTACACCCAAAACATTGATTTCTCCACCTCCTGTTGCTGCCTGGCTTGCTGTGTTATTCCAACTTCCTACTTGTCTACCTTGTATTCCAGTATCTGCAGTTTTTTTGTCTCCTCAGATACTGAAGCAGTTTATGTTCAAATGCAGGAAGCCCTGGACAATATCAGGCATAAGCTGACAAGTGACAAGTAACATTCATGTCACACAATGCCAGGCAATGACCATCTCCAATAAGAGATAATCTAATCACCACCCCTTGATGGAGTTACCATCACTGAATCCCCACTATCAACATCCTTGGGGTTACCATTGTCCAGAAACTCAATTGGACTCACCACAAACACTTGGAATGCTGCAGCAAGTAACTCAACTCCTGACTCCCCAAATCCTATCCATCCTCTACAAGGCACAAGTCAGGAGTGTGATGGAATACTCCTGAGTTGCCTGGATGGGTGCAACTCCAACAACATTGACAAAGCTTGACACCATCCAGGACAAAAAGAGTGTAGTGAGGAAGGATCACTTGACTTGAAACATTAACTCTGATTTCTCTCCACAGATGCTGACTTGCTGAGCTTTTCCAGCTAATTCTGTGTTTGTTTCTGATTTACAGCATCCACAGTTCTTTTTGGTTTTTACAAAAAAAAGCCCATTTGACTGACACCATATCCACAAGCCTCCAGTCCTTCCACCGCCGACGCTCAGTAGCAGCAGTGTATACTATCTCCAAGATGCACTGCAGAAATTCAACAAGATTCTGAGGCAGCACCTTCCAATCCAATGACCACCTCCACCTGGAAGGTCAAGGCAGCAGATACATGGGAATACCACCACCTGCAACTCCCTTTTGAGTCACTCACTATACTGGAGTTGGAAATACATCACCACTCCTTCACTGCCATTGGTAAAAACACTGGAATTCTCTCCCTAAGGGCATTGTGGGGTGGACTACAACGGTTCAAGAAAGAAGCTCACTACCACCTTCTCAAGAGCAACTAGGGATGCGCAATAAATGCTGGTCAGCCAGTGACACCCACATGTCTTAGTGAATAAAAAATATGGAATTGCTCTCTACTGCTCAAATTCATACATTAAACGCAAAACTGCCCTGTGCCTGTCTCTCTTGCCAAGTGAATAAGGTTGTGCCATCACCTGGGCCTGAACAGGCTCCAACATTCTCCAAGGAATGTTGAAGTAAAAGAGCTTGGTATCACAAGGAACTCATGCTCCCCACCACTTCCAACGCATAAACTCATTGAAACCAAAGCTGGATGTAAAATATACCAACAACCAGCCAAATCTAGGAGCAGGCAGAGGCCAATCCATAGCTGACTTCTAGCTATCCCCTTCAAGCTTCCCTTTGGCACGTAACCTTTAATACCTCTGGACAACAAAACCCAGCAATCCCTTGAAGAAAATTAACAACTGATCTCGCTTCAATTGGCATTTGTAGCAGAGAGTTCCAAACCTTTGCCCCTGCTCCCTGAACACCTCACGGTTTTTAAAGTCTGCACCCCTCAGACTCCCCAAACAGCAGAAATCATTTCTCACGGTTCACCCTTTTCATATACCCCGTTCAATGTTAGAAAACACCCAAACATACTCCTCTGGGGGCAAAAGCAGAAGTTGACAACAATCCCCAGAAAGAAATACTACAGCAGATGTTGAAAAGCCAGCTAATAATTTTAATGAATAGAGAAAGGTAGAGAGATGGAGAGATTTAAGGAAGGAATTCCTGCGTTTGGGGCCTAGGCTCTGAACTCATCATTGTGGGCAAGGCCATGGAGAAATTTGAAAATGAGGAGCAAATTGTAAACTCAAGGTGTTCTTGACCAAGAGATATTGTAGATTAGCAAATGCACACTGATATAGCAGCAAAAGCCAGTGCACATTAACACGTATGGAGGGTGGAATATGGAAGATCACCAAGGAGAGCTTGGCAAGAGGCACATCTAAAGTTGAGAGTGAGGGGTGAGGAAGGGAGTAGAGGAGGAGAGGAGGGGGGAGGGAAGTGGGGAAGGGATGGAGGAAGCGGCAGAAGGGTAGTGAATGAGGAGAGGAGAAGGGAAGGAGGAGGAGAAAGGGGAGGGGAGAGGGAGAGGGGAGGAGAGAGGGAGGGACGAGAGGACAAGATCTGAAGGGGAAGGGGAGGGGCAGAGAAAAGGGGGAGGGGCAATAAATGGGGCGGGGGATGGTGTGATTGGAGCAGGACATGGATGGGTATGAAGAGGAGAGGGTTTTGGTGAGTGAGAAGGACGGGGAGTAAGACTGGGAGAGGTGTTGTACTGACTGCAGCTACTGCCCCTCTGTGGCTCTGCTGAGGTCTGAAGCTGCTGGTCTCTGATTGGCCAGCAATTCTTGGTGACTCCGTCCTCCTCATACTGGGTCTTAATCCTAATCAAGAGGCCATAAAGAACCAACCAAATGCCTGACTGCCAGGAGATCATGGCAGGTATCACATCCGGACAATCAGTTAGTTTCCTTCCTCCAGAGTGAGGGGGGTCCTGATTGAGGTCTACAAGGTCATGAAGGGTATAGACAGGGTATAGAGACAAGCTTTTTCCCAGGGTGAGGGGTTCAATAACAAGAGGTCACGCGTTCAAGATAAGAGGTGAAAAGTTTAAGCGGGATACACATGGAAAATACTTCATACAGAGGGTGGTGGGCGTCTGGAACACATTGCCAGCAGAGGTAGTAGAGGCAGGCATGGTAGATTCTTTTAAGGTGTGTCTGGACAGATGCATGAGATAGTGAGGAGCAGAGGGATACAGATGCTTAGGAATTGGGCGATAGGTTTAGACAGAGAATTTAGATTGGTTCAGGCTTGGAGGGCCGAAGGGCCTGTTCCTGGGCTGTAAACGTTCTTTGTTCTCCAATCTCTTCACAATTTCACTTGTAAATGGGAAGATACCATCTACAGTTTTCAAATGATATCACTCTGTAATGTTTCAATTGCATAAATTCAACCCTACTTTGTGTAATCTCTCCTCATCATTGAACCCTTGATGTCCAGTTATTATTCTAGTCGATCAATACTGCACTCTTTCCATGTCCTTCCTACAGTGTGATGCTGAGGACCACAGTGACTCCAAATATGGTCCTACCATGATTTTTTTAATCACAGACGCATGACTTCTACCACTCTGCCTTCCTGCCTCGGGATATAATGAACCGATTCCATTGGCCGTTCTGATTACCGTCTGTACACATTATTGAATTTTAAATGATCTCTGTAGCTGGACCACTGTAGCAAACTCCACTGTCTCAAACAACTAGCTATTTGAAAAAGCTACGTTATACATCTTCTTGATGTATAAAAGTGAGAAAAATAACTGAGAAACAAACACACCACAACTGAGCTCTGTTTTCCATTGGTAGGCTCAGGATGGTCTCCTTGGGATGGCCAGCATTCATTGGTCACCCATAGTTACTTCAAAGTAGTAGTTTGACACAACTGAGTGGGTCACTGCAGATAATGAATTAAACCCCTTTCCTTTATTTATTATGTGGCTATTGCTAATAAGTCCAACATCTGTGAGCCCGGATAGCTCAGTTGGTAGAGTGTCAATCATAGTCATAGAGATGCACAGCATGGAAACAGACCCTTCGGTCCAACCTGTCCATGCCAACCAGATATCCCAACCCAATCTAGTCCCACCTGCCAGCACCCGACCCATATCCCTCCAAACTCTTCCTATTCACATACCCATCCAAATGCCTCTTAAATGTTGCAATTGTACCAGCCTCCACTAATTCCTCTGGCAACTCATTCCATACACGTACCACTCTCTGCGTGAAATATTTGCCCCTTAGGTAAGGTTCCAGGGTTCAAGTCCCTATTCAGGCATAGCTTTAAGCCAAAATAGCTTAGTTGGGACAGTGTTAGAATGAAGATCTAAAGGTCCCTGGTTCAATGCTGGATTTCGGCAAAATAATCCTTCCCTGACAATGTCATTATTCGTTTAGGGGTGGCTCAGTGGTTAGCACTGCTGCCTCACATCACCAGGGACCTGGGTTCGATTCCAGCCTCAGGCGACTGTCTGTGTGGCGTTTGCACATTCACCCCGCGTTTGCCTGAGATTCCTCTGGGTGCTCTGGTTTCCTCCCACAGTCCAAAGATGTGCAGGCCAGGTGAATTAGTCATGGGAAGTGCAAGGTTACAGGGATAGGGTAAGTGGGTGGATCAGTGTGGGATACTCTTCAGAAGGTTAGTGTAGACTTGATGGACTGAATGGCCTGCTTCTACACTGGAGGGATTCTATGCTCAATGCTTGTTGACCATCCTTAAACTGAGTAGCTTGTTTGGGCAGTTAAGAGGCAATTGTGTTGATGTGAGTCTGGAGTCACATGTTGGTCACATCAGGGAATGATAACAGGTATTAAAGGGTGAGGACAGTGAGGGATAGTAAGGGGTGAGGAGAGATAGGTTGGAGTTGGGGATAGTGGAGGGTGAGCGGGATATTAAAAGGTGAAAAGGGTGAGGTTAGAGTGAGAGGATACTGAAGGGTGAAGACAGTGTGCAGAGTGAACGATGAGGGGAGTGAGATTATTGGGGGAGTTTTAAAGGGTGAGAAGAGAGAGAGGATATTGAAGGGTGAGGAGACTGTGCAGAGTGAGGGATATTAAAGGGTTAGGAGAGCACGATTATTGGGGTAAATTAACGGGTGAGGGGAGTTGGGTTAAATTGGGCATTTTGAATGGCAAATATATCAACAATATTTTGTGGGGGGGCGTGGAAACATACTGCTCCAGCACTGACTCACCCACTCAGCACACCAAGTACGAGGTTCAGCACAAAGAATGAGCCCAGCAGGATGAGACTGACAAAGTAGATCCAAGGCCACTCATTCCCAATGGCATCATTGACCTGGAGGACAGAAACATAGGTTAACAGCAGGAAAGAGTGAGAGGGCATCATTGACAGGATAGATGTCTGTTAGGCAGCAGTTAGACAGGCTTTGGGCCAAGAGTTGGCTGATGTTTGGGCTAGTGTATAAGTAATTAATTAGTAGTTCATCTGGTGAACCTATACTTCTCCAGTTGATGTATTTGCGAACTGATGGTTAATCAGTGCTTAGCCTGGTGAACCAGTAGTTAGATTAGATTAGATTAGACTTAGATTAGACTTACAGTGTGGAAACAGGCCCTTCGGCCCAACAAGTCCACACCGACCCGCCGAAGCGCAACCCACCCATACCCCTACATTTACCCCTTACCTAACACTACGGGCAATTTTAGCTTGGCCAATTCACCTGACCCGCACATCTTTGGACTGTGGGAGGAAACCGGAGCACCCGGAGGAAACCCACGCAGACACGGGGAGAATGTGCAAACTCCACACAGTCAGTCGCCTGAGTCGGGAATTGAACCTGGGTCTACAGGCGCTGTGAGGCAGCAGTGCTAACCACCGTGCCACCGTGCCGCCCACTAAGATTGTGGGTGGGTTAGTGATCCAAAGAGTCATAGAGATGTACAGCATGGAAACAGACTCTTCTGTCCAACTCGTCCATGTTGACCAGATATCCCAACCCAATCTAGTCCCACCCATCCAGATGCCTTTTTAATGTTGCAATTGTACCAGCCTCCACCACTTCCACTTGCAGCCAGCTCCATACACGTACCACCCTCTGAGTGGAAAAGCTGCCTCTTAGGTCTCTTTTAAATTTTCCCCTCTCACCCTAAACCTATCCCTCTAGTTCTGGACTCCCTGACCCCAGGGAAAAGACTTTGTCAATAGACAATAGGCCATTCTGCCCTTTGAGCCTGCACCACCATTCATTATGATTATGGCTTATCATCCTCAATCAGTATTCTGTTCCTGTCTTATCTCCATAACCCTTGATTCCATTATCCTTGAGAGCTCTATCCAACTCTTGCTTAAACGAATCCAGAGATTGGGCATCCACTGCCTTCTGGGGCAGAGCATTGCACACACCCACCATTCTCTAGGTGAAGAAGTTTCTCCTCATCTCTGTCCTAAATGACCTACCCCTTATTTTTGAACTGTGTCCTCTGATTCGGGACTCACCATCAGCGGAAACATGTTTCCTGCCTCCAGAGTGTCCAATCATTTAATAATCTTATATGTCTCAATCAGGTCCCCTCTCAGTCTTCTAAACTCAAGGGTATACAAGCCCAGTCGCTCCAATCTTTCTATTTATCCTATCCATGCCCCTCTATCAGGTCACCCCTCAGCCTCCGACATTCCAGGCAAAATAGCCCTAGTCTATTCAGCCTCTCCCTACAGCTCAAATCCTCCAACCCTGGCAACATCCTTGTAAATCTTTTCTGAATCCTTTCAAGTTTCACAACACCTTCCCAACAGTGGCCTAACCAATGTCCTGTACAACTGCACTATGACCTCCCAACTCCGTTACTCAATATTCTGACCAATAAAGGAAAGCATACCAAACGCCTTCTTCATTATCCTATCTACCTGCGACTCCACTTTCAAGGAGCTATGAACCTGCACTCCAAGGTCTCTTTGTTCAGCAACACTCCCTAGGACCTTACCATTAAGTGCATAAGTCCTGCTAAGATTTGCTTTCCCAAAGTGCAGCACCTCACATTTATCTAAATTAAACTCCATCTGCCACTTCTCAACTCCCTGGCCCATCTGATCAAGATCCCATTGTAATCTGAGGCAACCCTCTTCGCTGTCCACTGTACTTCCAATTTTGATGTCATCTGCAAACTTACTAACTATACCTCTTATGCTCACATCCAAATCATTTATATAAATGATAAAAAGCAGTGGACCCAGTGCTGATCCTTGTGGCACTCCACTGGTTACAGGTCTCCAGTCTGAAAAACAACCCTTCACCACAACCCTCTGTCTTCTACCTTTCAGCCAGTTCTGTATCCAAATGGCTAGTTCTCTATGTATTCCATGAGATCTAACCTTGCTAATCAGTCTCCCATGGGGAATTTAGTCAAACACCTTACTGAGGTCCATAAAGATCACATCAACCGCTCTGCCCTCATCAATCTTCTTTGTTACTTCTTCAAAAAACGCAATCAAGTTTGTGAGACATGATTTCCCACGCAGAAAGCCATGTTGACTATCCCTAATCAGTCCTTGCCTTTTCAAATACATGTACATCCTGTCCCTCAGGATTCCCTCCAACAACTTGCCCGACATCAGGCTCCCTGGCTTGTTCTTACAATCTTTCTTAAACAGTGGCACCATGTTAGCCAACCTCCAGTTTTCCAACACTTCTCTCGTGACTATCGAAGATACAAATATCTCAGCAAAGGGCCCAGCAATCACTTCTCTGGCTTCCCACAGAGTTCTAGGGTACACCTGATCAGGTCCTGGGGATTTATTCACTTTTATGCATTTCAAGACACCCAGCACTTCCTCCTCTGTAATATTGACATTTTTTCTATTTTCCTACATTCTATATCTTCCAAATCCTTTTCCACAATAAATACTGATGCAAAATACTCAGTTAGTATCTGCCCCACCTCCTGCGGCTCCACACGAAGGCCGCCTTGCTGATCTTTGAGGGGCCCTATTCTCTCCCTAATTACCCTTCTGTCCTTAATGTATTTATAAAAACCCTTTGGATTCATGTTAACTCTGTTTGCCAAATCTATCTCATGGCCTCTTTTTGCTCTCCTGGTTTCCTTCTAAAGTATACTCCTACTGCCTTTATATGCTTCTGAGGATTCATTTGATCTATCCTGTCCTACCTATCTGACACCGGCTTCCTTGTTTTTCTAAACCAAACCCTCAATTTCTTTAGTCATCCAGCATTCCCTATACCTACCAGCCTTTCCTTTCACTTTAACACCCTCATACTGTCTCTGGACTCTCGTTATTGCATTTCTGAAGGCTTCCCATTTTCCAGCCGTCCCTTTTCCTGCGAACATCTACCTCCAATCAGCTTTTGAAAGTTCTTGCCTAATACCATCAAAATTGGCCTTCCTCCAATTTAGTACTTCAACTTTTAGATCTGTCTATCCTTTTCCATCATGATTTTAAAACAAATAGAATTATGGTCGCTGGCGCCAAAGTGCTCCCCCGCTGACACCTCATTCACCTGCTCTGCCTTATTTCCTGAGAATAGGTCAAGTTTTGCACCTTCTCTCGTAGGTACATCCACATATTAACCAGTAGTTAAATCAGTGGTGAACCTGTAGGTAGCTGGTGACAGGTTGGTGAAACAATAGTTAATTGATGCTTAGTCTAATGAATCCATGGTTAGCGGGTGGATGGGTTGGTGAACTGGTAGCAATTGGTGATTGGTCTGCTGAATGCTTAGTTTATCCAGTGATGGGATTGGAGGTCCAAAAGTTAGCAGCTGTGGATGGGATGAAAATCAGAAGAATCAAGAAAGTAACCTTGGAGATTTTTTAAAAGTAGCAGCAGGACAAGTTCAACATCACTGAAAGAAAATAGCTCATGAAGTGACATCACAATTAAACGTAACTCACCGATAAGCTGAACAAGATGAAATACTAGTTTAATTGTAAAGAAAAGTGTAATGGTGATAAATTCATACTCTAATTAATTAACTAAATTGTGAGGGGTATAGATGAGGTGACTAGCAAAGGTGTTTTCTTTAAGGTGGGGGATTTCAAAACTAGTTGGCATATTCTTAAGGTAAACGGAGAAAGATTTAAAAAGGACACGAGGGGCAACTTTTTCTTTAACATAGATAGTGGTTAGTGTGCGGAATGCCTGAGGAAGTGGTGGATGCAGGCACAGTTACAAAGTTTAAAAGACATTTGGATAAGTACAGGAATAGGAAATGTTTGGAGGGATATGGACCAAACGCAGGCAGAGGAGGCTAGTTGAGAGTGTGAACATGGTTGACGTGGACTAGTTGGACTGAAGAGTCTGTTTCCATGCTGACTAAAACTAAAACAAAATTAGATTGGGATGACATTGCTGTGATATAATTGTAACAAGGAGAGAATTTGTGGAAGGCCATGTGACCCTGGACAAGCTACATTAATTATCTTAATAAATCTACATCTGGTGTACGTCAAGCTTAGAATTGTTGAACTGGTATCAGAGACGCGGAGATGACCAAGAATCAGGAACAGATCAGGAATCAGTACGCTCTGTTCCAGCAGAGAGTCACATTGCTCAGGGTCAGGTCATGCTGTGAATGTGGTTATTGTTCACAGACAGAGTCAGGCAAATGGACAAGAGGCTCCAAATGCAAAATGTTTAAATAGTGTTCAGAAATAAACTTTAAAGAGATACTTCTGAAAATCATCCAATGAAAATATATGGGTAGACATTAAAAATAAAAAGTGAAAGATCACCTTGATGGGATTCCCTCCAACAGTGGGAAATTGAAAAACAAATATGTTGGGAGGTCTCAGATATATGTAAGGATATTAAGGTTTTATAATTGGGGATTTTAATTTTCCAAATATTGATTGAAGCTACCATAATGTTAGAGGTCTGGATGGTAAAGAATCTGTCAAATAGTGTTCAAGAAATTTTTTTTTTCTCAATAATGTGGATGCTTCTGCTAAAGAAGGAGCAAAACCAGATCTTCTTTTGGGCGATAAGGCAGGGCAGGGGACTGAAGTAAAAGTGGGTGAACACTTTGGGTTTTGCCATCATAATTCTACTAGTTTCCAAATGGTTATGGAAAGGGATAAGGCATCCATAAAAATTAAAGTTCTTTATTGGAGAAAGTGGAATTTCAATGGTTTGAGACAAGAAAGTTCAAAAGTTGTTTGGAGTAGACTTCGCAGGTAAAGGGACGTCTGACAAATGGGAGGCTTTCAGGAGCATGATGCAAAAGTTCAGAGACATTATGTTCCTGTCAGAGTGAAGGGTAAGGCTGGTAAGATTAAGGAACAATGGACAAATAAAGATAATCGTGAATAAAAAAGAATCTTATTTTAAATATAGACAACTTGGTTCAACTGAATTTCTTAATCAATATAAACAGTATAGGGCATTCTTAAGAAAGAAATCAGGAAAGCAAAGAGGGGATTTGAGATAGCATTGCTGGATACGATTCAGAATAATCCAAAGAGATCCTACAAATAGATTAAGGGCAAGAAGGTAACTACAGAGAGGGTAGAGCCCCTTAAAGATTAAGGAGACTGTCTTTGTGTTGAACTCCAGGAGGTGGGAGAGATACTAAACGAATATTTTGTGTTACTTGTTACTGTGGAGAAAGAAATGGAGTGTAGGGAATGCAGAAAAATAAATTTTGATGTTTTAAAAACACCTCACCCTATTGAAGAGGAAATTTGGGAGATCTTCGAGAATATAAAGGTGGATTAATCTCTGATGTAATGTCTCTCAGAATGTTGTGGGAAATAAGGGGGAAGATTGCGAGATCCCTTGCAGAAATATTTGTGTCATCTTTCACTGTGGGTTAGATGCCTGATGACTTGAGGTTGGGTAATATTGCACCTTTGTTTAAGAAAGGTCATAAGGAGAAACCGAGGAACAATAAGCCTGTGTGTCTGACTTGGATTGTGGGTGATCATAAAATATAGGATTGGACATTTAGAGAGGCAGAAGTTGATTAGGGATAGTCAGCATGGTTTTGTGTGAGGAAAATCATATCCCACAAATTTGATCCAATTTTTTTGAAGAATTTACCAAAAAGAATGATGAGGGCAGAGCCGTAGACGTTGTTTACGTGGATTTTAGTAAAGCCTTTGACGTGGTTCACTAATTAGTAATGTAAGATCATATTGAATTCAGAGGAGAAAGTGAGGACTGCAGATGCTGGAGATCAGAGCTGAAAATGTGTTGCTGGAAAAGCGCAGCAGGTCAGGCAGCATCCAAGGAACAGGAAATTCGACGTTTCGGGCATAAGCCCAAAGAATTCCTGAAGAAGGGCTTATGTCCGAAACGTCGAATCTCCTGTTCCTTGGATGCTGCCTGACATATTGAATTCAGGTGGAGCTTACCAATTGGATATAAAATTGACAACGGCAGGAGACAGAGTGTGTTGGTGGAGGGATGCTTTTTGGACTGGAGGCCTGTGACCAGCGATGCTGCACAGGGATCCACTTTTGTTTGTTGTTTATATATATGATTTGGATGATAATGTAGAAGGCATGGTTAGTGAGTTTGCAGATGACACCAGAATTGGTGGCATTGTAGACAGAGAAGAAGGTTTTCAAAGATTACAAAGGGACCAAATGGATCAATGGGCTGATAAAAAACAGTTGGAGTTCAATCTGGATAAATGCAACAGGGGTAGGGTTTAAACAATTAATAGTAGGGCCTTGGATTGTGCTGGAGAACAGAGGGACCGAGGGATACAGGAACATAATCCTTTGAAGTTTGCGTCACATATACACGAGTGTATAAAAAGGCGATTGGCGCACTTGAATTTATTGCTTAATCCTTTGAGTATAGGAGTTACGAGGTCAAGTTGAGGACACTGGAGAGGTCTCTTTTGGTTACTTTGTCCAGTTCTGGTCAGCCAGTTATAAACTAGGTGGGATTTGTTGAGTTTGGGGGATTTTGTTTAGCATGGACTGACTGGACTGAAGCATGTGTTTTCCTACTGCAGGGTTCTACATGATTATGAGTGAGGGTGATCGTGAGTGAGCGTGTTGGACAGGGTGATAAGGAGTGAGATGTGTGACAGGGTGATCGGGAGTGAGTGTGAGAGTCAGGGAGCGAGTGTGGAGGACAGGGAGGGAGTTTGAGAGACAGGATGATCTGGAGTGACTGTGAGAGTAAGGGTAATCGGGAATGATGAGGGTCAGGATGTGAGTGTGAAAGTCAGAGTGATCCAGAGGGAATGTGAGAGTTGGGGAGTGAGTGTGTGAGGGTTGGGGAGTGAGTGTGGGGGTCAGGGCGTGAGTGTGTGAGGGGAAGGGAGTGAGTGTGGGGGGCAGGGAGTGAGTGCATGAGGGTCAGAGAGTGAGTGTATGAGGGTCAGGGAGTGAGTGTGTGAGGGTCGGGGAGTGAGTGTGGGAGGGTCAGAGAGTAAGTGCGTGAGGGTCAGGGAGTAAATGTGTGAGGGTCAGGTAATGAGTGTGTGAGGATCAAGGAGTGAGTGTGAGGGTCAGGGAGTCAGTGTTTGAGAGTCGGGGAGTGAGTGTGTGAGAGTCGGGGAATGAGAGTGTGAGGGTCATGGAGTAAGTGTGGGGGTCAGTGAGTGAGTGTGTGAGGATCAGGGAGTGAGTGTGGGAGGGTCAGGGAGTAGGTACGTGAGGGTCAGGGTTTGAGTGTGCGCGGGTCAGGGAATGCATGTGTGAGGGTCGGGTAATGAGTATGTGAGGATCAGGGAGTGAGTGTGAGGGTCAGGAAGTGAGTGTGGGAATCGGAGACTGAGTGTGTGAGGGTCAGGGAGTAAGTGTGTGAGGGTCAGGGAGTGAGTGTGTGGGGAGTCGGGGAGTGAGTGTGTGGGGAGTCGGGGAGTGAGTGTGTGAGGGTCAGGTAGTGAGTGTGGGGGTCGGGGAGTGAGTGTGTGAGGGTCAGGCAGTGAGTGTGTGAGGATCAGGGAGTGATTGTGAGAGGGTCGGGGAGTGAGTGTGTGAGGATCAGGGAGTGATTGTGAGAGGGTCAGGGTGTGAGTGTGTGAGAGTCAGCGAGTAAGTGTGTGAGGGTCGAGTAGTGAGTGTGTGGGGGCCGGGAAGTGAGTCTGTGAGGGTCAGGGAGTGAGTGTGGGGGTGGGGGAGTGAGTGCGTGAGGATCAGGGAGTGAGTGTGTGAGGATCAGAGAGTGACTGTGTGAGGGTCAGGGAGTGAGTGTGTGGGTCAGGGAGTGAGTGTGTGGGGTTCAGGGAGTGAGAGTGTGGGGATCGGGGAGTGAGTGTGAGAGTCGGGGAGTGAGTGTGTGCTGGTCAGGGAGTGTGTGAGGGTCGGGGGGTGAGTGTGTGAGGGTCAGGGAGTGAGTGTGTGAGGGTTGGGGAGTGAGTGTGAGAGTCAGGGAGTGAGTGTGTGAGAGTCAGGGAGTGAGTGTGTGGGGGTCAGGGAGTGAGTGCGTGAGGGTCGGGTAGTGAGTATATGAGGATCAGGGAGTGAGTGTGAGGGTCAGGGTGTGAGAGTGGGAGTCGGGGAGTGAGTGTGTGAGAGTCGGGGAGTGAGTGTGTGAGGGTCAGGGAGTGAGTGTTTGATGGTCAGGGAGTGAGTGTGTGAGGGTCAGGGAGTGAGTGTGTGAGAGTCAGGGGTGAGTGTGGGAGAGTCATGGAGTGAGTGTGAGAGGGTCACGGTGTGAGTGTGTGAGGGTCAGGGAGTGAGTGTGGGTGGGTCAGGGAGTGAGTGTGGGTGGGTCAGAGAGTGAGTGTGTGAGGGTCAGAGCGTGAGTGTGAGGGTTAGAGAGTGAGTGTGGGAGTCAGGGAGTGAGTGTGTGAGGGTCCGGGAGTGAGTGTGTGGGGGTCGGAGAGTGAGGGTATGCGGGTCGGGGAGTGCGTGTGTGAGAGTCAGGGAGTGAGTGTGTGAGAGTCGGGGAGTGAGTGTGTTAGGGTCAGGGAGTGAGTGTGTGAGGGTCAGGGAGTGAGTGTGTGAGAGTCGGGGAGTGAGTGTGTGAGGGTCAGGGAGTGAGTGTGTGAGGGTCAGGGAGTGAGTGTGTGGGGGTCAGGGAGTGAGTGTGTGAGGTTCAGGCAGTGAATGTGTGAGAGTCGGGGAGTGAGTGTGTGAGGGTCAGGGAGTGAGTGTGTGAGGGTCGGGGAGTGAGTGTGTGAGGTTCAGGGAGTGAGTGTGTGGGAGTCTCGGATTAAGTGTGTGTGTCGGAGAGTGAGGGTGGGGTTTGGGGAGTGAGTGCGTGAGGGTCAGGGAGTGAGTGTGAGGGTCAGGAAGTGAGTGTGTGGGGGTCAGGGAGTGAGTGTAGGGGTCGGAGAATGATGTGTGGGGGTCAGAGAGTGAGTGTGTGAGGGTCAGGGAGTGAGTGTGGGGGTCAGGGAGTGAGTGTGTGAGGGTCAGGGAGTGAGTGTAGGGGTCGAAGAATGATGTGTGGGGTCAGGGAGTGAGTGTGTGGGAGTAGGGGAGTGAGTGTGGGGGTCAGGGAGTGAGTGTGTGAGGGTCAGGGAGTGAGTGTGTGAGGGTCAGGGAATGAGTGTGGGTGTGTGTGGGTGTCAGGGAATGAGTGTGGGGGTCGGGAAGTGAGTGTGTGGGGGTCAGGAAGTGAGTGTGGGAATCGGAGACTGAGTGTGTGAGGGTCAGGGAGTAAGTGTGTGAGGGTCAGGGAGTGAGTGTGTGGGGAGTCGGGGAGTGAGTGTGTGGGGAGTCGGGGAGTGAGTGTGTGAGGGTCAGGTAGTGAGTGTGGGGGTCGGGGAGTGAGTGTGTGAGGGTCAGGCAGTGAGTGTGTGAGGATCAGGGAGTGATTGTGAGAGGGTCGGGGAGTGAGTGTGTGAGGATCAGGGAGTGATTGTGAGAGGGTCAGGGTGTGAGTGTGTGAGAGTCAGCGAGTAAGTGTGTGAGGGTCGAGTAGTGAGTGTGTGGGGGCCGGGAAGTGAGTCTGTGAGGGTCAGGGAGTGAGTGTGGGGGTGGGGGAGTGAGTGCGTGAGGATCAGGGAGTGAGTGTGTGAGGATCAGAGAGTGACTGTGTGAGGGTCAGGGAGTGAGTGTGTGGGTCAGGGAGTGAGTGTGTGGGGTTCAGGGAGTGAGAGTGTGGGGATCGGGGAGTGAGTGTGAGAGTCGGGGAGTGAGTGTGTGCTGGTCAGGGAGTGTGTGAGGGTCGGGGGGTGAGTGTGTGAGGGTCAGGGAGTGAGTGTGTGAGGGTTGGGGAGTGAGTGTGAGAGTCAGGGAGTGAGTGTGTGAGAGTCAGGGAGTGAGTGTGTGGGGGTCAGGGAGTGAGTGCGTGAGGGTCGGGTAGTGAGTATATGAGGATCAGGGAGTGAGTGTGAGGGTCAGGGTGTGAGAGTGGGAGTCGGGGAGTGAGTGTGTGAGAGTCGGGGAGTGAGTGTGTGAGGGTCAGGGAGTGAGTGTTTGATGGTCAGGGAGTGAGTGTGTGAGGGTCAGGGAGTGAGTGTGTGAGAGTCAGGGGTGAGTGTGGGAGAGTCATGGAGTGAGTGTGAGAGGGTCACGGTGTGAGTGTGTGAGGGTCAGGGAGTGAGTGTGGGTGGGTCAGGGAGTGAGTGTGGGTGGGTCAGAGAGTGAGTGTGTGAGGGTCAGAGCGTGAGTGTGAGGGTTAGAGAGTGAGTGTGGGAGTCAGGGAGTGAGTGTGTGAGGGCCAGGGAGTGAGTGTGAGAGTCAGGGAGTGAGTGTGTGAGGGTCCGGGAGTGAGTGTGTGGGGGTCGGAGAGTGAGGGTATGCGGGTCGGGGAGTGCGTGTGTGAGAGTCAGGGAGTGAGTGTGTGAGAGTCGGGGAGTGAGTGTGTGAGGGTCAGGGAGTGAGTGTGTGAGGGTCAGGGAGTGAGTGTGTGAGAGTCGGGGAGTGAGTGTGTGAGGGTCAGGGAGTGAGTGTGTGAGGGTCAGGGAGTGTGTGTGTGGGGGTCAGGGAGTGAGTGTGTGAGGTTCAGGCAGTGAATGTGTGAGAGTCGGGGAGTGAGTGTGTGAGGGTCAGGGAGTGAGTGTGTGAGGGTCGGGGAGTGAGTGTGTGAGGTTCAGGGAGTGAGTGTGTGGGAGTCTCGGATTAAGTGTGTGTGTCGGAGAGTGAGGGTGGGGTTTGGGGAGTGAGTGCGTGAGGGTCAGGGAGTGAGTGTGAGGGTCAGGAAGTGAGTGTGTGGGGGTCAGGGAGTGAGTGTAGGGGTCGGAGAATGATGTGTGGGGGTCAGAGAGTGAGTGTGTGAGGGTCAGGGAGTGAGTGTGGGGGTCAGGGAGTGAGTGTGTGAGGGTCAGGGAGTGAGTGTAGGGGTCGAAGAATGATGTGTGGGGTCAGGGAGTGAGTGTGTGGGAGTAGGGGAGTGAGTGTGGGGGTCAGGGAGTGAGTGTGTGAGGGTCAGGGAGTGAGTGTGTGAGGGTCAGGGAATGAGTGTGGGTGTGTGTGGGTGTCAGGGAATGAGTGTGGGGGTCGGGAAGTGAGTGTGTGGGGGTCAGGGAGTGAGTGTAGGGGTTGGGGAGTGAGTGTGTGAGAGTCAGGGAGTGAGTGCGTGGGTCGGGGAGTGAGTGTGTGAGAGTCGGGCAATGAGTGTGTGAGGGTCAGGGAGTAAGTGTATGAGTGTCTGGGCATGAGTGTGTGAGGATCAGGGAGTGAGTGTAGGGGTCGGAGAGTGAGTGTGTGAGGGTCGGGGAGTGAATGGGTTATGAAGCTGTGAAACGGGAGCTAGTTGGAGCCTCAGATTCAACATTAATGGATCACGTGGAATGTCGCACACTGCCCAGCTCTCGCTCCTTACCCAATACAGCACATTGGTCCAGCCCTCCATGGTGATACACTGGTAGACTGTTAACATGGCGAATCCAAAGTTGTCAAAGTGAGTGATGCCAGTGTTGGGCCCGGGCCAGCCTGACCTGCAGTCAGTGCCATTGATGTTGCATTGACGACCATGTCCTGAATGGGCACATGGGGCCGGCCACACATCAGCAACAATATCTGTGTCAATAAACAGGGGGGCAGAAAGGTAAAAGAGGGGTGGGGCATCAGGGAGAGTGAGGGGGATTGGTAGAGGTAGGGTGAGCATGAGAGGTGGAGGAGGACAGAGTGTGGGGAGGGAGTGGGAGAATAATGGGGAGGAGAAGAACAAAGGAGTGAGGGAGCGCGGAGAGGGAGAATGAGAAGGATGGAAAGTGTGAGGACGAAGAATGAGGATGATAGTGAGGGGTGCAGAATGAGGGAGGGGGAGAGGAGGGGTGAGGGGTGATGGGGGGGGCAAGTGGAATGGGAGTGTGAGCAGAGCAGGTGAGAGAGGAGCAGGTGAGAGAGGACAGGGTACATGTGGAGGGGACAGGGAGATTGAGGGGATGGGGAGAGAAAAGTAAGGGGAGAATCAG
Organism: Hemiscyllium ocellatum; assembly: GCF_020745735.1. NCBI lineage: Eukaryota > Metazoa > Chordata > Chondrichthyes > Orectolobiformes > Hemiscylliidae > Hemiscyllium > Hemiscyllium ocellatum. Next base: position 54,146,545 of record NC_083426.1, read on the forward strand.
AGTGGTGATGAAGGGATGAGTGAGAGAGAGTGAGGCGAGGGGGGGATTAATGGGAGGAAGTGAGTGAGGAGAAGGGGCAATGTGATGACAAGATGCATGTGAAGGGTGGGAGGTCGGAGGCGAGGTGGGTAAGAGTGAGGTCAAGGTCGAAGTGAGAGGAGGATGACAATGAGGGAGTAAAGTGTTGAAGAGGATGAGAGTGAAGGAGAGAGGGGGTGCAGACAATGAGTGGGGGGGGGAGAGTGAGTGGGGAGCACGAAGTGGGGAGCGTGAGGTGAGGTGGGAGAGTAAGGTGGGGGAAGAGTGAGGTGAGGGGGATGATGAGGTGAGAGGGAAGAGTGAGGTGGGGGCAAGAGTGAGGTGGGGAGAGTGAGGCGAGGAGGAGGGTGAAGTGAAGGTGAGAGTGAGGTGAGGGGGAGGGTGAGGTGGGGCAGAGAGTGAGATGGGGGCAAGAGTGAGGTGGGGAGAGTGATGGGGGAGGGTGAGGTGGGATGGGAGAGTGAGGTGTGGGCAGAGAGGGAGGTGAGGGTGGAGAGTGAGGGAGGGGAGAATGGGAGAGGGAAGCCAAGAGTGAGGGGAAGGTTGAAGGGAGGAGCATGAGGATGACAGTGAAGGGGAAAGGGAGAAGTGGGGGAGGGAAGGGGAGGAGAAAAGGATGGGAAAAAGCGAGTGTGTATGGGAGAAATCGAGGGGGGTTGGTGAGTTTGAGATCATGGGGGCGATTGTGGGATACAAGAGTGACGGGATAGGGTCAACGGGAGAGTGATGGGGAGATGGGTGAATAAGAGGGTGGGGGAACAAAGAGAGGGTGATACAGGAGGAGAGGGAAGTGAGGGTGACAGTGATGCAGTGAGTGAGAGGGTGATATAGGAGGAGAGTGGTGGGTGAAGAAGGCACAACGTGATAACAGAAAGAGGGTGAAAGGTAAGAGTGCAGAGAGAGCAGGATGATGGGAAGATAAAGGACCAAAGAACAGGAGGAGCATGGGGCGAGTGTAAGAAACAATAAAAAAAACGAGAGGTAGATCGAGCAGAAACAGAGACATAGAAATGAATTTCAAAATAAAGAGAAAAAGACAGAGGAAGAGGATATGAGGAAAGTGAGATGGGACGGGAGGGAGGGCAGGGAGCAGAGTTCGAGTGGGAAATGGGAAAGACAAAATAAAAGAATGGGAAGACCATAGCAACAGACAATTACAACAGAAACAATGAGAGAATAACACTGACCAAATTTTCAGAGACCTGAATGACCCACCGTCCTTTGCCTCCCTCCACATCAATTGACCCTTCATCCACTCTCTCCATCAACTGACCCTCCATCCACTCTCCTCCCATCGACTGACCCTCTGTCCACTCTCCCCCCATCGACTGACCCTCCATCCACTCTCTCCCCATTGACAGACCCTCCATCCACTCTCTCCCCATTGACTGACCCTCCATCCACTCTCCCCCATTGACTGACCCTCCACCATCTCTCCCCCATCGACTGACCCTCCATCCACTCTCTCCCCATTGACTGACCCTCCATCCACTCTCCCCCCATCGGCTGACCCTCCATCCACTCTCTCCCCATCGACTGACCCTCCATCATCTCTTCCCCATCGACTGACTCTCCCTCCACTTTCTCCCCATCGACTGACCCTCCATCCACTCTCCCCCCATCGACTGACCCTCCCTCCATTCTCTCCCCATCGACTGACCCTCCCTCCACTCTCTCCCCATCGACTGACCCTCCATCCATTCTCTCCCCATCAACTGACCCTCCATCATCTCTTCCCCATCGACTGACTCTCCCTCCACTTTCTCCCCATCGACTGACCCTCCATCCACTCTCCTCCCATCGACTGACCCTCTGTCCACTTTCTCCACATCGACTGACCCTCCATCCACTCTCCCCCCATCGACTGACCCTCCATCCACTCTCTCCCCATTGACAGACCCTCCATCCACTCTCTCCCCATTGACTGACCCTCCATCCACTCTCCCCCATTGACTGACCCTCCATCATCTCTCCCCCATCGACTGACCCTCCATCCACTCTCTCCCCATTGACTGACCCTCCATCCACTCTCCCCCCATCGGCTGACCCTCCATCCACTCTCTCCCCATCGACTGACCCTCCATCATCTCTTCCCCATCGACTGACTCTCCCTCCACTTTCTCCCCATCGACTGACCCTCCATCCACTCTCCCCCCATCGACTGACCCTCCCTCCATTCTCTCCCCATCGACTGACCCTCCCTCCACTCTCTCCCCATCGATTGACCCTCCATCCATTCTCTCCCCATCAACTGACCCTCCATCTTAACTGACCCTCCAGCCATTCTCCTCCCCATCGACTGACCCTCCATCATCTCTCCCCCGGTCAACTGACTCACTGTCATCACTCCGCATCGACCAATCACCATTCAGACCCCTCGACGTGTTTGTGCTCCCAGTCTGTGTGTGTATATGTATGTGTGCAAACTGTCCATGAATGTGTGTTCATACTGTGTGTCTACACTGTGTGTGTGTGTGTGTGTGTGTGTGTGTGTGTGCGTGTGTGCGCACATGTTTGCCCTGTGTCTGTGTGTTCACACTGTGTGTGTTTTCACACTGTGTCTAGATTGTGTGTGTGCATGTTCGCACTGTGTGTGTGTGCGCGTGTGCGTATGTGTCACACTGTCCACACAGTACCTGTGCCAGTATAAAAACATGTTTTGTGCATTTTGCCCATGAACAGCTCCAGCCCAATGATGGCATAGATGATGATCATGAAGAGGACCAGCAGAGCAATGTGAAGCAGGGGGACCATGGCCTTGATGATCGAGTTCAGAACCACCTGCAAACCTGACCACAGAGACAAGTGAGTTAGCAGCTTGGCCTTGCTCTGTTCAACACCAATATCACATTTATTAACATGTCAGGACACACTTACAAATAGGACTCGACATTTATCAAGCATCTCTCACAACATCGGGATGTCCAATGCACGTTACAGCCAATGAAGTGTAGTCACTGTTGGAATAAATGAAACACTGCACCAACTTGTGCACAGCAAGATCCCACACTTGATGATTGAATTGCCTACTTTACATTTTGGCCAGGGGGCAAACATATCTAGTGAAATCCTAACCAATGTTCACATTGACTCATTCCACAAACCCAACATCTCCATTCCATCCACTATCTTACTCCCCTTAACCTCATGGTTTTTCCCTCCTTTCATCTCTTAATCTCAAAGCCATAAAGTCCACACTTCACAGGCGGTAATTTCACTCATTAAGTACATGCAGACTCTCAGTACAGCAATGCAGATAGTCCCATTTCTTGTGATATCCAGCAGCCCTCTCTTGAATGCAGATCCATTTTCCATTTGAAATCAGTGATAATCCCCATTTCCACTCCCCTCACAGGCAGTGATCTCCTCACCATGCATCAGTAACTGGGAAATTATGAATCATGAGACTGTCCTTGACTGCTCCACACTGAGACACTCCATCTGCTCCAAGCTGTGTGTGAAACAGTCTCATTGCAATGATCGGAGGGAATTTCTAGATAGAGAACACAGCCACACCTTACAACAAAACCCAGGTGCTTCTAGGAGACAGAGTGGCTTGCTTATGAGCAGAGTAAGGATGGTAGAGGGAAATGTGCTGTCAACATGTGCTCCCCCTGCTACCTGTGCAGAGGAGCAGCAAGTAGCTGGAAGCTATCCAAGTACCTTTGAAACAAGACATAGTCCAGGCAGTTTGGAGGGTGTGGGAAACTAGGTAGGGGCAAGTCTAACTGTCATGCTCCATTGTGGGACCAATAAGATAGAGAAGTCAATAGAAATTCATGAAAGACCTGTTAGAGCTTGGGAACCAAACTAAAACAGGCTTTCCCACGTTAATCTCCATCCTAGCCATTTGAAAACTGCAATGTGCACAGGCAAATCAGGAGGGCCAATGGATCACGAAGCAATGCGAATTAATGAACTAAGCATAACAAAACTTTGAGGCAATATTGATCATAACATAATGTCACACTTGTTATGGTCCCAGCTAATATTAATACTGAGCAGAGCAAAATCAGGCTTGTCAGATCCTGACACTGAATAGGCAGAAAAGGCATAAGCAAGTAGTACAGGGGTATCCTGCGGCTGTCCCCTTTCTAATGGATATTCCATTCTGGATGCTGTTGTTGGAGGTGACCGTACAGGGGAAAGCAATGGGAGACAACGTCATGGCACCATGGGTCTGTCTGCTGTACACGAGGGGAGGAAGTAGAACAGCAGGACTGTAGTGGGAGGAGATTTAATTGTAAGGGGAACAGACAGATGTTTCTGCAGCTGCAAATGCAGCTCCAGATAGTATATGCCCTCCTGGATCTAGAGTCAAAGATGTCACAGAGTAGTTGTAAGACAATCTAAAGGGAAAGGGCCAACAATCAGAGATTACCATTATCATAATAGTACCAATTAGATTTGTCAAAAAAGGGATGAGGTCCTGAAAGTAGAATGTATCAAACTAGGAAGTAGATTAAAGAACAGAAGCCAAAGGGTAGTTATCTCTGGGTTACTTCTGCTATGTGTAAGTGAGTATCAGAAAAGGAGGTTAGTCCAGATAAATGTGTGCCTGAAGAGATGGTGCAGGAGGAAGAACTTTAGATTTCTGGGATGTTAGGACTGTTTTTGGAGATTGTGGGACCATTACAAGTCAGATGGGTTCCAATTGAACCAACATTCTTGTAGGGAGGTTTGCTAGTGCTTTTCGGGAGGGTTTAAACTTACTTGCTAGGGGGTGGGATCCAGAGCGAATGTTCAGCGAGGGAGATGAGTGGCAGCAAGTGAGTCAAGGAGGCATCAACATTACAGGCCAGTTAAGACCCATGGGAGTTTGGCAGGATTGGGTGGTATTTAATGTAAGAGTCTGATGAAGAAGACAGATGAGTTCAGAGCACAAATTAAAATGTATGATGTCATTGCTGGCACGGAGTTTTGGTTAAGGGATTGGCAGGTTTGGCAGCTCAATATTCCAGGAAAAAGGGTAATCAGGTGAAACAGGGAAGGAAATAAAACAGCAGGTGTCACAATTTTGATCAGGGAATCTCTTAACAGCAGTTAGGAGGGACAGTATCTTTGAAAGATAGTCAAATCAAGCAATATGGATAGAACTTAAAAACCAGAAAGGAGGCAATCACATGGCACAGAGCGTACTGTAGGCCCCCTGACAGCCCAAGGAAAGAGCAGATATCTCAGCAAATTTCAGAGAAGTGTAAAAGTAATGGGGTAGCAAAGCCGGAGGTTTTAACTTCCGCAACATTAACTGGCCTAGTCATAGTGTGAAAGAATTTGAGGGGGCAGAGTACTTATAAATGCATCCGGGAATTTAACCCTGATAAATCTGAGCTGACACGCTCAGGAGAGAGTATTCAATGAAGGGTACTCAACAAGACACTAGGGGAGCAGAGGGATCTTGGGTATTGGTCCACTGACCTCTGAAGGAAGCAGGATTGACTAAAAAGGCAGACGGAACACTTGCCTTTATCAATCAAGACAGATTATAAGAGCAGGGAAGTTATGTTAGCGCTGAACAAAGGGCCACAGAGGGATCACTGTGTACATTTCTGGTCACCTCATGATAGGAAGGATATGACTGCACTGGAGGGGGTGCAGAGGAGATTCACCAGGGTGTTGCCTGGGATGAAACGATTCAGTGATGAAGTGAGACTGGATAAGCTCGGGTTGGTTTCTTTAGAGCAAAGAAGATTGTGAGGAACCCTGATAGAGGTATTTACGTTTATGAGGGGCATGGACAGGGTGAGTCGAAAGCAGCTGTTCCCCTAAGTTGATTGATCAATAACAAGGAGATATAATTTTCAAGTGAAAGGCAGGAAATTTAGAGAGGAGCTGAGGCAAAATGTTTTCACCCAGAGGGTAGTGGGGGTCTGGGATGCACTGCTTAGGAGGGTAGCTGAGGCGAGAAATCTCACAACTATTAAAAGTACTTGGATGAGCAGTTGACAGGTCATAACATTCAAAGGTACGGGCCTAGTGTGGGAAAGTGGGACTAGTCCAGGGAGCAGTGTATTTATGGAATTCCAGACCCAATGGGCCACAGGGCCTCATCTGTATTACATAGAACATTACAGCATAACCTTCGGCCCTCGATGTTGCGCCACCTGTGAAACCAATCTGAAGCCCATCTAACCTACACTATTCCAGTTTCATCGATATGTTTATCCAATGACCATTTAAATGCCCTTAATGTTGGCGACTCTACTACGATTGCAGGCAGGGCGTTCCATGCCCTTACTACTCTCTAAGTAGAGAAACTACCTCTGACATCTGTTCTATGTCCATCATCCCTCAATTTAAAGCTATGTCCCCTTGTGCTATCCATCACCTTCCAAGGAAAAAGTCTCTCACTATCCTAACCCTCTCACTATCCTAACCCTCTGATTAGCTTGTATGTCTCAATTAAGTCACCTCTCAAACTTCTTCTCTCTAACAAAAACAGCCTCAAGTCCCTCAGCCTTTCCTCATTAGATCTTCGCTCCATACCAGGCAACATCCTGATAAATCTCCACTGAGCCCTTTCCAATACTTCCACATCCTTCCTATAATGGGGCAACCAGAAATGTACGCAATACTCCAAGTGCAGCTGCACCAGAGTTTTGTACAGCTGCAGCATGACCTTGTGGTTCCGAAACTTAACCAATAAAAGCTAACACACTGTATGCTTTCTTAACAACCCTATCAACCTGGGTGGCAACTTTCAGGAATGTACATGGACACCGAGATTTCTTTGCTCATCCACACTTCCCAGAATCTTACCATTAGCCCAGTACTCTTTATTCTTTTGCTGCTTCCAAACTAAATCACATCACACGTTTCTGCATTAAACTCCATCTCTCAGTCCAGTTCTGTAGCTTATGTGCCTCTGTAACCTGCAACATCCTTCAGCACTATCCTCAACTCCACCAATCTTAGAGTCATGTGCAAATTTACTGACCCATCCTTCTACACCCTCATCCAGGTCATTTATAAAAATGACAAACAGCAGAGGCCCCAAAACAGATTCTTGCGTTACACCACTTGCACCTAAACTCCAGGATGAATATTTCCCATCAATCACCACCCTCTGTCTTCTTTCAGCTAACCAATTTCTGATCCAAACCACTAAATCACCCTTAATCCCATGCCTCCATATTTTCTGCAATAGCCGACCGTGGGGAACCTGATCAAATGCATTACTGAAATCCATATACATCACATCAACCACTTTACCCTCGTCCACCTGTTTGGTCACCTTCTCAAAGAACTCAATAAGGCCTCATGTTTGTGAGGCACAGCATACCCTTCACAAAATTGTGTTGACTATTCCTAGTCAACTTATTCCTTTCAAGATGATTATAAACCTTATCTCTTTTAACCTTTTCCAACACTTTACCCACAACCAAAGTAAGGCTCAATGGTCTATAATTACCAGAGTTGTCTCTACTCCCCTTCTTGAACAAGGGGACACATGTGCTATCCTCCAGTCTTCTGCCACTATTCCTGTTGAGAATAAAGACATAAAGATCAAAACCAAAGGCTTTGATCTCCTCCCAGGCTTCCCAGAGAATCCAAGGATAAATTCCATCCGACCCAGGGGACTTATCTATTTTCACATTTTCCAGAATTGCTAACACCACTTCCTCGTGAACCTCATCCCATCTAGTCTAGTAGCCTGAATCTCAGTATTCTCCTCAACAACATTGCCTTTTTACAGTGTGAATACTGACAAAAAATATTCATTTAACACTTTCCCATCTCCTCGGACTCCACACACAACCCCCCACTACTGTCTATGACTGGCCCTAATCTTACTGTAGTCTTTTTTTTAAATTCCTGATACACTTATAGAAATTTGAGGGTTTTCCTTGACTATAACTATCAACGACTTCTCATGTTCCCTCCTGCCTCTTCTTAGCTCTCTCTTTAGGTCTTTCATGGCTAACATGTAACTCTCAAGTACCCTAACTGAGCCTTCACATCTCATGCTGTCATAAGCCTTCTTCTTCCTCTTGACAACATCATAGAGTCATGGAGATGTACAGCACAGAAACAGATCCTTCGGTCCAATGCATCCATGCCGACCAGATATCCTAACCCAATCTAGTCCCACCTGCCAGCACCCGGCCCATATCCCTCCAAACCCTTCCTCTTCATATACCCATCCAGATACCTTTTAAATGTTGCAATTGTACCAGCCTCCACCACATCCTCTGGCAGCTCATTCATGTACCACCCTCTGCATGAAAATGTTGCCCCTTAGGTCTCTTTAATATATTTCCCCTCTCACTCTAAACCTATGCCCTCTAGTTCTGGACTCCCCCACCCCAAGATAAAGACTTTGTCTATTTATCCTATCCATGCCCCTCATAATTTTGTAAACCTCTATAAGGTCACCCCTCAGCCTCCGATGCTCCAGGGAAAACAGCCCTAGCCTATTCAACCTCTCGCTATAGCTCAAATCCTCGAACCCTGGAAACATCCTTGTAAATCTTTTCTGAACCCTTTCAAGTTTCACAACGTCTTTCCAATAGGAAGGAGACCAGAATTGCACGCAATATTCCAACAGAGGCCTAACCAATGTCCTGCACAGCCGCAACATGACCTCCCAACTCCTGTACTCAATATTCTGACCAGTAAAAGAAAACATACCAATGACTCCACTTTCAAGGAGCTATGAACCTGCACTCCAAGGTCTCTTTGTTCAGCAACACTCCCTAGGACCTTACCATTAAATGTATAAGTCCTGCTAAGATTTGCTTTCCTAAAATGCAGCACCTCGCATTTACCTAAATTAATCTCCATCTGCCACTTCTCAGCCCATTGGCCCATCTGATCAAGATCCTGCTATGATCTGAGGTAAACTTCTTCGCTGTCCACTTCTTCAAAAAACTCAAATCAAGCTTGTGAGACAAGATTTCCCACACACGAAGCCATGTTGACTATCCCTAATCAGTCCTTGCCTTTCCACAGACATGTAAACCCTGTCCCTCAGCACTCCCTCCAACAACTTGCCCACCACCGAGGTCAGGCTCACTGGTCTTTAGTTCCCTGGCTTGTCCTCACCACCTTTCCTAAACAGTGGCACTACGTTAGCCAACCTCCAGTGTTTCAGCACCTCACCTGTGACTGTCAATGATATCAATATCTCAGCAAGATGCCCAGCAATTACTTCTCTAGCTTCCCACAAGTACACCTAGGATACACCTGATCAGGTCCTGAGGATTTATCCAACTTTGTGCGTTTCAACACATCCAGCACTTCCTCCTCTGTAACCTGGACATTTTTCAGATGTCACCATGTATTTCCCTACATTCTATCCCTTCCATGTCATTTTCCACAGTAAACACTAATGCAAAATACTCGTTTCGTATCTGCCCCATCTCTTGCAACTCCACACAAAGGCCGCCTTGCTGATCTTTGAGGGGCCCCTATTCTCTCCCTAGTTACCCTTTTGTCCTTCATGAATTTATAAAAACCCTTTGGATTCTCCTTAAGCCTATTGGCAAAGCTATCTCATGTCCCATTTTTGCCCTCCTGATTTCCCTCTTAAGTATACTCCTACTGCCTTTATATTTTTCTAAGGATTCATTCAGTCTATCCTGTCTATCCCTGACACAGCTGAAAATGTGTTGCTGGTTAAAGCACAGCAGGTTAGGCAGCATCCAAGGAACAGGAAATTCGACGTTTCGGGCATAAGCCCTTCATAAGCCATTCCTGATGAAGGGCTTATGCCCGAAACGTCGAATTTCCTGTTCCTTGGATGCTGCCTGACCTGCTGTGCTTTAACCAGCAACACATTTTCAGCTCTGATCCCCAGCACCTGCAGACCTCACTTTTTATTCCCGACATATGCTTCATTCTGTTTCTTGATCAAACCCTCAATTTCTTTAATCATCCAGCATTCCCTATACCTCCCAGCCTTCCCTTTCACCCTAAGACCCTAATACTGTCTCTGAACTCGTTATCTCATTTCTGAAGGCTTCCCATTTTCCAGCCGTCCCTTTACCTGCGAACATCTGCCCCCAATCAGCTTTCGAAAGTTCTTGCCTAATACCGTCAAAATTCACCTTCCTCCGATTTAGAACTTCAACTTTTTGGTGTGGTCTATCCTTTTCCATCACTATTTTAAAACGAATAGAATTATGGTCACTGGCCCCAAAGTGCTCCCCCCACTGACACCTCAGTCACCTGCCCTGCCTTATTTCCCAAGAGTAGGTCATCCACATATTGAATCAGCACATTTTCTTGTACACACTTAACAAATTCCTCTCCACCTAAACTCTTAACACTATGGCAATCCCAATCTATATTTGGAAAGTTAAAATCCCCGACCATAACCACTCTATTATTTTACAAATAACTGAAATGGCCTTACAAATTTGCTTCTTAATTTCTCACTGACTATTGGGGGTGGGGTGTATAACACAATCCCAATAAGGTGACCATCCCTTTCTTATTTCTCAGTTTGATCCAAACTACTTCCCTGGATGCATTCCCAGGAAAATCCTCCCTTAGCACAGCTGTAATACTATCCCTTATCAAAAACAAACACCTCCCCCCCCCCCCCCCCCCCATCCCCACTCCCCACCTCCCTTTCTGTCCTTTCTATTGCATTTGTATCCTGGAACATTAAGCTGCCAGTTCTGCCCATCCCTGAGCCATGTTTCTGTAATTGTTATGGTATCCCAATCCCATGTTCCTAACCATGCCCTGAGTTCAACGTCCTTCCTTGTTCGGCCTCTTGTACTGAAATAAATGTAGTTTAATTTATCAGTCCTATCCTGTTCTCTGCTTTGTCCCTGACTGCACTGACTGTTTAACTCACGTCTTTTCTCAACTGTCCCAGTCTCAGATCGATCTCTTTCCTCACTATTGCCCTGGGTCCAATCACCCCTTCCCCCTCCCCCCCCCCCCCCAACCTTACTAGTTTAAGTCCTCCCAAGCAGCTCTAGCAAATCTCCCTGTCAGTCTATTAGTCCCCTTCCAATTCAGGTGAGATTCAATTTCTTTAGTAAACCATGGCTCCCCTGCTTGACCACTTCCTCACTGTCTGACAGGTACAGTAGCTGTTCCTTGTATAAGTTCTACATTTCTATTGAGCCCGTGCAGTGCAATTTCCCTCCCCATCCTATGCTTCCTAAATCTTGCCTAATTGCATCATAATTGCCTTTCCCCCGGCTATAACTCTTGCCCTGCGTTATATACCTGTCCCTTTCCATTGCTAAAGTAAACATAACCAAATTGTGGTCACTATCACCAAAGTGCTCACCTATCTCTAAATCTAACACCTGGCCAAGTTCATTACCCAGTACCGAATCCAATGTGGCCTCGCACCTTGTTGGCCTGTCTACATACTGTGTCAGGAAACCCTCCTGCACACATTGGAGAAAAACTGACCCATCTAAAGTGCTTGAACTGTAGTATTTCCAGTCAATATTTGGAAAGTTAAAGACTCTCACAGCAACTACCCTGCTACTCTCGCTCCTATCCATAATTATTAGATTAGATTCCCTACAGTGTGAAAACAGGCCCTTCAGCCCAACAAGTCCACACCGACCCTCCGAAGAGTAATCCACCTAGACCCATTTCCCGCTGACAATTGCACCTAACCTACGGGCAATTTAGCCTGGCCAATTCACCTGGCCTGCACATCTTTGGATTGTGGGAGGAAACCGGAGCACCCGGAGGAAACCCACGCAGACACGGGGAGAATGTGCAAACTCCACACAGATAATCACCCAAGGCTGGAAGCTTTGCTGTCCTTTCCTCGACATCTATGGAACTATTCGGAGGCCTATAGAAAACTCCTTTCCTGTTTCCAACCTCAGCCTATATTACCTCAGTAGATGAGTCCTCAAATGTCTTTTCTGCCACCGTCCTTGACTAACACTCCCAACTCTTTTACCGTCTTCTCTGTTTTTACTGAAACATCTAAATCCCAGAACCTGCATGAACATTCCTGTCCCTGCTTTGTTCATGTCTCTGAAATAGCCACAACATTTCCCAGTTATTAATCCATACTGCAAGTTATAGAGTCATAGAGTCATAGAGATGTACAGCATGGAAACAGACCCTTCGGTCCAACCCGTCCATGCCGACCAGATATCCCAACTTAATCTAGTCCCACCTGCCAGCACCCGGCCCATATCCCTCCAAACCCTTCCAATTCATATACCCATCCAAATGCCTCTTAAATGTTGCAATTGTACCAGCCTCCACCACATCCTCTGGCAGCTCATTCCATACACGTACCACCCTCTGCGTGAAAAAGTTACCCCTTAGGTCTCTTTTATATCTTTCCCCTCTCACCCTAAACCTATGCCCTCTAGTTCTGGACTCCCCATCCCCAGGAAAAAGACTTTGCCTATTTATCCTATCCATGCCCCTCATAATTTTTTAAACCTCTATAAGGTCACCCCTCAGCCTCCAATGCTCCAGGGAAAACAGCCCTAGCCTGTTCCACCTCTCCCTGTAGCTCAAGTCCTCCAACCCTGGCAACATCCTTGTAAATCTTTTCTGAACCCTTTCAAGTTTCACAACATCTTTGCGATAGGAAGGAGACCAGAGCTGCACACAATATTCCAACAGTGGCCTAACCAATGTCCTGTACAGCCACAACATGACCTCCCAACTCCTGTACTCAAGACTCTGACCAATAAAGGAAAGCATACCAAACGCCTTCTTCACTATCCTATCTACCTGCGACTCCACTTTTAAGGAGCTATAAACCTGCATTCCAAGGTCTCTTTGTTTAGCAACACTCCCTAGGACCTTAGCATTAAGTGTATAAGTCCTGCTAAGATTTGCTATCCCAAAATACAGCACCTCACATTTATCTGAATTAAACCCCATCTGCCACTTCTCAGCCCATTGGCCCATCTGGTCCAGATCCTGTTGTAATCTGAGGTAACCCTCTTCGCTGTCCACTACACCTCCAATTTTGGTGTCATCTGCAAACTTACTAACTGTACCTCTTATGCTCGCATCCAAATCATTTATGTAAATGACAAAAAGTAGAGGGTCCAGTACCGATCCTTGTGGCACTCCACTGGTCACAGGCCTCCAGTATGAAAAACAACCCTCCACCACCACCCTCTGTCTTCTACCTTTGAACCAGTTCTGTATCCAAATGGCTAGTTCTCCCTGTATTCCATGAGATCTAATCAGTCTCCCATGGGGAAACGCCTTACTGAAGTCCATATAGATCACATCTACTGCTCTGCCATCATCAATCTTCTTTGTTACTTCATCAAAAATCTCAATCAAGTTTGTGAGACATGATTTCCCACCTACAAAGCCATGTTGACTATCCCTAATCAGTCCTTGCCTTTCCAAATACATGTACATCCTGTCCCTCAGGATTCCCTCCAACAACTTGCCCACCACCGAGGTCAGGCTCACTGGTCTATAGTTCCCTGGCTTGTCCTTACCACCCTTCTTAAACAGTGGCACCACACTTGCCAACCTCCAGTCTTCTGGCACCTCATCTGTGACTATCAATGATACAAATATCTCTGCAAGAGTTCACCCACCTTATTCTGGATGTTCTTGGCATTGAAGTAGACACACTTCAAACCACCTTCCTGCTTGCCGGTGCACTCTTGCGACCTTTAAACCTTGTTTCTGACCTCACTACTCCCAACTTCCTGTACACTAGAACTACAATTCAGGTTCCCATCCCCCTGCTGAATTAATTTGAATTCTCCCGAAGAGCATTAGCAAATCTCCCCCCAAGCATAATAGTACACCTCTGGTTCAGATGTCAACCATCCTGTTTGTAGAGATCCCACCTATCCCAGAATGAGCCCCAATTATCCAGGTATCTGAAACCCTCCCTCCTGCACCATCCCTATAGCCACGTGTTCAACTCCTCTCTCTCCTTATTCCTCACCTCGCTAGCACGTGGAAGGGGGAACAAACCAGAGATAACAGCTTCCTGACAAAGGGCTTTTGCCTGAAGCGTCAATTTCCTGCTGCCTGACCTGCTGTGCTTTTCCATCACCACAATCTTGACTCTGATCTCCAGCATCTGCAGTCCTCACTTTCTCTGAAGATAACAACTCTGTTTGTTCTAGCTCTAAGTTTCCACCCTTGCTCCCTGGTTTCTGCCTTAAATCCCCATCTCTCTTCCTACCTATGTCGTTAGTGTCCATGTGGACCGCTCCCCCTTCTCCTCAAGAATCCCGAAAACATGATCCGAGACATCACAAACCCTGGGATTTGGGAAGCAACACAGCAACCTTGAGTTTTTCTCGTTCCTACAGAACCTCCCATCTGTCCCTCTAACGATGGAGTCCCAATGACTAATGCTCTGCTCCTCCCCTGCTTCCCTTCTGAGCAACAGTGACAGACTCTGTGCCAAAGACCTGTACCCCATGGCTTACCCCCGATAAGTCGGGTCCCCCAACAGTATCCAAAACTGTACACTTGCTATTGAGGGAAACAGCCACAGGGGATCCCTGCACTGTCTGTTGGTTCCCTTTCTGTTCCCTGACTGTAACCCATCTGCCTTTTTCTTGTACCTGAGGAGTGACTACCTCCCTGTAACTCCTCTCAATAACCCCCTCTGCCTCCCAAATGATCCGAAGTTCATCCAGCTCCAACTCCAGTTCCCTCATGAGGTTTTCGAGGAGCTGGAGTTGGATGCACTTCCCACAGATGAAGTGGTGCCCCTTACCTCCCACATTCTGCAGGAGGAACATTCAACTACCCTAACCTCCATTCCCACTATTCTAAATTCCCAAAGAGACTATTGAAAAATAAAGAATAAAAACACTAGTTACTTTACCAATCCAGCGCACAGAATCTTGTTTTCTGGTTAAAGAAGGATGAGTGGGCGGTGCTACCTAAGTAGTGTTTCAGATAATGCAATCCACCAAAATATATTACTTCCCTTCCTCAGCAGTCCCATGTCCACTCCTGTTCAGCACGCGCTCTGCCTATTCATGAGGTAAGTTTCTAAAGCAGTGATTCACTTTCCCATCAGCCCCTTGGACACTCCTGCTCTTCCTGCTGCTGAACATAAAATGGAGGGTTCCAATGCTCGGGGTAAGTTTTAAATCAGTGACCCACCTTCCCATCAAACCCCTGGTCGTCACTCCTGCTCTTCCTCCTGCTGAATACTGGAGACGGAAAGGGAACCAGCAGACACTGCAGGGATCTCCTGTGGCTGTTTCCTCGATATTAAGTATACCGTTTTGGATACTATTGGGGGGGGAAACGACGTATCAGGGGTAAGCCTTGGGGTACAGGTCTCTGTGTTGCATGATTCTTTGAGAGCTTTTTAGGCCAGCACATAGAAGGCCTTACCACAGCGTGCCTGGTCCTGGATTTAATTTCAGGTAGTAGAGTGGTTGAAGTATCAGTGGGGAGCATTTTGCAGACAGTGATCATAACTCTGTTAGATTTAAGGTTGCTATGGGGATGGGGCTGAAATCAATGTTCTAAACTAGGGAAGGTTGATTTTAACAAGGCCAGATATGATTTTTGCCAGTGTGGACTGGGAGCAGATATTTTTAGGTAAATCTGGATATTGAAAGAGAGACAGGATTGCATAGAGAGAAAAAGGGAGGATTTTGGCAAATACCGAGGGCTCAAAACAGCAGAATGCGCAGAATGTACAAAGGAGAACAAAGAATGAGAATTAAGAGAACAAAGGAGGAGCATGAAAGGTAATATAAAGAAAAAAAACAAATTATTTTACAAGTACCTTGAAGGTAAAAGGATAACGAGGGAAAGAGTAGAGATAACTAAGGAGCACATTGGTAACTAAGGATCATAGTGAAGCCAGAAGCTGTACATAGGGTTCAATATTTTCTGCCAGCATTCACAAGTGACAGTGTATAGAAATCAAGGAGAATGACAGTGGTACAATAAAAGAAAGTTGCACAGACAGAGAGGAGGATTGAAAGTAGCTAAATGTCCAGGACTGGATGAAATATATCGCAGGCTATTAAGTGAGATGGGAGTACATGCAATAGTTTTCAACTCCTCTCTGCCACTGGAGGATAGCCATTGTTGTACCTTTATTTAATAAAGAAGCGAGAGATAAACCAGGTAACTGCAGGCCAGTCAGTCTAACCTCAGTGGTAGGGAAACTACTGGAAGCAATTCCAAGCGACAGAATTAACCTGCACTTGGAGAGGGAGGGATTAAGCAAGAACAGTTAGCACGGCTTTGTTAAGGCGAGGTCATCTGACCAATTTGATTGAATTTTTCGACCAGGTGACAAAGTGTGTAATTGAGGGCAATATATTTGAGGTAGTTTACGTGGACTTCAGCAAGATGGTTGATAAGGTTGTATACGGGAGGCTGAGAGTGAAGCTAAAAGCCCCTGGGAATCCAAGGAAATTTGACAAATTGGATCCACCATTGGCTGAGTGACAGGAAGCAAAAGGTGATGGTCGAGGGTTGTTTTTCAAATTGGAAGATTGTGTTTAGTGGGGTCCCACAGAGACCAGTGTAAGGTCCTTGTTATTTGTGGTTTATTTAGATTTGAATGTGGGAGAGTTGATCAGTAGGTTTGTGGATGATGTAAGTAATAAACAGGATTTCAATTAGATTACTCGAGGATATTGACGGCTGGTCAGATAGGCTGATCAGTGGTAAATGGAACTCAATCCAGATAAATGTGAGGTGATGCACTTGGATAGGACAACAAGACAAGGCCCTGATGAAAGATAGGTCCTTGGGAAGTACTGAGGATCAGAGGGACCTTGGTGAACATGTACAGTACACTGATCCCTTAAGGAAGATAAAGTGGGAATCTGGAACTCACTGCCTGTAAGAAGTATTTAAATGTACACTTGTGATGCCAGGACATACAAGGCTCCGGGCCAAGTGCTGAAAAATGGGATCAGAATAGTTAGGTGGTGGGTTTTGACTGTTACAGTCTCAATGAGCTAGAAGGCCTTTTTCTGTGTTGTAGACTTCTAAGACTATTCTCAATTAGATTTACTTCTAACTATGGAAGTCAGTTACTGAACGTAAGAGGCTGCCAGTACACTTTCAACAGAAATAATAAAATGTTTATTGTACAAGAAAAAAAGACACTAAAGAAAAAGTCATAAAGTCATAGAGTCATACATCATGGAAACAGTCCAGCTGGTCCATACCAACCATGTTTGCAAACTAAACAGTCCTGCCTGCCTGCATTTGGCACATATCCCTCCAAACCTTTCATTTCATATACTTACCCAAACGTCTTTTAAATGTTGTAACTGTCCTGCATTCCTCTGTCAGTTCATTCCACACACTAACCACTTTCTGTGTGAAAAAACTGCCCCAAATCTTTCTCCACTCACATTAAAAAATATGCCCCCTAAATTTGAACTCTCCCGCCATAGGGAAAAGACCTTTGCTATTCACCTCACATACACCTCTCATGATTTTATAAATCTATAGAAGGTCACCCCTCAATCTCCTACACTCCAGTGAAGGAAGTCCCAGCCCACCCAGCCTCTCCTTATAACTCAAACCCTCCATTCCCAGCAACAGCCTGGTAAATCTTTTCTGAACCCTCTCCAGTTTAATAATAAGGGGCTCGGTGGTTAGCCCTGCTCCCTCACAGTGCCAGGAACATGGGTTCAATTCCAGCCTCGGGCCACTGTCCGCGTGAAGTTTGCACATTCTCCCCATTTCTGCATGGGTTTTGTTGGGTGCTCCGGTTTCTTCCCACAATCCAAAATGTGTAGGTTAGGTGAGTTGGCCATGCCAAATTACCCATAGTGTTCAGGGATGTGTAGGCTAGGTGCATTAGTCAGGGGTAAATATAGGGTAGGGGAATGGGTCTGGATTTGGATATTCTTCAGAGGGTTGGTGTGGACCTGTTGGGCCGAAGGGCCTATTTCCATACTATAGAGTTTCTAATTCCAGTTCTAATTCTAATCCTTCCTATAACAGGGCAACCAGAACTGCACACTGTACAAACATCAGAAAAGGATTCAAACTCACATGACGATTTTAGCACAGCAATATCCTTGCAAACTCTCAGACATCCATCTCCACACTAAAACTCCTTGCATTCTATGCATTCACTAGGTGTTTTTTTGCCTTCATTTCACATCCCTCCAAGACCTCCAAAGCAAACTGCAAACTGAACCCCCTGTAACTTTAATTTCAAAACTGTAAGTTCTTAAAGTCAGCTTATAGCAATATCTTAAAGATTCCATGCTGGGGACCTGAACACTTCAGCACAACCACAGACAGACTGACTAACGGACTGCTGTTGTGTTCTGTCTCTCTGTAATGTGTCCCATGGTTCAGCCAGAGGTTTTCCACCAGTGTGCCGTAGCACACGAGGCAAGAAATGTGCCCCAAAATTCTCAGGAAGCAGCGCTACTTTGTGTACACTTCCAACACTGCTCATGGGTGGAGATTCATCAGTGCACATGCAGGGAGGGTGGGAAGTCTGCTTGTTGCAGCCTTCTTACAGATTCAGTCTGAGCACACACAACGATTGATGATCAAACCTCTGTAATGAGAAAATATTTGCACATGGTGCACTAAAGAGGTACACAGTTGTTGAACTGGTTTGCCTGCCTGGACTCATTTCCATGTTAACACTGAACTTAAGGTGAGTGTTTTTCAAATAGTTTTAGTTAAACCATCAATCTAATCTTAGAATAGATTCTAAGAAGAAATCTATGTTTCTTATCAAGAGGCGATTCCTCTGCTAATTCAATCGATGAAACATCTGAACCAAAGGAAAACAGTAAGAATTGTTCAGAGGTAATATAATGAGAGCTGTCTGGCCTTTAGATTTTCATGCTCCTTGCCCGAATGTCTCAACAGCAGAGAGAAATTGGCAAACACTACAGTGGTGGCAAGTACATTAAGACACCATTTCTAGACAAAACATCCATCTCTTAAGACCAAACATTCAGTACTCGAAGAGCTTGAAATAACAAAACATCAAGTTGCCTCAATGTCTGATGGAGCGTTTGAAAATACTGGATAAAGCTGAAGAGGTTAGTTACCTGGTGGCTGAGCTGGTTGCAAAATCAAAGAAGCCCTATACCATTACCGAAAAAAACTCTCAGCCGAAACCTTAATCTTGCCTTTATGTAAAAATATCGAAGTTGGGTCAGAACCTGATGCTGCAAAAGAAATCAACTAAACTCCACTCTCTGATAATACATTTAAATGGCCATCTGACATGTCAGATGACCTTCTGCAAATTGACACGTCCACTCGTACAAGCAGACACTGCTGACTGGTGCCATTCGGGAGAATGTTTTCTTCTATAAGAAGCTACCAACTTCTGCAACTGGTGAAGAAATACTTTGGTAACAAATACCGAATTGAGGGAAAACAAATTTGCCTGGGCCATGTTTTGGAGTATTTGCATTGACAGAGCAGCCTCCAGATGGTAAAGTCAAAATACTTAGGAGAAAATTACTGCAGATGCTGGAGTCTGTACTGAAAACAAAAATGCTGGAAATTACAGTGGGTCAGGCAGCCTTCGAGGAGAGACAGCCAGCTAATGTTTCAAGTCTCGAAATGTTAAAAAATTTGAATCAAAAAATGTGGTTATAAGGTGAAAGAGCACAATCTTGATATTTAGATCACCCACTGAATCCTCTACCATGAAGCTCATGTAGCCAAAACAATGCCACTAGAGTTAGTTAGCTGCAGTATTAGAGCAAGCCAGGAAAATCATGAATTACATCAGATCACAGCCATTGATATCCCATTTGTTCACTGTTTTGTGTGCAGAGGGGCCTAGTATTAAAGTGTACTGTTACACACTGAGGTGTACTGGTTACGACAGGGGAAGGTTCTCCCCTATGTTCATACATTCTGGAGAGAATTGACAGAAATTTAAAAAGGCATGAACTGCCTTCTAAGACTTACTTCCTGATGATTACTGATGATCTGGCTTATCTCACAGACATTTCCAGCCATCTGAATCAGCTGAATACCAAAACACAGGGTAGGAATGAGGTGATCCCGATCATAACAGATAAACTTGAAGCTTTCAGATCAAACCCAGCTAAGAGGAAGTCGCAGGGGTTCACTTCAGAGCTTTCCATTGGCATCATCAGCTGCAGACACAGCTGTCAAGATCCTCAGCCTCAGAGCACTACAAGAGAAGCTTGAATTCTATTTCCCTCAACAAATGTGAAAGACTATAACTAGATACGTGGTTCATTTAGTTCACCATCTTCTGATTCATCATAAAAGCTAATGTTAAAACATAAGGAGGAATACGCAGAGCTGTGGGTGGATGCACAATGAAGCTAAAGTTTGGAGAGGTGTCTTTGCCCATGTCTGACTGACCATGAATGGCCAATGATCTCTGATCACCGTATTACTGCACTCTTGCAAGATCCCCATTTACGAGCTAGCATTTTAATACTGGTGTACAAGAGAATTAACAGGATGGAACACTCATCAGTGGAGCAAGATTTGTAGGTGGCCTTCTTATCAATTCCTCCCCAGATCAAAATGCAGGGCCACATTTCCCACTAACCTGGTAAATTGCAATTTACTCAACTTTATTTTGATCTGATCCATTGTTCACAGATAGTTAGCAATAATACCACTAGGGCATTACCTCTCATTAATTGGCATAACTGAAAATGACTTAATAGGGAAGAGGCAGTTAAATATTGCAGCTGATAGCATATTCAGAAAGGATAGGGAGGGATAGCAGTGAATGTACAGGTTAGAGATAACAATGACAACAGTAAAAAGGGAACATAACTAACAATGGTTAGATACAGAATCCACATAAATTGACAGAAAGGCTAAGAAAGGATTGATCATATTAATTGGGATAATCCACAGGTCACCAGCTAAGGGAGGAGAAATCAATAAAATATATGGAACCACATTTTTGAAACAAACAAAGATATCAATTACCCACATATAAACTAAGAGTAAGAGGAGAATAGTGTGTAGGGATTGGAAACCAGAGGGGTATGATTCAATAAGTTAAGTTATCGGAGAATAAAAGAAAATTCACAGTAAAGCATTCTACAGCCACATAAACAACTAAAGAATAATGAGGATAGAGCCACCAAGGAGGAGATATGTAATGGCATACTGAATTGAATTTGCCTCAGTATTTACGAACAAGGGACATTTGTCATTAGAATGAGTACTGAGAAAGATACAAAGACATCTTAAATAGAGAGCGGATGTTAGTTCTGAAACTTGTCATACTGTTCGACACAAACTGAAGGAAACTTGGAAAGAAGCAAGGGAGGCACTGTTATTCATACACCAATAGAAAAAGATCAAAGTGTCACAGGACTGGCAGACAGCCAATACCTCAAAAGAGAGATGGATCCAGTCCAGGGATCCTAGCTAAATGTCCTGACCAGACAGAGATAGGTAGCAAGTTGTGAGGAACTTGCAGAGTCCAAAAGCAAGATCCATAGGTTTAAATGAGAGGACAAAAATATGGAAGATGAAGTTTAATGGGGGAATTTATGAGGTTAACCATTTGGTTGGGAAGAATGTAAAAACAGAATACTATTTAAAAGAAAAGTCTGTAGAACACTGCTGAAGGACCTCAGAAGCCTTCACACATGAATCATAACCTGGTTAGAATGCAGGTTCAGCAAGTAATGAGGAAGATAAATGGAACGTTAGCCAACTGGGATGGAGTGTGAAAATAGGGAAATAGTAGTCACACCTAGCACAAAGGAAGATGTTGTAGCTACATGAAATCAGTCATCTCAGCTCCAGGACATTTCTGCAGGAGTTCCTCAGGGTAGCATCCTTGGCCCAACCACCTTCAGCTGCTTCATCAATGATCCTACCTCGATCATAAGTCCAGAAGTGGAGATGTTCACTGATAACTGCACAATGTTTAGCACCAATCACAACTCCTCAGATACTGAAGCAGACCTTATCCAAATGATTAAATCCAGGCTTCAGCTAAAGACTGACAAGTAAACATTTGTGCCACACAAGTTCCAAGAAATGACAATGCTCAACAACAAAGTATCTAATCATCATCATTATAATGTTCAATTAGTCCCCAACATCAACATCCTGGGGGTCACCACTGACCAGAAACTGAACCAGATAAGCCATATAAATATTGTGGCTACAACAACAAGTCAAAAGATTAGGAATGCTATACTGAGTGACTCACCTCCAGATTCCCTAAAGCCTGTTCACCATCTACAAGGTACAACGCATTGTGTGATGGAATACTCCCCACTTGCCTGGATGAATGCAGCTCCAACAACACTCAAGAATCTGGATACCATGCTGGACAAAGAAGCCCACTTGATTGTCACCACATCCACAATCCATCGACACTCAGTAACAACCGTATGTACCATCGATAAGATGCACTGCAGCAATTCAGCAAGGCTCCTTAGACAGCATCTTGCAAACCCTCAACCACCATCATCAAGAAGGCTTGGGGCAGTAGATACAGAGGAACACTATCACCTCTAAATTATCTACAAACCAATTACCTAGGCAGTGACCAAATAAAACAAATCTCTTGCTACAACCGCACAGGGCATTGGTGAGACCACACCTGGTGCACTCTGTTTTGGTCCCCTTAGTTATGGAGGAAATACTTGTGTCGGAAGCAGTTGGAAGAAGACTCACTTGCTAATCCCCAGCTATTCAGCACTTAGAGCCTGCTCTGCCATTTAACATGATCATGACTGATCATCCGACTTGGTCCCATGTTCTCACTTTTGCCCCACATCCTTTGATCTGTTTAGCCCTAAGAACTAGATCTAACTCCTTCTTAAAAGCTTACAATATTTTGGCCTCACCTGCTTTCTCTGCCAGAGAATTCCACAGGCTCACCAATCTCTCATCTCGTTTCTAAACAGTCGACCCATATTCTTAGACTGTGACCCATAGTCTGGACCCAGTCATTGGGAACACCTTCCTGTCTTTACTGTTTAGTCCTGTGAGGATTTTGTAGGTTTCTGTGCGATCACCCCTCATTCATCTAAACTCCAGTGAATTTAGTCCGAACTAATCCAGTGTCCCTTCAACCATCAATCCTGCCACCCCAGAAATCATTCTGGTCAACCTTTGTCGCACTGCCTCTAGCAGACTAAAACTCCAGTAGTGGACTCAGCAAGACCCTGGATAATTGCAAGAGAAAATAAGGACTGCAGATGCTGGAGATTAAAGTCAAAAAGTGTGGGGTTGGAAAAGCCCAGCCGGTCAGGCAGCATCCGAGGAGCAGGAGAGTCAACATTTTGAACATGAGCTCATTCCTGATGAAGGGCTTTTACCTGAAACGTCGACTCTCCTGCTCCTCGGATGCTGCCTGACCGGCTGGGCTTTTCCAACCCCACACTTTTCAGCCCCTGTATAATTGCAGCAAGACATCCCTGCTCCTGTATTTGAATCCTCTCACTATGAAGGTCAACATATGATTTACTTTCGTCACTGCCTGCTACACCTGCTTGCTGGTTTTCAGCATCTGGTGAACAAGGACACTCAGGTCTCGTTGCACCCTCCTCCTTTCCCAATCTACTGCCATTCAGGAATTAATCTGGCATCCTGGTTTTGCTACCAAAGTGCTTCCTCTGCCATGCATGTGTCCACTCACTCAACTTGTTCAAATTATCGGAGATGGAGGGTGGTGGCACAGGGTTGTTTTTTGGACTGAAGGCCTAGGATCAGTGGTGATCCACAGGGATTATAGAACGTAGAATATAGAACAGCACAGTGCAGGCCCTTTGGCCCACGAAGTTGTGCCAAACATTTATTTTAATCTAAGATCAACCCCTCAATTTGCTGCTGTCCATGTACTTGTCCAGTGGTTGTTTAAATGTCCCTAATGTCTCTGATTCTACTATCACTGCTGGCAGTACATTCCGCGCACTCACCGCTGTGTGTAAAGAACCTACCTCTGACATCTCCCCTATACCTTTTCCCAATCACCTTAAAACTCTGACCCCTCGTGACAGCCATTTTTGGCCTGGGGAAAAATCTCTGGCTACCTACTCTATCCAAGTCTCTCATTACCTTGTACACCTCTACCAAGTCACCTCTCTTCCTCCTTCGCTCCAGTGTGAAAAGCCCGAGCTCACTCAACCTCTCTTCACAAGACAAGCCCTCCAATCCAGGCAGCATCCTGGTAAATCTCCTCTGCACCCTCTCGAAAGCATCCACATCCTTCCTATAATGAGGAAACCAGAACTGGACACAATATTCCAAGTGTAGTCTCACCAGGGTTTTATAGAGCTGCAGCAAAACCTCACAGCTCTTAAACTCAATCTCCTTGTTAATGAAAGCCAAAACACCATATGCCTTCTTAACAACCCTATCCACTTGGGTGGCAACGTTGAGGGATCAAGTACGTGGACCCCAAGATCCACTGTTCCTCCACACTGCCAAGAATCCTGTCTCTAACCCTATATTCAAAATTCAAGTTCGACCTTCCAAAATGAATCACATCACATTTATCCAGGGTGAACTCCATCTGTCACTTCCCAGCCCAGTTCTGTATCCTGTCAATGTCTTGTTGTAGCCTGCAACAGTCCTCGACACTATCTACAACATCACTGACCTTTGTGTCATCGGCAAATCTACTAACCCACCCTTCCACTTCTTCATCCAAGTCATTTATAAAAACTACAAAGAGCAGAGACTCAAGAACAGATCCCTGCGGGACACCATGGTCACCGACCTCCAGGCGGAAAACTTTCCATCCACTACCACTCACTGTCCTCTTTCGGCCAGCCAATTCTGTATCCAGACAGCCACATTCCCTTGTATCCCATACCTCCTACCTTTCTGAACGAGCCTACCGTGGGGAACCTTATCAAATGCCGTACTGAAATCCATACAACACATCCACTGCTCGACCTTCATCACCTTGTGTTGTCACATCCTCAAAGAACTCAATAAGGCTTGTGAGACATGATCTGTCCCTCACAAAGCCATGCTATCTTTATTCAAACTAGGTTTTTCCAAGTAATCATAAATCCTATCTCTCAGAATCCTTTCCAGTACTTTGCTTATCAGTTATGTAAGACTGATCCGTCTGTAATTCCCAGGAATTTCCCTACTCCTCTCTTGAACAGAGTAACAACATTCCCCTCCCTTCAATCAGCTGGTATTATTTCCGTGGAGAGTGAGGATGCGAAGATCATCGCCAGACATGCAGCAGTCTCATTCCTCGCTTCCTGTAGTCACCTTGGATATATCTGGTTCAACCCTGGGGGCTTATCTATCCTGATGGTTCCCAGAATTTCCAGCACATCAACATCCTTAATATCAATCTGTTCAAGCTTATTAACCTGATCCACTGTGTTCCCACTATCAACAACATCCCTCTCTCTTGTAAATACTGAAGCAGACGGCTCAGTTAGGACCTCCCCTACCTCCTCAGACTCCAGGCACAAGTTCCCTCCACTATCCCTGATCAGCCCTACTCTCTCTCTCTGCTCATTCTCTGATTCCTCACATACATGTAGTGCTAGGTTTACTGTTGTTTGTCAATTATATAAACAATTTGATTGAGGAAGCATGGTTAGTAAGTTTGTGGATGACACCAAGATTGGTGATTTGATGGACAGTGAAGAAATTTATCAAAGATTACAAGGGGATCTTGGCTAATTGGGCAAAAGGTCTGAGGAGTGGCAGGCAGTGATTAATTTGGATAAGTATGAGGTATTCTATTTTGGGAAGATGAATAAACGCAGGGGTACAGTTAATGGGTAGTGTTGTTGAACAGGGAGATTCAGGGATTCAGGTACATCATTCTTTGAAAGTTGTGATACAGGTAGAGGGATAGTTAAAGAAGCATTTAGCACATGTTCCTTCCTTCTCCGATCATTGAGTATAGGAGTTGCAATGTCATGTTGGTATTGAACAGGACACTGACTAGTGAGGCCACTTTCGGAGTACTGTGTACAGACACGGTCACCCTGCTGTAGGAAGGATATTATTACATTGGAGTGGGTTCAGAAAACATTTTCAGGATGTTGCCAGGACTGCAGGATTTGAGTTAAAAGGACAGATTGGATAGGCTGAGACTTCTTTCACTGGAGCACAGTAGGTTGAGGGGTGACCTTTATAGAGGTTTATAAAATCATGAGAGGCATAGATAAGGTGAATATCAAAGATCTTTTCCGTAGGGTAGGGGATAAGAGGGGAACAATTTTAAAAGGGACTGAATGGGCAGCTTTTCACACAGAGGGTGGTTTGCATATGGAATTAATCTAAAGGACATCATAGCTGCAGGTACAGGTACAACATTAAAAAGACATTTGGATAGGTATATGAATTGGAAATGTTTAGATGGGTATGGGCCAAACGCAGGCAAATGGGATGGGTTGAGTTTGGGAAACTTGGTTGGCAATGATGAGTAGGACTGAAGGGTCTGTTTCTGTGCTGTGTGATTCTATTACTTTATCACTGCAACTTTCTCACAGTTTCCACCTCCCACCCAGCTTTGTCTTATGAAGGAAAGGTTAAGCTGGTGGGGCCTGTACTCATTGGAGCTGAGCAAAATGAGAGGCAACCTTATTGAAACAAACAGGACTGTGAGGGACCTCAACAAGGTCAGTGCAGAGAATCAAGAACTAGAGGGGGACCAATTCAGAATAAGGGATCTCTGTTTAAAGCAGAGATGAGGAGGAATTTCTTCCCTTCGGGGTTATTAATCTTTGGAATTTTCCTGCTGAGAAGGCAATGAGAGTGGGTCATTGAATATATTCAAGACTACTTTAGGCACATGTTTGATCTACAGGGAGGCACAGCTTCTGGGTCAGGAGACAGCAAAGTGGAGTTGGAGGCCATAGTCAAGTCGGCCAAGGAGGAGCATACCCACGGAGTTCACCGGCCTCCCCCTGTGCCCTGTTCATATGCTGTTGTGAACGTATGCAAGCAATCTGGTCAAACTGTTATTGTCAGAAATGGCAGTGATGCCTTCTGTACTTACTGGGAACTCCCGACACCAAGCGCAATGGTCTTAACACACGGAACGCTCGAAGGGCCTTCACGTCAAAACCCGCACTCTTTGCTGATGGACTCAGATGCTCCAGGGCCACAGTACAGAGGCTGCAAAGGAAGGAGCAAGTGGGTTAGTCAGAACCCAACCTGCAACTCAACACTGAGCTTTCACAACCATTGAAGCAAGAGTCTATCTAACAGATGGAGCAACTGCTGACCATGCAGCTCCAAATCTCTCTTCAATCCCACACTCACTCCATGTTCTTCTGGTAAACACTCCCTACATACCCCACCTCAACTTAATCACATAAATATTCCATCACCAAGAACTCCTTGCTCCCCTCACAATCACATTCTATTAACCCTTAAATCAATCTCTATTCCCCATGTTATCATTCCCTGGTCCCTCTGTAATCATTCCCTGCTCTCTATAATTGCTACCTGCTCCCCAAATTGCAATCACTTCCTGTTCCCCACCTCCATAATTACTCCCTGCTCCCAACCAACTATACTAACTCCCTGCTCCCCCAGTAATCACTCCCTGCTCCCTCTGTAATTACTCCCTACTCCCTCTGTAATCTATCACTCCCTGTTTCCCTGTAAGCATTCACTATTTTAGTTTATTCACTCGTGGATGCGACATCACTGGCAGCACCAGCATTAATTGTCCATCCCTAGCTGCACTTGAGAAGATAGTGGAGAGATGTCTTCTTGAACCACTGCAGTAGACATGTAGACCCCCAATGCCATTAGGGAGGAAGTTTTGAGTTTTGATCTCATGACGCTGAAGGACAGCATGGTGAGTGGCTTGAGGGGAATTTGCAGATAGTGGTGTTTCCATGTATCTGCTACCCATTCCATTCTAAATGGAATGGAGTCTTGGTTAATTACTGTATGCATCTTGTAAACAGTATACCCTGCTACTACTGTGTATTGATGGTGGGGCTGGTGGGGGGGGGAGGATTATTTGTGGTTGTGGTGCCAATCAGGAAGTCTGTCTTGTCCTAAATGGTGTTCACGTTCTTGCATGTTGTTGAAACGGCTTTCTTCCAGGCTAGTGAGCAATGTGCCTAACGTGCCTTGGAGATTATGGGCAGGCTTAGGATCTGCAGGAGGTGAGTTACTCACTGCAGTATTCCCAGCCTCTGACCTGGTCAGCATGGACAAGTTAGACCGAAGAGTCTGTATCCACCCTGTATGACCCGATGACCCTATGTGACTAAAATGAAACAAAGCCAACTGCCCATAAAAATCAAAAAAACTGAGACTGGTGTAAATCAGAAACAGCAACAGAAATAGTTGGAAAAGTTCAGCAGGCCTGGCAACATCTGTGGAGATATCAGAGTTAACATTTTGATTTGAATGACCCTTCCCCAGTTTGAAAACGTTTACTCTGATTTCTCTCCACAGATGCCGTCAGACCTGCTGAACTTTTCTAGCAACTCCTTTAACAAAAACAGGAGTGCTGATGCTGGAAATCTGAAACAAAAATAGCAACATTTCTGGCAGCATCTGTGGAGAGGAAACAGAGTTAAGGTTTTGAGTCCAGTGACCTTTCTTCAGAACTGGACTTGAAACATTAATTCTGTTTTCTCTCCATAGATGCAGCTAGACATACTAAGTTTCTCCTGCAATTTCTGCTTTAGTTATTTATATGGCTAGACCAGTTCATGTTCTGGCCGATGGTAATGCCCAGGGGATAGTGGGGACTTAATGATGGAAATGCTATTGAATGTAAAGTGATGATGATTAGATTCTCTCTTGTTGTGAATGTTACTTGGTATTGTCTGCTCTAACCTGAACGTTGTCCAGGTCTTGCTGGATTTGGACACTGACCACTTCAGTATTCGAGGAGTCACTAGTGGTGCTGAGCATTATGTAACCATAGCGGACATCCCACTTCTGACCTTATGATGGAGGGAAGATCATTGATGAAGCAGCTGAAGGTGGTTGATTCTAGGACACTATCCTGAGGAACTCCTGTAAAGATGTTCTGGAGATGAGATGGCTGACCTCCAACAACCACATTCATCTTTTGATGTGCCAGGTATGACTCCAACCAGAGCAGAACTTCCCCCGACCACCCACCCCCCTCCCCCCCCGACTTCCATTGATTCCAGTCAAATGGAGTTTTGATAACAAGGGCAGTCACTTTCACCCTCACCTCTAGAATTCCGTTTTTGTCCATGTTTGAACCAAGGCTGTAATGAAGAGAGATCCTGTCAATATGCAAACTGGGTGTCACTCAGCAGGTTATTGCTGAGCTGGTGCTCTTTGATAGCACTGTTAATAACACCTTCCATCACTTTACTGATGATGGACAGCAGACTGATGGGTCAGTAATTAGCCAGGCTGGATTTTCTCAGCTTTGTGTGTTCAGGACATACCTGAGCAATTTCCCACATTGCCAGGTCAATGCCAGTGTTATTGCTATAACACAATAGTTGTGTTTCTCTGTAACCTCGCGCTACAGAAAATCATGCTATGGGAAACCACTATAGAAAATCGTACTATAGAAGATCACTAATAGAGAATCGCTATAACCATTCTGTAGAAAGTTCGCATTATACAAACAACATCTACAATTCATCAATCACATTACAGCCAAATTGTGCTCATGAAATATGCATTATAGCAGGACAACCTGTACTGGGACTGCTTGGCTTGGATGCTAAAGTTCTGAAGCACAAGTCTTCAGTATTATTGACAGAGTGTTGTCAGCATCCAACCGTTTCTGGATATCACATGGAGTGAATCAAATAGGCCGAAGACTGTGTTTGTGATGCTGTGGACACTTTTGAAATAACCCAAGCACTCTTTCTAGATGGAACAGAAACAACAGCTTTATATTGATTTCTGTATACAGGTTACAAACAGAGTTACGATTCTAGTGCTGAACCTACAGTAAGACCCAGCTCTGCTCTTTTCTAAAGATATGAAACTCTTCTTTTTGAATGTTTTGAGGGCATGAAGGAATTAACATTTTGATTCACATGCTGGAATTTAGATAACTATTTCTTAATTAATATTATTGTGTTCCTGACTTAGCTTTCTTCCTATACTATGCTATACTATCTCTGATGGAACTTCAATTCCTTTTTTTTTTGAAAATTTCAAAACCTTAAATTAATTTCTTTTCAACCAGCTGTATCCCAACACTCTGACCTGGGATTAATAACAATGTTTGATTCCATGATAACTTATTTACTTTAAACCCATTTTCTTAGGAACACTAACTAGCACCTATTAATCAATCAAAAGATTTCCCAGCACTTCAGGGATTGATATATGTCGCTCTCTCGAACACCTTTGCAACGTCAACTCAGAGTGGAAGTCAGAGTCTGGAAAGTTCTCCCCTAAACTCTCTGGGTAGTTCCCTAGGAACTCACTTGGAATTGTGGGTACTGTAGTTTTTGAAAGCTAATTGTTAAGTTCAAACACACAGTCTAACTCATATGTTTAATTTAGAATTTTAAGAACCCAAACTAGCAGTAAATTATATTAAAATATATACGCGCGTACCTCATTTTCAATACATTCCTTGTTAATTACTCCCTACTGCCCTTTTTGTCACTATCAACTCCCCTGTAATCACTCCATTACTCCCTTCTGCCGCAATCGCTTCCTCCCACCCCTATATTCACTCGCTACTCCCACTGTAATCCTCATAATGCTGCCAGCGCAATCACTCTCTACTGCCTTTACAACAACTCGTTTCAAAGTCTTTATATTTGCTTTGTATTTTTTAATTGGAGACTAAAATGAGAGAGGAGCTATTTTAAAAGGCAAGGATTTCTTTAGGGCTTGAAGGCAATTTAATTTGGTACTCGTTATGGACCACTTGTACAGTCTATGAGTTACCCGAAGTGTTTGTAGATGAACTGGAGCCAAACAGCTTTGCACATGTCGAGCTTTGGCTGACAGCAAAAAGCTGATGGGTTTGTAGACTAGTGACCATTGTTATCAAAGGCCTTCTGCCTGCCAACAAGCACATGATTGGTTGTCAGCTAACTAAACTGAAGATACATAGAAGCCATCAGGTCTCTACCAGTCAGGAGTTTTCTCTCCATTCTCTACAGTAAGCCACTTTAAACCTGAAGAAAACCAGTTTATCTTTCCTTCAGCAGCTGCTCAAAGCTGTGACTTTTAAGTGATAGGTCAGAGTCCTTTTTTAAAGTGAACTATCCACCCCCTGCCTCATGCAGACCAGTGTAAGCATCTGGAGGAGGTCAACAGAGAAGCTCCATTCTGACCAGTACAACAAAGGAAGCACTGAACTCCTTTTCCAATTATTCCCTCTATCCATAACCCATGTTTCTTTCCTTTCTGTGTTTGTCTGTAAAGGGGATTAGAGTTTTAATCAGTAGATATATGTGCTGATGGTAAATAACAGTTTACCTGTAGTTAGAGTGTTATTATTTGAGATAAATAATAATTCTTGTTAAATAGTGTGATGACGCTGCTCTTTTAACAAGGTTATACTGTCCTTGGCTTTTTTCAGAGTCATAAAAGCAGGAGTTCCAAAAAATCCAGTGTTGAAGGGTTTTAGGGCCAACTTGGTTATAGCTAACAGATACTGCCTCATAAAAAAGGCTCTCAAGTTTTAAAAAAAACTTGTACAATGAAAGGGGAGTGGCCAGTTCTCCCAATTCAGCGTTTCTTTGGTTTGGTTTGGTTTTTTTCGCAGTCTGGCTGTTCACTGAAAGCAGGCAGTCAGTTGTGAAGCTGCTGGACCCAAAGAAGCAGGTCCATGCTGACCCTCCCTCTCTCTGACATCTCTCCTGTCAAACCCCGTGTTTGTTTTTACCTTTTGTGCCTACGGGTGTTTATGGAGGTTGTTGCAGGAATCTAGAACAGCATCAGTAAGTTGGGATAGTTTGTTGGGTTTTCAGATAGGTAAGTTATTCTATATTATGTTCTCTTTTTGCTTCTGTTTCATTCGGTAATATTGCAAGAAAAAATTCTGTATTGTTTAAAACCAAGTGGTTGGACTAGCTGCATCACTCCTGGAATGTCCACTTTACACCTGCATAAAACAGCCAGCAAAGTTATGGTCCGACCTACTTTCCTGAAATGCTTTGAACAGGTATGGCCTGGCCCATAACAATAAAAACCTGATCCATGCTTTAAGGACCGGCAAATATAGGAATCAAACTTTATGATGGCCCTGGGATTGCATGGCTTGATTCCCAGGTGATACCCCACTGAGTCAATGCCAAGTTTTGGGGTTCATCTAGGACTGAGTTGGAAACAGAAGCAATAAATATTTGAGTGTGGTGTTAGTAAATTAGCAGAGGGATTGAATTTAGCAATCATTAGCAGAGGGATTGAATTCAAGAATTGTGAGGTGATGTTGCAGCTGTACAGGAACTTGGTTAGGCCACATTTGGAGTACTGTGTGCAGTTCTGGTCGCCTCACTTTAGGAAAGATGTGGAAGCTTTGGAGAGGGTGCAGAGGAGATTTACCAGGATGTTGCCTGGAATGGAGAGTAGGTCGTACGAGGATAGGTTGAGAGTGCTAGGCCTTTTCTCATTGGAACGGCAAAGGATAAGGGGTGATTTGATAGAGATTTATAAGATGATCAGGGGAATAGGTAGAGTAGACAATCAGAGACTTTTTTCCCGGGTACAACAGAGTGTTACAAGGGGTCATAAATTTAAGGTGAAGGGTGGAAGGTATGGGGGGATGTCAGGGGTAGGTTCTTTACCCAGAGAGTGGTGGGGGCACGGAATGCGCTGCCTGTGGGAGTGGCAGAGTCAGTCAGAATCATTGGTGACCTTTAAGCGGCAATTGGATAGGTACATGGATAGGTGCTTAAGCTAGGACAAATGTTCGGCACAACATCGTAGGCCGAAGGGCCTGTTCTGTGCTGGATTGTTCTATGTTCTAAATAAAAGAGCTGAAGGAAAATACCAGGTTCTGTGCTGTGGTTAAGACATGGCACTGGAAATGGCAAAAGATTTCCTGCAGGTGGCAGCACTGTTCCCTGTAACTGTTAAGGGAACTTACAAAGACTCAGTTGATTGACTTTGTGGGTAAACAGGAGGGTCGCATTGAAAGGCAGAGGTAGGTGAGGCACTAGCTTAGCACGTGGGTTGAAAGGAAATGCAAGAGGAGTCGGGTAATCTAGAGATGAAACACTGAAATTAAGTTACAGTTAAAGGAGCTTGAAATGAAATGGACAGAATGAAACTAGTGATGGAATTGCAAATGGAAGAAGGCAAATAAAGAGCAGAAGGAGAGGGCAGACAAAGATAAAGAAGGAGAAATTGAATTGAAAAGAGTGGAAATGAGTAAACTAAAATTAGCAGTGCATGGAGAGAAATGCATTTGAAGCAGGTGATGTCAGGTACTGAGATATGCCATGATGAGGGAAACCGAGTCATAATTTGAGGTCAAGTGAAGAAATGTTTGTTGCACGGACCTGACCTAAACTTGAGGAATAGGATGTGCAGACACCCTTCATGTCATCTGAGAAAATGGCGAGACAGATGTATTGCGTAAAAGAGAACTGAACATTGCCCTTGCAGAGTATGCCGAGAGGTAAAATATAAGAAATTTATGCTTCACTGTTCCTCAGGATTCTGAATCTATAGGTAAATCTATATTGGCTGCAAATGAGTTAATTTCTTAAGCCTAGCAACAAAGACTCAAAAACAGGAGAAAGCCTGGATTTGAAGGGTGAAGCAAAATAGTTTTGACAGGTGGGTAAGAGTATGAGAAGGTGAAACCAGATACAAAGAAGAATTTAAAAACTCACAACCTTCCATTATGAGGACCAGAGGATTGCAGCTGTTAGCAATAATGGGTGATCATTATAAACTAATCTCTGTTGGATTCCTACAGAGCTGGGTACTATAAAATCAGAATAGCAGCAACTTCATTAATAGAGCTCTATCCACCTGCTCTTCATGCTGAGATATCAAAACTATCCCTTATTATACATAACAACCTCACAAAAGGACATAAAGACAACCACTTTGGCCCTAAAAACCGTATCCATTCAACCTCAGATGATGTTAGAAAAGGAAGGTGTCTCAAATGTTTGAGCAGCAGGTAAAGCTCGCTGTCTCATGCTGCGACTTTGCAGTAAATGCATGAGTTGTATTCTCCACTAACAGGATGTTGATATCAAACAGAACTGCAGCTCACCAGACAATTCAGTAGTTTCAGGGATATTGTGATGCCAGGGATAAAGGCTGTACATCCCAACAAGTGATAGACCACATCAGAATCCTGAAACAACACAGCCCTTTGACTAGGAAATTCGACGTTTCGGGCATAAGCCCTTCATCAGGAAGGGCTGATGAAGGGCTTATGCCCGAAACGTCGAATTTCCTATTCCTTGGATGGTGCCTAACCTGCTGTGCTTTAACCAGCAACACATTTTCAACTGTGATCCCCAGCATCTGCAGACCTCACTTTTTACCCTTACAGCTCTTTGACTGCCAGTATGCTCAAAGAATCAAAGAATGCCCACAATATGGAAGCAGGCCATTCTGCCCATCAAGTCCTCTGATCCTCTAAAGAGCATCCCACCCAGACACATCCCCCTACCCAATCCTGTAACCCTGCACTTCCCATGGCCAATCCACCTAACCTGCACATCTTTGGACTGTGGGAGGAAACCAGAGGACCACACAGACACGGGGAGAATGTGTAAACTCTACAGAGACAGTCACCCGAGGCTGGAATTGAACTCGGGTCCCTGGTGCTGTGAGGCCACAGTGCTAACCACTGAGTGAGCGTGCTCAACTAGCCTCTGTTTGCAAAGCTGAGGAGTGTGTAAAATTACATGTGACTCTGCTATTGGACAATTGCGAAGACTTTGTTAAGAATTACCCTGGAAACCAACTGAATAATATCAGTTGGCACGCCATGTGATTCCCTTGTGTGTGTTAGAAACTATGTACCTTCACATACAGGCAGAACTCCGTTCTCTGTCGGCAAAAGGAAGCACACATTGCATCACTTTCAATGTGAGGACCTGAA
Source organism: Hemiscyllium ocellatum (assembly GCF_020745735.1). NCBI lineage: Eukaryota > Metazoa > Chordata > Chondrichthyes > Orectolobiformes > Hemiscylliidae > Hemiscyllium > Hemiscyllium ocellatum. The sequence continues at coordinate 54,181,457 of NC_083426.1, forward strand.
AACAGCTAATCCCCGCTGCATCCTATGGCAATACTCTGACCTGCTTGCTTGAAATTTATTAATTTACATAAGACACATGGTTAAACGTTTGTGTTGTATCTCCATACCAACTGGTGTCCAACCAATCAGCAGCACCCTCTTCTGGTCCTATTTAAATTATTGTTTCCATATTGGGGAATGCAAGGTGAAAACCTTTGACCTCATGTTTCTCTTCAGAAGTGCCTATATTCTGTAGCAGCAAACAATGATAGTACCATGTGAATAGCCAGACTGCAACCTCAATATCATCAGATCACATGAAACTTAGATATAGTGGAAGATGGTTTCAATGAGGTTTTGCTCTGCAATGTTCCTGTCTGTAATTTAATGGATACTAGTTACTAGTGTGGTGTCCAGATCTCATCTATCTATCATTCCCAGAACAACAATTTATTAGTTCCACCCTCAGGCGACTGTCTGTGTGGAGTTTGTACATTCTCCCCACATCTGCATGGGTTTCCTCCAGGTGCTCCTTTTCCTCCCTCAGACCAAAGATGTGTAGGTTAGATGCATTGGCCCTGCTAAATTTACCCATAGCGACCAGGGATGTGTAGGTTAGGTGCATTGGCCCTGCTATATTTGCCCATAGCGACCAGAGATGTGTAGGTTAGGTGCATTCACTATGGAAAATGCAGGGTTAGAAGGATAAGGTCAAGGGGTGGGGATGCTCTTATGTCAGTGTGGATTCAATGGGCCAGATGGCCTACTTCCATACAACAGAGATTGTATGATTCAAAGATGATTCTACTTGTGGAACCGCTGAATAACACTAAGTTCTGGTCATTATTTATTCCTTAACTCATCATCAAAAAAAAATGGTTTTTCCACGTGTTATCTCATTCTTGTTTGTGGGAGCTTGCTCTGTACAAATTGGCTGTCACATTTTCTACATATAGCAATAACTACACTTCAAATAATGATGTCTTGCAAGATATTTTGAGATATATAATGTTCCTGTCATATCATCAGAATATGTGTTTATTTTAAACCTTTTGATGCTCTTTCCCATCAACTTCCGTTCACCAAGCTAAACATTTTCCTGTTGGAAATGAATGCTATTTAATATGCAACTCTTGGATTTTTGACAATATAACTTTAACAAATTTGACACAGACAAAAAAAAAAGTTTGACAATAGCGAAGCGAGCCTGGATGTGCCAAATTAAACATGATTGTGCAGGCATACTGTCCAAATTAACAGACTATTCATGAGAAAGTCATGAGACATACCCAACAAAGACTATGACAAAATCCAGAACATTCCAGAAATTCCGCAAGTAGGCATCTGGGTGAAACAGGAAGCCATACACAATGATTTTCAAAATTGCTTCAATTGTGAATATTATCAGGAAGATGTACTCAATCTTTTCCTACAAGAGAGACAGAAAGAAAGTGAGAGTGACAGATAACTCTGTTGTGACATTCCTTCTGAGACAAGCTTGAAAATATCACTTTCATGGATCAGTGGATTCAGATCTGCTTTTATTCCCACTCCTTAAGATTCCCTCCCTTCCCAGATCTTTTGCATGCAGTGATCTACCATCTTTGCCTTGGCCCTTAGCCCCAGCCTGGCTTGCAGTTTTTGGTTTTTGTCTTTTCCATAAAAACAGTTCTGGATGTAAGTTTGCTTGCTGAGCTGAAAGTTTTGTTTTCAGACGTTTCATCATCATTCTAGTTAACATCATGAGTGAGCCTCTGGATGAAGCACTGGTGATATGGCCCGCTTCCTATTTATGTGTTGAGGTTTCCTTCGTGATGTCATTTCCTGTGGTGACATTATTTCCTGTTATTTTTCTCACGGGGTGGTAAATGGGATCCAAGTCAATGTGCTTGTCGATTGAATGCCAAGCTTCTAGGAATTCTAGTGCATGTTTCTGTTTGGCTTGTCCTAGGATGGACGTGTGAATAAAATTCACTAAAGAGGAGGAAAACAACAACAAACTGCTATTCCTAGATGTCACAGTAGAGCGAACAGTCAATAGGGAACTTCAAACCAGCATCTACAGGAAAACAACAATACAGATCAAATACTGAACTACAGAAGCAATCAGCTCAACATCCACAAACAAAGCTACATTCGAACATTATTTCAACGAGCCACCACACTGTAGCGCAGTGGAAGTACGAGGAGCAGAGGAAAATCACCTATACAGTGTTTCCAAAAGGAACGGGTACCAAATGAACACAGTCCGCAGATTTCTCAGCAACAAACCCAAACAAGCAGACAAAACACGTCCAGAAACCATCGCCACTTTCCCTACATCAAAGACAGCATGGAAATAACTACCAGACTACTCAGATCCCTTGGCATCATGGTACCCAACAAACCCACCAACACACTAATATAGCAGCTAATTAATTAATTTGAAAGACCCTACACAGATAACAAGCAAAACTAATGTCATTTACAAAATACCTTGCAAGAACTGTAACAATCACTACATTGGACAAACAGCGGGAAACTAGCCACCAGGATACATGAACATCAATTAGCCACAAAAAGACATGACCCACTCTCACTAGTATCCTCACATACAGATGAGGAAGGACACCATTTTGACTGGGACAACACATCCATCATAGGACAAGCCAAACAGAAAGATACACGAGAATTCCAAGAAGTGTGGCATTCCAACCGGAACTCCATCAACAAACACGTTTACTTGGATCCCATTTACCACCCCCAGAGAAAAACAACCAGAAATGACATTACCACCGGAAATTATGTCACCACAGGAAGTGACATCACCAATGCAAGAAAACCTCAATACATACATAGAAAGCAGACCATATCATCAGTGCTTCATTCAGAGGCTCACTGATGATGTTACCTGGTATGGTGACGAAACATCTGAAATCAAACTTTCCAGCTCAGCGAGCAAACCTAGATCCAGAATCTCAACCTGAGCTACAAATCTTCCCAAAACTCGCTAATATAAAAACAGTAGCTGAGTTTGTCCCTGGTAGGGCTGGCTTCAGGACAGGGAAAGGGTTCAGAAAGCTAATATAGAAACTATTGTACGTATTATATAGATTCACAACAAAACCTTTGTAAATCTCCAAACATCTTCTGCTGCCTAATTCAACAAAAGGGCGTTAGTATGTGAGACTGAGGCAAGAGCATCAATTGTTGCCAATTCCTAATTACCCTGTCGAAGGTGCTAATGAGCAGCCTTCTTGAGCTGCTGCAGGCTTTTTAATGCAGGGATACCCCAAAATGCCGTTGGGGGGGAATTCCATGCAATGTAACCTGACAACAATGAAGGAACAGCAATATATTTCCAATTCAGGGTGATGAGTAGCTTGGAGGGAAACATGCAGGTGGTATCCCCATGTATCTGCTACCCTTTTCCTTCTGGATGGTGGAAGTGACTGGTGTAGAAGGTGCTGTCGAAAGAGCCTTATTGAGTTGTTGGAGTGTAGATGTAAAATGGTGAGCGTGAATGCTGAAGGTGATGGACGTGATACCAATCAAGCAGGCTGCTTAACCCTGGATAGCCATAGAATCACAGTCATAAACACAGAAGACGTTCTTGAGTTTGCGCTGACCTGTCTATATTGATCCCACTTTTCAGCACTTGGCCCATAACTTGTACCCTTGTCTTGTTATTTTACCCAAGCTGCATCCCTTTACATTTTTCAAGGTTAAATTTCATCTCCCATCGATCAGCCCATCTGACCAACCATATTATCTGGTAACCTAAGACCTTCTTCCTCATTACTAACCACTATTAAATTATTAGCCAATTTTCATGTGATCTGCAAACTACTATTTATTTATTATCATTATTGTTATTGTTGAAGCTGAACCCATCCAAGCAAGTGGAAAACATTCCTAACTTGTGCCTTGAATGGTGGACAGGAGACAGGAGGTGAATTACTCATTGCAAATTCTCAACCTTTTCCATTTGGGTTGAGGCATGAATCATATCTAATGCATATGTAATCAAAACAAATAAAGGAGATTCAAGTGACTGGATGGCACAGATTAGAAACCAACCAAAGATCAGCTACTCTAAAATTATGCCCTCTGCTCCTAGACAGGGTTTGTGGGTGAGACAAAAATAGATGGGAAGGCAACTACTGTGAATGACACAAAGAGCAGAGGGATATAGACAGTCTAAGCACATTGCCAAAAACACTTAGCAGATGGAATATAATGTGGGAGAATATGATGTTATGGATTTGGATTTTTTTATTCATTTGTGAGATGTGGGCATTGCTGGCTGGCCAGTATTCATTGCCCATCCTTAGTTGCCTGTGAAGTGGTTGGGGTGAGCTGCCTTCTAGAACCTGCTGTGGGTTCAGCCATAATGCTCTTGGGGAGGGAATTCCAAGATTTTGATGTACCGATAGTGAAGAAACAACAATATATTTCCAAGTCAGGGTGGTGTATGGCTTGGAAGGGAACTTGAAGCTGGTGGTGTTCCCATATATCTGCTGCTCTTCACCTTCCAGAGGGATGTGGTCAGGGTTTGTCTGAGGATCTTCGCAACATTTCTTGCAGTGCATCTTATGGATAGTGCACACTGCTGCTACTAAGCCTCAGTGTTGGAGGGAGTGGACGCCTGTGGATGTCGTGCCAATAAAGCAGGCTATTTTATCCTGGATGGTGTCAAGCTTCTTGAGTGTTGTTGGAGATGCACCGATCATGCAAGTGGGGAGTATTCCATCACACTTCTGACTTGTCTAGATCGTATTGCATGTGAGCATGGACTGTTTCAGTACCTGAGGAGTCACAAATGGTGCTGCATATTGTGTAATCACCAACAAATATCCACTCTTCTGACCTAACGATGGACAGAAGTTCTTTGATGAAGCAATTGAACATGGTTGGACCAAGGACACTACCCTGAGGAACTCCTGAAGGCATGTCCTGCAGCTGAGATGACTGACCTCTAACAAATCAGAATATCTTGCTTGGTATTACATATAATTCTAACTAGTGGCATTTTCCCTTGATTCCCATTGACCTGAGTAAAAAGTGAGGTCTGCAGATGCTGGAGATCAGAGTTGAAAATGTGTTGCTGGTTAAAGCGCAGCAGGTCAGGCAGCATCCAAGGAACAGGAAATTCGACGTTTTGGGCAAAAGCCCTTCATCAGGAATGAGGAAAGTGTGTCCAGCAGGCTAAGACTGCCTGACCTGCTGCGCTTTAACCAGCTACACATTTTCAGCTCCCATTGACCTGATGCCACCCTCTCAGTCAAATGCAGTCTTGATGTCAAAGACACCTATTGTCCCTTCCCCTCTGGAATTTAGATCTATTGTCCATGTTTGTCCCAAGGCTGTAATGAGATCAGGAACTGAGTGACTCTGGCAGAACCCAAACTGGGCATCACTGAGCAGGATATTACTGAGCAGGTGCTGCTTGATAGCACTGCTGATGACACATTCCATCACTTTATTGGTGATTGTGAGTGGTCTGATGGGGTGGTAACAGGCTGGGTTGGATTTGTCCTGCTACTTATGTACAGGACATACCTGGGCAATTTTCCACATTGTTGCATAATGTCAGTGTTGTGACTGTACTGGAAGAGCTTGGCTAGGGCAGCAGCACAAAATGGGCACAAGTCTTCAGTACTATTCAGGAATGGTGTCAGGGTCCATAGCCTTTGCAGCTCCAACGTCACCAAACATTTCTTGCTATCACATGGAGTGAATTGATTGGCTGAAGACTGGTCTCTCTGATACTGGAGGAGACCAAAATGTATCATTCACTCAGCATTTCTGGCTGAAGATCGTTGATGTGCTGAACTCCTCCATCATTGAAGATGGGATATTTTATGGAGCCTCCTCCTCCAGCGAGTTAACTGTCCACCACCATTCACTCCTGGACGTTGCATGATTGCAGAGCTTACATCTGTTGGTTGTGGGATCACTTAGCGCTGTCTATCACTTGTTGCTTATGTTGTTTGTTATGAAGCAGTCCTGTTTGGTAGCTTCACCAGGTTGACACCTCATTTTTAGGTATGCCTGGTGCTGTTCTAGGCATGCCCTCCTGCACTCTCCATTGAACCAGGGTGATCTCCTGACTTGATGGTAATGGTTGAATGGGAGAAATACTGGGCCATGAGATTACAGATTCTGCTAGAGTACAGTTCTGCAGCTGTACATGGCCTACAGAGCCTCCTGGATGCCTAGTCTTGAGCTGCTAGACCTGTTTAAAGTCTGTCCCATTTAGCACGCCCTCCTGACTGTGTACCACTGTGCCACCACGTCTGCTGAGTCTGTTCTGCCAGCAGAACAGGAAATATCCAAGGATGGCGATCATTATACTTGGATCATTGTCTGTAAGGTATGATTCCATGAGTATAACTATTTCAGGCTGCTCCTTGACTAGTCTGTGAGACAGTTCTTCCAATTTTAGCACTAGCCCCCAGATGTTAGGAGAACTTTGCAGGGTCATCATAGAATCATTACAGAATCCCTACATTGTGGGAGTGCGCCATTCAGCCCATTGATGCCAAATCAACCCTCTAAAGAGCTTGCAATCCAAAACCACCCCCTACCCTAAAACCCTGCATTTCCCATGGATAGCCCAACTAACCTGCATGACCAATCTACCCTAACCTGCACAGCTTTGTGTTATGGGGAGAAACCTGAGCATCCAGAGGAAACCCACACAGACAAGAGGAGAATGTGAAAACTTCACACAGACAGTCGCCCGAGCGTGGAATCAAACTCGGGTGTCTGGCACTATGAGGCAGAAGTGCCACTGACCCACCGTGGTGTCCCCTAGAGAACAGTTTGTGCCGTTGTCTTTTCCAGTACCTACATCAATGCCAGATGATCCATCCAGTTTCATTTCTTTGGGACATTGTGGTGATTAATACAACTGAATGGCTTCCTAGGTAATTTCATTGGGCGGTTCAGAGTCAACCACATTACTGTGGTCAGACCAGGTCAGGGTGGCAGATTTCCTTCCCTGAAGGACATTAGTGAACCATTAACAATGACGGTCAGCGGTAGATTCCCAATCCCAGAAATTTCTTTTATTGAATAGAATTCCATTATCTGCCATAGTTGGATTCAAATCTGGGTCCCCAGAACACTAGCTGAGTTTCTGATTTAATACTTAATTGTTTAGTAGTTTAATAACCAACATCTCCCCCTTCGCAGGGAGAATAGAGGAGCTGAATATTATTTAAACTGAAAAAGACTACAGCATACTGCGTGATGGGGGTCCTCACATTTGTAGCACAAAAAGGAAGCATAAAAGTTCAGCAGGTAATAGGGGAGGCTTTTACTTCAAAGGGAATAGAGGGTTTGCTAAAACCATAGAAGGCTCTAGTCAGGGTACAGCTACAATATGCAAAATATACCGCCACTGGACACCATCAGAGAAGATTGACTAGGTTGATCCCGATATGGAAGGATTTTCTCATGACGAGAGGTTGAGCAGGTTTGGGCCTGTACATACTGGAATTCAAAAGAATAAGATATAATTTTATTGAAACATACACGAGAGTGTAGATGCAGAAATGTGACTTCCCACTGAGGGAGAGTCTAGGACCAGAGGGCATAATTTCAGAATAATGGGATGCACATTTGAGACAGAGATAAGGAGGACTTTCTTCTCTCAGAGTTAGGTGAATCTGTGAAATTCTTCACTACTCAGTGTGGTTGAGGCTGTGCCATTAAAAGAATATTCAAGCTTTTTAATCAGTAAAGGACTCAAGTGTTACAGAGAAAAGGCAGGAAAGTGAAGTTGAGGATTATCAGTTCAACAATAATTTCACTGAATGCCACAGGAGACTGTATGGGCTGAATGATCTATTTCTGTTCCATGTCTTATGATCTTGGATAACCCCTCTGCTGTTTCCTGATTCCCCATTATTATTTCCCCAGCCTCATTCTCTAAGCAGCCCATGTTCACTTTGGCTTCTCTCTCTTCCTCTCTATCGATTTAAAGAAGCTCTTGCTGTCTGTCTTGACAGTACTTGCTAGTTTATCCTTATCCTTTTTCCTTTGGTTGTCTTTTGTTGGTTTTTAAAACTTGCCCAATCCTCTGGCCTATCGCTAATCTTTGCCACATTGTTTGTTTGTTCTTTCAATCAGATGCTATCCTGAACAACCAGTTAGCTGATCCTCTTCCTAGATTCCTTCCACTCCCCATCTGTAACTGGATCCTCAGCTTACTGATCCACGGACTGCAATGAGTAAAGACAGACAAAAGCACCTCCTCCATCACTGGTGCCCAGCAAGGATGCATACTGAGCTTCCCATTGTACACTCATGACTGTGTCACCACATTTTGTAAGAATGCCATCTGCAAGTTCGCTGCCAACGCCACTGTGGGAGTACAGATATCAAACAGCAGTGAGTCAGAATACGTGAAGGAGATAAAGTGCTTAGTGTTGTGGTGCAATGGTAACAATCTCTCTCACAATATGAACAAAACTAAAGAACTGATCATTGACTCCAGCAAGAAAGGAGGAGAACACGCTTCTATCTACGTCAATGGAGCTGAGGTGGAGAGTCAAGAGTGTCAAGTTCCTTGGAGTGACAATAACCAACAATCTGTCCTGGACATCCATGTAAACGTGATAATCAAGAGGCACAACAACGCTTCTTCCTCCTCAGGCCGTTTAGGAAATTCAGCATTTCCATAAGGACCCTCACCAACTTCTACAGACACATTATAGGGTGCATTCTATCTGGGTTCAGCACGGGGATTAGATTACTTACAGTGTGGAAACAGGCCCTTCGGCCCAACAAGTTCACACCGACCCGCCAAAGCGCAACCCACCCATACCCCTACATTTACCCCCTACCTAACACTACGGGCAATTTAACATGGCCAGTTCACCTGACCCGCACATCTTTGGACTGTGGGAGGAAACCGGAGCACCCGGAGGAAACCCACGCAGACACGGGGAGAACGTGCAAACTCCACACAGTCAGTCGCCTGAGTCGGGAATTGAACCCGGGTCTCAGGCGCTGTGAGGCAGCAGTGCTAACCACTGTGCCACCATGCCGCCCACGTAACAGCTTTGTACAGCAACTGCTCTGCCCAGGACTGGAAGAAACTACAGAAAGTTGTGAAGAAAGCGCAGACCATCATGGAAGACAATCTCCCATCCATGGACTCCATCTACACTTCTCACTGCTGCAGAAAGGCTGCTATCTTCAAAGACCCCTCCCACCCCAGTACTACTCTCTTCTAACCTCTTGTCAGGCAGAAGATACAGAAACTCAAACACATATAGCAATTAATTCAAGGATAGCTTCTTCCCTGCTGTTATTAGACTGCAGAATGGACTGCTCTAATTTCAAATCTAATGTTAATCGTGTTTTCGTTCACCTCGTGTGCAGCATAACCCTGTATGCCTCAGGCTGCCTAAACACCCTATGATCTGTATGCCCTTGTATGTTATGATCTGCCTGTACTGATTGCAAAACAGAACTTTTCACTGTATTCAGGTAAATGTGACCACAATAAATCAATCAAATCAAATCAAATTCTTTCTTACTGAGAGACATTTTTGCTTTGGGACCACAAATTACTTTCTTCAAACATTTTTGCAGCTAATCCACTCCAACCAGCTTTCCCCTCATTCCTCTGTGATTACTCTTACTACAGTTGTTTCCTACCCACATTTCTCCCTCTCCAACTGAATGCTAAATTCTACCATGTTATAGTTACGATATTTGAAGGGATCTTTTACTCTGACATAATGTGTTAAACCTGCCTCATTATACATCACTAGCTCTAAAATAGCCTGAGATCTGTTTGGATCCACAACATGTTGTTCTCTTCCTCTGCTGTGACTATTGTAATCTACATAAAGATTAAAGTCATCCATGATATAGCATGATTATCTTCGATTCACTCTCAATCCTACCTCTGTTTACTGTTAAGGGACCTGTAGATATTTTTGCATCTTCTTTTTGCCTTCGCTTTTTATTTCTTACCTCTAACTACATGGATTTTACATCTTCCGAGCCAAGATCCTTTCTTGCTATCACAGTTAATCCATCTCATACTAACAATGCTATCGTACCATCCTTTCCTTCTCGTCTGTACATTTGAAGCAAGACATATTCCTGAATATTTAGGTCCAAGCTTTGAGCTCCTGATAAGTATGTCTCCCTAATGGCTTTAAGTTCATAGCCATAAACTTGCATTTATTTTGTTTTGAATACTAAGCATTTTCAAGTAAAAAGTAATTAATGTTTGCCCCTTTGGTTCTATTTACTGCTATTTTCGATGTTTCTGCATACTGTACCACCCCAGGCATCATTATTCAAATGGCTACCCTATAATACTGTCATATCCTCTTGTTTTGTACACCTAGATATTCAAATCCTTACTCCCCACCCACACCACCCCACCCCCCACCCCACCCCCAATTAGTCTAAAATCTTCTCTACAGCTCTAAGTATTCAATTTGTCAGGACATTGATCCACACAATTCAAGTGAAGCACATCCCACCAAACCAGCTCCCTCTAACCCATTTCACCCATACAAATCTTTGAGTCACATATTTAACTCCTTCACTTTATTTACCCAATACTAGTTTGCCCAGAGCTTAGGTAGTAATCCAGTGATTATTACCATCTGGGTCCATGTTTGTAATTTAGTTCTTGACTGTTCAAATTCTTTCATAAGGATCGCAATTCTAGTCCTTCCAATGTTATTGACACCAATGTGGATGATGACAGCGAGATCCCTCCCCTCCTTCTTCCTCTCCAGCCCCCAAGAAGATATCCTTAATCCTGGCACTGGATATGCAACACAGCTCTTAGGATTCCCACTCACAGCTTCAGTCAGACAACAGGTTCTGTCCCCCTACTTATACGATTTCCTACCACAACTACATTTCTATTTCCTCCTGCAACTTGAACATGCTGTGGTCAGTTTGATCAGCGTCCCCAAAGTGTCCACACAGCCTGCAGGGACCTCGAAACTGCGGGATAACTGCAAGGGCAGAGGCTCCACAACAACAACCCTGGGTCCATATTCCTGCAAATCTGCAGTCGCACCCTTTTGTCCTAGATCGCAGGCTAATTTTAAATCAAATAATGACAGGGATGTAAAAATATTGGACAGAGTGATGCAAATACACTGAGGAGACAATACACTAGAGAGAGGGATGTAAATAGACTTGGGAGAGGGTTTTAAATGCAGTAAAGGGGGTGGGGTAGAGATGTAAATAATCTGATTGGAGGGGGGGAATGTATGTAAATGCAGTGGCTGAAAGGGTGCATGTTCAGTGAAGAGGTGTGTGCTCGCCAAGTCTGAGTCTGTAAATAAATAAATAAAAACCTGTGTTTTTTTCCTTCACCAGCTGACTGTCCGGTTTGGAAGTCAGGTTGGGGTGTACCTGTGATATCCTAACTAGGTCTTTTCCTTCCACTGAGCAGGTTTGTAGCGTGGCAGAGTGTGCTTAGCTGAGACATGATCTGCTGTTTGTGTTACAGCCCACTCACGTATTGAGATAATTGTGAAGGACTCACTAATAACTTACCAACTTGAAATTCAAGGAATTGGTGTCATCTTCTGGTAGGGGCGTGTACACAGCCAGAGCCACACAATTGGCAAAGATGGTAATTAGTATGATGATTTCAAAGGGTCTGACAATGATGTCAAGGATATCGCACTCACACAACTAATGACATCACTGGTCTCATAAAACACATTGAGGGCAGGTAAAATATGGGTCATATATGGAATAAAGCTCTGCCTGTACTGTCTCATCCAATTACTCTAGCACAGGTGTGCAGAGGTTAACTACACAATAAAATTCTCTCTAACTACTCCCATGCAACAATTCTCGGGAAATTAGGACAGCTATGATACAGGGTAAAATTCCCTGTACATTTTCCCATCAGAAACTCCTTCTAAGTTATTCCATTAAATCTCCCAAGACAGATACAGCATGTGGTTAGATAGTTCCTTCAACACCATCTCCACTGAACACTCTCAAGGCAGGTACAGTACATAGACATAGAGTCTGTTATACACAGAGTAAATCTTCATCTACACTGTACTCATCAAACACCCCCAGGACAGGTCAGATGCACAGTAAAGCTCCCTGTACTTTGCCTCAATGAAAGATCTGAATCTGTGCTTACTAACACAATAGTCTGAATTAATGCAGTAATGAGAGGAGTCTCTGTTAAAGACCTGTAAAATTATGAAGCAGCCATTTAGTGAGATCTGTTGCAACCAACTGTAGAGGGTCTGTAATCCCCTTTAATACAGGAGTGTGAGCTCAGTGCTACCCCTGGCCACTGACACATTGAGCAGTCTTTAGCTCACCTTATATGGACAGAGAGCAGTGACAGCTGCACAACCTGTGTTGAATGACATCTCCCACAACACTCAACAACTCTATTCCTGTCTCCTCACGTCCCTCTTTTGGCCTGTTTCTATTTAACCTATACTTTAAATCTATCTCTGTTTGCTGCTACATCCTGAAAATCATTATAGACACAAATTATTCATATGCAAACATTGTACCCATTATGCTGGTTCTCACTTTCCTTTTGGGTCTCGATCTACCTGTCAGGTACCTTCACTCTGCAGCTCTGATCTCTTTAACTTCCACTCTCTGTAGTTAACCTCAGCATCCCGGCTTACCTCTCCTTTCCAGTCTCACCCCCTCACCATCTACCCCCTACCACCCTTTTGTTTTAGATTGTCTTGCACTGTTGCTCCATTTCTCCTTCCTTCAACCCTCCCTCCGCATTATCTCCCATTTCTTCCACATTCTCTCTCTTCTCCCAATCACTCCCTCACTGCCCACTCACTCTTATATTCCTCTGTCTCCCCATCTCTGTCCCTATACCTGTTCCTCTCCACTCTTTCTATTGTTCTCTCTTACAGTCTTTCCCACTTAGAGTGATAGAGATGTACAGCACGGAAACAGACCATTCGGTCCAACCCATCCATGCTGACCAGATATCCCAACCCAATCTAGTCCCACCTGCCAGCACCCGGCCCATATTCCTCCAAACCCTTCCTATTCCTATACCCATCCAAATGCCTCTTAAATGTTGTAATTGTACCAGCCTCCACCACATCCTCTGGCAGCTCATTCCATACACGTACCACCCTCTGCGTGAAAAAGTTGCCACTTAGGTCTTTTTTATATCTTTCCCCTCTCACCCTAAACCTATGCCCTCTAGTTCTGGACTCCCCGACCCCAGGGAAAAGACTTTGTGTGTTTATCCTATCCGTGCCCCTCATGATTTTGTAAACCTCCATAAGGTCACCCCTCAGCCTCCGACGCTCCAGGGAAAACAGCCCCAGCCTGGTCAGACTCTCCTCTTACCTTCCCTCCCTCTAGGTGACAATTCTGTACCTCCTCATCCTCATCCTTTGATCTCTCCCTGTCCTGATCCCTCTTTCTCTCCCTCCTTCTCTTCCAATGACCCTCTCTCTCCCATCCCTCCCCTCATCCCTCTTCCCAGTTCTTTTCCCTCCTCCCAGTTCTCCTCCCCCCTCTCCCCTCCCTCCTGTCTCTCTTCCCCCTGTCTCAGCCCCCCCATCTCTGAAGGATACTTCCATTCCACGATGCTGGTGCAGAGTTTGCGGACTGGGTTTTGGAGGCTCAGGCACAGGAGAGACCGGGGTGGCCGAGGGGGGCCGGCACACACCGGCTTCTTGAGCTTTTTACTGTCCGTTCGCCGGCTCCTCAAATCCCCGGCCGCCTCCAGGTTCGAGTCCATGCTGTCCCCGTCCCCAAGCCCCGCTCCAGCTCCGGCTCCGGCTCCGGCTCCGGCCCCGCGGTGAAACTGCTGACCGCCCAGAAATATCCCGGGATAAAATTAGAGCAACAGCAAGCGGTCCGGGAGAGAGAGGGAGACAGCTGCACCGGCAGGGGGGAGGGGGAGAGGGAGAGGGGGGGGGTGAATGGGGAAGGGAATGGGGGGAGAGTGGGGGGAAATGGGGGGAGAGTGGGGGGGAAATGGGGGGAGAGTGGGGGG